>NW_027206107.1:450000-754605 GCF_024711535.1 Dipodomys merriami
GGGAATCGAACCCAGGGCCTCAGGCATGCAAGACAAGCGCTCTACCACTGAGGCACCTTCCCAGCCCCTTCTTTTTTTAATGCTAGTCTTGGCTCTTGGGTTCAGGGCCTAGGAGCTGTCCCTTAACTTTTTCGCTCAAGGCTGGCACTCTACCACTTGAGAGCTACAGCTCCACTTCTGACATTTTTGGTCATTAACTGTTAGAAATGCATGACTCTCTGGTATCAGAAATGAATATAGACACACAAGAGGTATAGCAAAAAAGTGCAATGCAGTTACTCTACCTAGAGCTATGCAGGCACCCCATGCAGAGCAGTTTGCTGGGTTTTTAATCCTAATCCAAACTGTCCCTCCTCATCAAGGAGTTGGGTTCACAGTCAAAGTACAATTGATTATCAAGATTAGGAAAGGAGCCATTCCTTAATTCCTGTTAGCCTAGAAGCCTCTTCTCTCATAGTTAAGCATGCTCTTTCCCTAGGCAACAGTAGGCCCATTTAGTAAAGGCAGTAAATGATTAGCCCCTACCCCCTTTACCTGTGAGAGCTCTCCTTTGGGATAGCTATAACCATATAAGGCAGCAAGATCCCTGAAATCTCAAAGGTCATATGGTCACCTGAGAGGGCACTCCTTTGGGACTGCTAAAATTATATAAGGCAGCAAGATTCCCCAAATCTCAGATGTTATAAAAGTCACCTGAAACAAAAGCTAACACTTCCCTCCTCTCTTGTGAGGAGTCTCGCTGGTCCCTTCGGCAATAAGCCTTTTCCTTATTCTTGGTACATGGATATCTGTGTGGTTTCTTGGAAAAGTCTAGCTTAACACTATCAAAACTTTATTCTTTTTCACGTATCAATTAGTTTATTCTTCAACACAAGATTTAGCTCCCTAACACGGATAGTTGGTAACAAGCAATACAGAATAGTAACTACTTAAGTAATTCCAGGAAATATCAGCACACAATACCAAATACAACTTGACGGAAAATAATACTATCTCTCACAACTGAAGACTCCCACACACTCCTGCCCAGGCTGGCTTCAAACCACAATCCTCAACAACCTAGCTATGCTTACAGGCCTGAGCCCCAAACCCTGGTAAGGCTTCCTCCATTCTCCTGCCAGTGGCTAATGACCCTTTCATGATCCTGGCCTTGAACTGAGAGCCTGAAACGTCCACCCCGGGTACTGGCGGGAATTCCCAGAAATCTGCGGGACGCGCCGGTTTAACGAGCCGTCGAGTTCAAGGCTCAGTCCACGAATTCCGCCGCGCGTGCCACGCTGCCTGCCACTACCTTCCACGCGGGCAAGCCCACCCGATTTCACGGAATTGGACTACATTTCCCAGAACGCATCGCGCTTAGCCTCCCGCCTCAGCTTCACTTTCGCGTCATCGCGAGACTTGGCCGTTGTCGCGTTGTGAGAAGGGCCAAGGCTGTGTGGGAAGCTTTACAGTACTGTACTTGGCTGACGGGAGACCAACCCAGTTATCGGGTGCTGAACTCGAGCGAACAGCGAATTGCGCTTATGCAGAGGTAAAAGTGTCCACCGTGACAAGAAAGAAACGTCCTGAGGAAGCGATGCGACTGTGGAATTACGTGTGTGGCCGTGTCCGTGTTGTCTGTCGGTGACTGTAGACCCACTGCGCGCGTGTGACTGAGTGTTCTGTGCGTTTCCCGGCAGATTTATAAGTGTGTCATGGTGGACCTTGGTGACTGCTGTGGTGACAGGGTGTTTCGAGGTGCATGTGTTCCCGAGGGGATGCTGCAGATATGCCTGCTCTCACGGGTGCGTGAAGTTTATGTGTATGATGACAGTTGTGGCGGATACACCGTTACGTGACAGACTGGTTTCCTGAACCTGTTAACACGATCGGGGTGACTGCTGTATGTGGGTCTTTATTTCTGTGACTATGGGGTTGTGCTGTTTCCGTGACAGTGGGAAGACAGGACAGTGCCGCTCTGAGGGTCCGGAGGGAGTGGTTGATTTGGGTATATGTATCTTCCGACAAGGTGCTTGTGTTTATATTCCCTGAGTGGGACTTGGATTCTCAAGTCTCACACAGTGTAGCCTGATGATTGTCACTCTGGTTGTGTGGCTGTGGGAATGATTGCATGTGATTTCGTGTGGTCATTAGTCTTAGTGCCAGGTGTGAGACTTGAACCCAGGGTCTGATCTTAGTGCCAGGAGTGAGACTTGAACCCAGGGTCTGATCACTGTCCCTTAGCTTTTTTTTTTTTTTTTGTCGGTCGTGGGGCTTGAACTCTGAGCCTGGGCGCTGTCCCTCAGCTCTTCAGCTCAAGGCGAGCGCTCTACCACTTGAGCTACAGCGCCACTTCCGGTTTTCTGGTGGTTTATTGGAGATAGGAGTCTCACGGTCTCTCCTGCCCGGGCTGGCTTTGAACCGCGATCCTCAGATCTCAGCCTCCTGAGTAGCTAGGATTACAGGCGTGAGCCACCAGCGCCCGGCAGCTTTTTCACTGAAAGTTGTCACTCTACCACTTGAGTCACACCTCCACTTATGGATATTTGGTAGTTGATTGGAGATAAGAGGTGCCTCCTAAGTAGTTAGGATTACCGGCTTGAGCCACTGGCAATCGGCTCTTTTCTTTTCTTTCCCTCCTCTCTTTCCCTCCCTCCCTCCCTCTTTCCTTCCTTCCTTCCTTCTTTCCTCTCACCCCCACCCCCACCCCTCCAGCTTGAACTCTGGGCCTGAGCATTGTTCCTGAGCTCTTTGTGGCCAAGGCTAGTGCTCCAGCCACTGCACCACTTCTGGCTTTTTCTGTGAATAATTGAACATAAGAGTCTCATGGCCAGGCTGGGAAGGTGGCTCAGTGGTAGAGCGCTTGCCTTGCATGCATGAGGCACTGGGTTCGATTCCTAGCCTTGAGCTGAAGAGCTGAGGGACAGCACCCAGGCCCAGAGTTCAGGCCCCACAACAGGCAAAAAAAAAAAAAAAAAAAAAAGTCTCACGGCCTTTCCTGCCTGGGCTGGCTTTGAACCTCGACTCTCATATCTCAGCCTCCTAAGTAGCTAGGATTTATTGTGACAACACTGAGGTTTGAATTGAGAGTCCCGTACCTGTTAGATAGGCACGTGTTCAGCTACTTGAGTTACACTGCTAGTCCTTTTTTTCCATGTTTGTGTATCATATATTCTACAATCTTATGGGACTTTAGTGGGATAGTGAAGTAAAGTAAAACTTCACACCACTATTTCCGGAATTTGTTCTGGGCTAGTCTACCTATTTATCATGAGTCCTTTTTTTTTAGCAACTCACTTTTTTTTTTTTTTTTTTTGGGTCTGGTCATGGGGCCTGAACTCTGGGCTTGGGCACTGTCCCTCAGCTCTTCAGTTCAAGGCAAGCGCTCTACCACTGAGCCACCTTCCCAGCCCGCAACTCACCTTCTGATTTGACCACAGTGCCTCTTCACTCACACCTGGCCTGTGCTACTTCATTCCTGTATCTATCCTGTTTCATCTTGGAATCGTAGTTATAGAATTGCTGCTTCTTCCCAGAGCTCTCTCACCTTATGGCCCTAAGGGAATTGGCAGGAAGGAAAGAAGTCAGAAAATTGTGCCTCAGAGCAAAGAAAAGGAGTTATTTCCAAGCTACAGACCTAATCCTCAGATGGCAATTTGTTATTTTTTGTTGTTACTGCCAGATTAGGTACCCTGCTGAGCCACACTTCCAGCCCTTTTTTTGCACTGGTTGTTTATCTTGCCAGTCCTGCAGCTTGAACTCAGGGTCTGGGCACTGTCTCTGAGCTTCTTTTGCTCAAGGCTAGTACTCTACCACTTGAGCCATAATGCCACTTCCAGCTCTTCTGTTTATGTGGTACTGAAGAATTAAACTCAGGGCTTCATGCATGCTAGGCAAGCACTATCACTAAGCCACATTCCCAGCCCTTGCACTGGTTATTTTGTGTTTTATTTGTTTTGGTTTGGTTTTTGTGTCTGTCAGTGATGGAAATTGAACTCTGGGCCTGGGCGCTGTCCCTCAGCATTTCAGTTCAAGGCTAGTGCTCTACCACTTGAGCCACAATGCCACTTCCAGCTTTTTGTTTATATGGTGCTGAGGAATCAAACCCAGGGTCTCATGCATGTGAGGCAAGCACTTTACCACTGAGCCACCTTCCCAGCCCTGCACTGGTTATTTTGAAATAGGGTCCTGACTTTTGTCTGGAATATACTTGGTCTGCAATCTTCCTATATTAGGGGTCCACACCAGTGATGACAGATGATATGCACCTATTGGTTGAGAAAGGGTCTTGTGAATCCCTCCACTCCCCTCCCTGCCCCCCCCCCCATATTCTTGAACCACAAACTCCAGTTTGGGATCAGAATTTTAGGAGCACATTCAGAACAGGCCACCTAGAAATGTGATGGGATTACAGAAGTAGAATACTTGAGAGAGTGTTAAATGAGCTAGCCACATACTTTAGAATTTGTAGCATAGAAGTGCAGGGCTTTGTTTCCAGTAGGCAGCTTTGAGTGTAGAAATAAACTCAAGCCCAAGACAGCTTTCCAATAGAAAAGTTGTAGTTGTTCTAGTCACCTTGTGATTGTGTGTGTGTGTGTGTGCTGGTCCTTGGCCTTGAACTCAGGGTCTAGGTGCTGCCCTTGAGTTTCTTTTTGCTTAAAGCTGGCACTCTATTCACTTGACACACACTTCCATTTCTGGCTTTTTGGTAGTTAATTGGAGATGAGTCTCATGGACCTTTCTGCCCTGGCTGGGTGAGAACATGATCCTCAGATATCATCCTCCTGAGTAGGATTACAAGCAGGAGCCACTGGTGTCCAGCTCCTTTTGACTTTTCTTGTATTAAATGAAGATTACATCATGTAGATAGAGGAAGAGGTTGTGTCCTAATTTATTTATTTTTTGGTCCGGTCGTGGGGCCTGAACTCTGGGCCTGGACACTGTCCCTCCCTCAGCTCTTCAGCTCGAGGCTAGCGCTCTACCACTTGAGCCACAGCGCCACTTCCGGCTTTTTTCTTTTTGCTTATGTGATGCCAAGGAATTGAACCCAGGGCCTCATGCAAGGCAAGCGTTCTACCACTGAGCCACCTTCCCAGCCCCATTGCATCCTAATTTAAAGAATGTTCCATACCCAGGCATTAGTAGCTCACACATGTAATCCAATCCTAACTACTCAGGAGGCTGAGATCTGAGGATTGCAGTTCAAAGGTAGCCTGGACAGGAAAGTCCTTGAGACTTATCTCTAATTAACCACCAGAACACTGGAAGTGGTGCTGTGGCTCAAGTGGTAGAGTGCTTGCCTTGCACTGAAGAGCTCAGGGAGCCGGGCGCCAGTGGCTCACCCCCGTAATCCTAGCTACTCAGGAGGCTGAGATCTGAGGATCATGGTTTAAAGCCAGCCCAGGCAGAAACGTCTGTGAGACTCTTTATCTCCAATAAACCACTAGAAAACCAGAAGTGGCACTGTGGCTCAAGTGGTAGAGCACTCGCCTTGAGCTGAAGAGTACAGGGATAGCGCCCAAGCCCAGAGTTCAAGCCCCACGACCAAAAACAAAACAAAACATAAAAACCTCCAAATACATAGCATCTCATTCCATCCTATTTTCTTTTTCTGAGAGTAGAGCACAGAGGAAGAAAGAAAAGTTCAGTTCAAGGTAAATAGATGTTTTCATCTTTCTTTCCTGAACTGACTTTGAATCTTTTAAAAATAGGCATCTTTGGGCTAGGAATGTGGCTTAGTGATAGAGTGTTTGCTTAGCATGCATGAAGCCCTTGGTTCAATTCCTCAGTACCATATAAACAGAAAAGGCCAGAAGTGATGCTATGGTTCAAGTGGTAGAGTACTAGCTTTGAACAAAAGTTCAGGGACAGTGCCCAAGCCCTGAGTTCAAGCCCTAGGATTGGGGAAGAAAAAACAGGCATCTTTTGTTTTCTTTGTTCCTCCCTTACATGGTACATTTTAATGAGTTTCAGCATAACTTTTTATATATGTGTATATTTTGCTTTCTTTTTGAAATTTCGTACCTTAGATGATGTAGGAACAAAGCCAATATTTGGTACTATCTGAGCCAAGAAAATTTGTACTCTGGCCGGGTTCTGGTGGCTCATGCCTGTAATCCTAGCTATGCAAGAAGCTGAGATCTGAGGATTGCCATTCAAAGCCAGCCCAGGCACGAAAGTCTGTAAGACTATTATCTCCAATAAACTACCAGAAAACCGGAAGTGGCACTGTAGCTCAATTTGTAGGGCACTTGCCTTGAGCTGGAGAGCTGAGGGACAGCGCCCAGGCCCAGAGTTCAAGCCCCACAACCAACAAAAAAAAAACCACTGTGTGTGTGTGTGTGTGTGTGTGTGCATGCATGCACACACACAGGACACACAGGGCCTGGGAGCTAACTGTCCCTTAGATTTTTTGCTTTTTTTTTTTTTTTTTTTGTGGTCGGTTGTGGGGCTTGAACTCTGGGCCTGAGTGCTGTCCCTTGGCTCTTCAGCTCAAGGCTAGTGCTCTATCACTTGAGCCACAGCACCACTTCTGGTTTTCTGGTGCTTTATTGGAGATGAGTCTCACAGACCTTCCTTCCTGGGCTGGCTTTGAACTGCAATCCTCAGATATCAGCCTCCTGAGTAGCTAGGATTACAGGCATGAGCCACCAGCACCCTGCTTTTCTGGTTTTCTTGTGGCTAATTGGAGCTAAGAGTCTCTGAGGGATGGGAATGTGGTTCACTGGTAGAGTACTTGCCTAGCATGAATGAAGCCTTGGGTTCAATTCCTCAGTACCACATAAAAAAATAGCTGGAAGTCATGCTTTGGCTCAAGTGGTAGAGTGCTAGCCTTGAGCAAAAGATGTTCAGGGGCAGTGCCCAGGCCCTGCGTTCAAGCCCCGGGATTGGCAAAAAAATAAATAAAAAGAACCTTATAGACTTTCCTGCCCAGGGTGGCTATAAACTGTGATCCTTTAGTCTAAGCCTCCTGAGTAGCTAGGATTACACGTATGAGCCACCAGTGCCTGGCATTGTGTACGTGTGTGTATACATTGTGTGCGTCAAGACTGGAGCTTGAACTTAGGGCCTCACACCTTACCTGTGTGCTTGGGCTGGCTTCAAACTGGGATCCTCCCATGTTAGAAACTTTCTAGTCTGTTTGCTCTCCTGCTTCCATTCTATACTGTTCCCTTTCACCTCCCCCTCCATTGAAAACCTCTGTCCTTTATTTATTTTTCTTTTCTTTTTTTGTTGTTGCTGGTTGTGGGGCCTGAACTCTGGGCCTGGGCACTGTCCCTCAGCTCTTCAGTTCAACGCTAGTGTTCTACCACTTGAGCCCCAGCACCACTTCCAGCTTTTTCTGCTTATGTGGTGCTGAAGAATCAAACCTAGGGCCTCATGCATGCAAGGCAAGCACTCTACCACTGAGCCACCTTCCCAGCCCCTGTCCTTGATTTCTACAGGTTATATTAAATTTATTGTTTCAGAGGCCCATGATACTCCGGGATATAGCCACTGACTTCTCTCAGGAAGAGTGGGAATGCCTGGACTCTGCCCAAAAGGATCTGCATAGAGATGTGATGTTGGAGAACTATGGTAACTTGGTATCACTAGGTAAGAGTATCTTTCCCTTGTTCTCAGGATCTAATTTTTTTTTTTTTTTTGCTAGTCCTGGGGCTTGAACTCAGGGTCTGGGCACTGTCCATGAGCTCCTTTACTCAAGGCTAGCACTACTACTTGAGCTACAGTGCCACTTCTGGCTTTTTCTGTGTATGTGGTACTGAAGAATCAAACTCAGGGCTTCATGCATGTTAGGCAAGCACTCTACCAACTAAGCCACATTACCAGCCAGGATTTAATTTTTTTTTTTTTTTTTTTTTTTTGTCGGTCGTGGGGCTTGAACTCTGGGCCTGGGCGCTGTCCCCCAGCTCTTCAGCTCAAGGCGAGCGCTCTACCACTTGAGCTACAGTGCCACTTCCGGTTTTCTGGTGGTTTATTGGAGATAGGAGTCTCACCGTCTCTCCTGCCCGGGCTGGCTTTGAACCGCGATCCTCAGATCTCAGCCTCCTGAGTAGCTAGGATTACAGGCGTGAGCCACCAGCGCCTGGCCAGGATTTAATTTTTGAATGGCTTTCTCTGCTTTTATTCCCAGGTTTCTTTTTTTTTTTTGTTTTTTTTATTTTTTGGGTCCAGTTGTGGGGCCTGAACTCTGGGCCTGGGCGCTGTCCCTCAGCTCTTCAGCTCAAGGCTAGCGCTCTACCACATGAGCCACAGTGCCACTTCCGGCTTTTTTTTCTTTTTGCTTATGTGGTGCTGAGGAATCAAACCCAGGGCCTCAGGCATGCAAGGCAAGCGCTCTACCACTGAACCGCCTTCCCAGCCCCTCCCAGGTTTCTTAAAAAATAAATAGCCGGGCACTTGTAGCTCACGCCTGTAATCCTAGCTACTCAGGAGGCTGAGATCTGAGGATCTCGGTTCAAAGCCACCCTGGGCAGGAAAGTCTGTGAGACTCCTACCTCCAATAAACCTCTCAGAAAACTGGAAGTGGCGCTGTGGCTCAAGTGATAGAGCACTCGCCTTGAGCTGAAGAGCACAGGGACAGAGCCCAAGCCCAGAGTTCAAACCTCATGACCAACCCAAAATAAATAAATAAATAAATAAATAAATAAAGCACCAGTAGCTCACTACTGAGTCAATTTCCCAGCTTTTCTTTCTTTCTTTTTTTTTTTTAAAAGATTTTAGGTTGTAATATTTCACCATCAAATTCAGTTTTGTGGGTTTTTATTTTATTTTTCGTTTGTGAGGCTTGAACTCTGGGCCCTGTTCCTCAGCTCTTCAGCTCAAGGCTAGTGCTCTACCACTTGAGCCACAGCACCACATCTGGTTTTCTGGTGGTTTATTGGCGATAAGAGTCTCATGGACTTTTTCTGCATGGGCTGGCTTTGAACCGTGATCCTCAGATCTCAATCTCCTGAGGATTACATACGTGAGCCACTGACACCCGGCCTTATAATTTTTATGTGTGTTATTTTCCTAGTTATTTGCCTTTTTTGTTGTAGCAGTTCTATTTCGCTTGCATGGTTTCCTATTGTCTTGTCTTTCAGACCTGTCTTTAAGGTGTGTAATTACGGACTTATCTTCAAAGAAGCAAACTACTGAAATAAAAGTATGTCAGTGGGAAATGAGTGGCAGACTTGAAACCTGTGACATTGAGGAGACCCATTCTAGAGATCATTTAAAAGTGAAAGGCAAGGTGGAGAAGACTCAAGGAAACCACAGGGAATATTCCAGACAAGAGATGATCACATATGATAAAATGTCCATTTGTAACCAGCATGCATACTTATCTCAACATCCAAGATGTCCTTCTACAGAGAAGCCCTATAAATGTGTGGAATGTGGGAAAGCCTTCAGACGAGCCTCTCACCTAACACAACACCAGAGTATTCACACTGGTGAGAAACCCTATGAGTGTAAGCAGTGTGGGAAAGCCTTCAGTCGCGATTCTCAGCTCAGTCTTCATCAGAGGCTTCACACTGGTGAAAAACCCTATGCATGCAAGGAGTGTGGAAAGGCCTTTACTCAAAGCTCACAACTTATTTTACATCACAGAATTCATACTGGTGAAAAACCATATAAATGTGAAGAATGTGGAAAAGCTTTTATTCGTAGCTCACAGCTCACACGACATCAGAAAGTCCATACTGGTGAGAAGCCTTACGAATGCAAAGAATGCGGTAAAGCCTTTACTCAGAACTCACAACTTACTCTGCACCAGAGACTTCATACTGGTGAGAAGCTCTATGAATGTAAGGAATGCCAAAAGGTGTTCACGCAGCTTTCACAACTTATTTTGCACAGAAGAATTCATACTGGTGAGAAACCCTATGAATGCAAGGAGTGTGGGAAGGCTTTTATTTGTGGTTCTCAGCTTTCCCAACATCAGAAAATTCATAATGGGGAAAAGCCATATGAATGTAAGGAATGTGGAAAAGCATTTATTAGGGGCTCCCTCCTTATGCAACATCAACGGATTCATACCGGCGAAAAACCATACAAGTGTGAAGAATGTGGGAAGGCCTTTATCCGTGGCTCACAACTTACTCAACATCAGCGAATCCATACCAATGAAAAGCCCTATGAATGTAAGGAATGTGGAAAGACCTTTAGCCATGGCTCACAGCTTACTCAACATCAAAGAATTCATACTGGTGAGAAACCTTATCAGTGTAAGGAATGTGGAAAAGCCTTTAACCGGGGCTCACTTCTTACTCGCCATCAGAGGACTCACACAGGTGAGAAACCTTATGAATGTAAAGAGTGTGGGAAAAACTTTAGTCGTGGTTCTGAACTTACCCAACATGAGCGGATTCACACTGGTGAGAAACCCTATGAATGTAAGGAATGTGGGAAGTCTTTTATTCGTGGCTCACAACTTACTCAACATCAGCGAATCCATACTGGTGAAAAACCTTATGAATGTAAAGAATGCAGAATGGCCTTTACTCAGAGTTCCCATCTTTCTCAACATCAGAGACTTCATACTGGTGAAAAACCCTATGTGTGTAATGAGTGTGGCAAGGCCTTTGCTCGTGGCTTACTGCTTATCCAACATCAGAGAATTCATACTGGTGAGAAACCCTATCAGTGTAAGGAATGTGGGAAGGCTTTTATTCGTGGTTCACAGCTTACTCAGCATCATCGAATTCACACTGGAGAAAAGCCCTACGAATGCAAAGAATGTGGGAAGGCCTTTAGTCATGGCTCTCAACTTACCCTGCATCAACGAATCCATACTGGTGAGAAGCCCTATGAATGTAAAGAATGTAGCAAGGCCTTTACGCAGAGCTCACATCTTTCTCGACATCAGCGAGTTCATACTGGTGAGAAACCATATCAATGTAAGGAATGTGGTAAGGCCTTTACCCGGGGTTCACAACTAACTCAACATAAGAGAATTCATATCCGTGAGAAATCTTTTGACTGTAAGGAATGTGGAATAGACTTCAGTCATGGTTCACAAGTTTTTATATGAATTATTTGGTCCTTTGTGATAAACATGGAGTGCTATCTCTGGTCATCCATTATCAGTAAAGAATTTCAAATATGAATGTGATCTATATTTGTTTTATAAAGCTTAGCATCAGAGAATTGAGATGGGAGAATGGAATTGTTCATGTAATCCATACAAGAAAACCTTTCATTATGGGAAACCTTTCATTACTGGAGCCCTACTAAACAATTATCAGATGCAGAGGAAAAGAATTATTAATGTAGTTAAATACAGAAAGGCCTTTAGCCATAGTAAATGTCTTTTATATTACCTTTTCTCTTCTAGTTGATTTCCTTTGTGACATCATCAGTAACTTTTCTTTGGTTTGTTTGTAAGGGGGACCTATCAATAATTTTTTCTGTAAAATTTTTGATATGATCTTATATGTAAAATCTCTTAGAACAGTGCCTTGAACATAGCATATTACAAATATTCAGGCTCGTTATTGTGGCTTTAAGAGATGTACATGAGGGGAGTGCATGTAAATGTAATTATCATCAAGGAATTTTTGAATTGCATTTGTCCCAGACTGTTTGGGTGAGGGCCTGTATATGTGTGATGGGTGCAAGAATGCTTTCATTCAAATCTCCTATCACATAGAACAGAAATCCAGTGGGTTGTTGAGCACAACTGAATTGTCACAAAGTCCAAATACTGTATTTTATACCACCTCTGACCTCAACCACTAATATTCTTTAGAAAGGAAAAACTAGGTAGAATCAAGTAAGTCTACTAGGGAATGTTAAACTACAAATAAAAACTGTGTCATTAACTATTTTGCAATGAAAAATAATGAAAGAATAGTGATCTATCAGTATCCACTTTCCTACTTTAGCAACAATTGCCATTTTCCTGTTTTAATATTGACATCAAAAACAGCAGCCTTCCTTATATGCTGACCAGATGAAAGCTGTACTTGTGTGAGGGCATTTAAGAAACCCCATTTTTGGGCTGGGAAGGTGGCTCAGTGGTAGAGCACTTGCCTTGCATGCGTGAGGCCCTGGGTTCGATTCCTCAGCACCACATAAGCAAAAAGAAAAAAGCCCAAAGTGGTGCTGTGGCTCAAGTGGTAGAGTGCTAGCCTTGAGCTGAAGAGCTGAGGGACAGCGCCCAGGCCCAGAGTTCAGGCCTCATGACTGGACCCAAAAAAAAAAAAAAAAGAAACCCCATTTTCTTCTCCTAATGATAGCAAAAGCATCAGGTACCAAACTGGAGTACTGGTCAAGAAAGAGCGAAGGAGAAAGGAAAGGAATGGATCTAAGAAGGAATATTCTGGATGGTGGATGGTAGAGCAGAAACATAGGTTTGATTCTGCAACCCTGATAATTTTGCTGAAAAATCATGGCAACTGCCTGCCTTTTGTATTTATCACAAACCTCATATTTGTTGATTTTAGTGTAGTTCTCTTATTAATAGAACTTCCTTTAAAGAAATGGGGTTCTGTGGATGAAAAACAAAATGAAATATGTGGCATTAAGGCTACAAAGAACATGGAATCCAGAAAAAGAAGTAGAAAATTGAGGCTTTTTAAATCAAGGCATGATAGCGAGACTGCCTGCTATTGTTAAAAGGCAGATAACAATGATCCGGGCATCAAGGGTAGAGGAAATGTTAGGAGTGATCCAGAATGTGTGTGCTTCTTGATTCTTGCTGCTTTCAATAATGTTAAGAGGAGCCGGGTGCCAGTGGCTCATGCCTGTAATCCTGGCTACTAAGGAGGCTGAGATCTGAGGATCACAGTTCAAAGCCAGCCCGGGCAGGAAAGACTGTGAGACTCTAATCTCCAATAAACCACTAGAAAGCCAAAAGTGGCGCTGTGGTTCTTAATAATGTTAAGAGGAGGATTTAGAGCACAGCTAGCCAAAGCCACAAGCAGAATTTGAAAATGATACTTTTAAGAGATGTCATCTCTGACTATAAGCACTCAATTCTCTATCCTTAACTAAATCCAGTTTTAATGATTCAGTGAACATCTGTGAATAGGAAATGAGACCATCACCCATCCCTACAAAGGAGTGAATTTAAATGACAGATCTCTCCAGCCCCCAACATCTCAGCAATTTACCTTAAAAAAAAAAAAAAAAAAAGATGCCAAAGCATACAATAACTTAGCAGTAATAGTACTTCCACACCATTTAACAGAGCTCTACGAATGCTTAACTTCCATCTTGGTGCCCAAGAAATCCCTACTGTTTCAAAGGCAGGTTCTTTTTTTTTTTTTTTTGGTTCCGGTCATGGGGCCTGAACTCCGGGCCTGGGCGCTGTCCCTCAGCTCTTCAGCTCAAGGCTAGCACTCTACCGCTTGAGCCACAGCACCACTTCTGGCTTTTCTCTTTTTGCTTATGTGGTGCTGAGGAATCAAACCCAGGGCCTTAGGCATGCAAGGCAAGAGCTCTACCGCTGAGCCACCTTCCCAGCCCCTCAAAGGCAGGTTCTTGAAATGTGGTCAGGATAAAGAGGCCTCTCAAAGTATTCAAGTTCATGATGGAGGAAGGTAAAGCCTGTAGGTCTTAGAGGAGAAGTCAGCTGCTGAGAGGAGCCTGTTTAGTAGTGTCATGAGCCAACCACAGAGGCTGGCATTAGTTCCTGAAAGCATCCCAAGTTGTTCTCTTCTTGATCATTAGGCTGTGGTTGGGGCTATTACTTTTAAGGAAAACAAAGCTCTTTATGTCTAAACTTAGTTCTGTGAGGTTTTTATTCTTCTAGAAAGTTGCTGGGTTTGTTGTTTTTTTTTAGAAAGTTGCCCCTATAGCCAAGACAGACATTCAGCAGAGCCATTCAGGACTACCTCCACCACTTTTAAAACAAAAGAAGCCAGGCACTGGTGGCTGGCACCTGTAAGCCTCGCTAAAATCTGAAGATCACTGTTTGAAGTCAGCCCTGGTAGGAAAGTCCATGAGACTTTATCTCCAATAAACTTAAAAACAGAAAAAGAAAAGGCCAAAAGTAAAGCAGTAGTTCAAGTAATAGAGTGCTAGACCTAAGCAAAAGAAAGCTCAGAGAGAGTGCCCAGACCTGAGTTCAAGCCCCAGCACCTGTGTGCACACATGCACACGCACAATACTATATACGCAAGACACAAAGACAGTCTCTGGGAGTAAACACAAGACAGGCCGTAATTCATCACAGAAGCCCCATTCATTCACATACAAAACAGCTTTCTGGACTGCAAGGCCCTGTTCTGGTATTATAGAGCAGCCTGCAGGAAACCTGATGAAGGATCCGGTGGCACACAAACTGTGCTACCACCCGATGATGCTCCGCCCCTTCCATATAGCTCTAATCAATGCCTCAGATCCAGAGGACCATCAGCCTAGGATGGTCAGAGTGAAACCCAGTACACTGTGAGGGAAGGCAGGGTGTCTGTCCTGCAAAGCCTCATGGGCATATCCTAGGCAACCTCACTGGTCACTGTGGATATAGTTACCAGGTTGGTTGGCAGATGCACACACAAAAGCAGGACTGGCTTCAAATCCTTACTGCCAGGATTACTGATAGGATCAAGAGTTGAAGATCTGACCCATCAGCTATCTGGGTCACTTCTGCCACTGCGGTGTTGGCTGTGGTCTGGTGGCATGAGATGATCACAGTGGATCTGATTCTGGGGAGGGAAGTGGGTTATGTTATAGCCAGCATGGATAAGTTAATTAACAGGTCCCACAAAGGGCATGATGGACATCTGATAAAAGTATCAATTAAAAACTGAACCCATGGGACACTGGTGGCTCAAGGCTATAATCCTAGCTACTCAGTTGGCTGAGGTCTGAAGATTGTGGTTTGAAGCCAGCTCGGGCAGGAAAATCCATGAGACTTATCACCAATAAACCACTCAAAAACTGGAAATGGCGCTGTGGCTCAAAGTGGTCTAGAAGCACTAGCCTTGAGCAAAAGAGCTCATGTACAGCATGCAGGCCCTAAGTTCAAGGCCCACGACAAAAAAAAAACAAAACAACCAAAAAAACCCCAAACCAGGTACAAACCAGGTTGGACACACATGGAATTGAAATTCCAGAAGGGAAGATGGATACGATATATATTTTACACACACACACACACAACCATATATGGCTATTCCAAAAATGACAGCTGGCAACAGGACACAAAGAGATCCCATTTACAAAAGAAAGAGCCTCCAAAGTTAATAAAAACTATGAAAAATGACTGATCCTAATATCTAAAATATTGTGTGAGTGATGGAACATGAAGGTGAATTGGTCCTAATCCATACAGCTTCACCTCATGTACTGTCCCTATTTGCTCTGGAGAAAGTTGGATGACACAGCATGAGGACACTTGCACAGCCTTATGGCGAAGCTTACTCAGTGAGAAAAGGACAACTGCCAACAGGTTTGTGAGACAGCCATTGTGAGCCAGACACCTGTGGACCATGTTTGTTATCCTAGCAATTTTGAAGGCTGACTAGGGAGAATCATCATACTAGAGCAGACTGGACAGAAAAAGTTGAGCAATCACTTCTAAACCAATAGTTAGCCATGGTGGCACATGCCCATCATTCTAGCTAGCTCCCTGAGAGGCTAAGATGAAGACAATAATGATTTCTGGCTAGCCCCAGGGAGAAAAAATCCCATGAGTCTCCATCTTACCAGAGATGACTGTGGTGACAAATGTCTTGCACTCAGCTATGGCAAGAAGCCTAACTAAATGATCACAGTCCTGGGGTTGGGAAGGTGGCACAGTGGTAGAGCACTTGCCTTGCATGCATGACGCCTTGGGTTCAATTCCTCAGCACCACATAAGCAAAAAGAAAAAAGCCGTTAAGTGGCTCTGTAGCTCAAGTGGTAGAGCACTAACCTTGAGCTGAAGAGCTGAGGGACAGCGCCCAGGCCAGAGTTCAGACCCTACAACCGGACCCCCCCCCCAAAAAAAAAAAGATCACAGTCCTGACACTTGCCCAAACAAGAAGCAAGACCCTTTTTCAAAAATTACCAGCACAACAAAAGAGCTGGAGATATGGCTTAGTGGTTGAGCAATTGCCTTCATAAACATGATGCCCTGCGTTCAAAGCCATGTATGATGAAGTCATGTTGAATAACCCTATAGTTCAAATATGCTTCATATACGAGTATAGCCATAGGAGAATTCAACTGCAACCTCATGAGACTGAGGTTAAGTTGTACCTGAAATCTTCATGGTTGTTTCTTGGTTGGTTTTATATCTCTTGATATATCAGTTTATCCTGCTAAAACCATCCACAAATGTATCCAATTCTATCCAAAGCTTATTCAGCTATAAATCAATACTCTTATCAAAAAGTCCTTCTAGGGGCTGGGAAGGTGGCTCAGTGGTAGAGCGCTTGCCTTGCATGCATGAGGCCCTGGGTTTGATTCCTCAGCACCACATAAGCAAAAAGAAAAAAGCCATAAGTGGCTCTGTAGCTCAAGTGGTAGAGCACTAGCCTTGAGCTGAAGAGCTGAGGGACAGCGCCCAGGCCCAGAGTTCAGGCCCCACGACTGGAACCCCCCCCCCAAAAAAAAAAGTCCTTCTAGTGGGTGCCAGTGGCTCATGCCTTTAATCCTAGCTACTCAGGAGGCTGAGATCTGAGGATCACAGTTCAAAGCCATCCTGGGCAGGAAAGTCCATAAGACTATTATTTCCAATTAACCACCAGAAAACTGGAAGTGGCACTGTGGTGTGGTAGAGCGCTAGCCTTGAGCTGAAGAACTCAGGGACAGTGTACAGGCCAAGAGTTCAAGCCCCATGACAGAAAGAAAGACAGAAAGACAGGAAGGGAGGGAAGGAGGGAGGGAGGAAGGGAGGGAGGAAGGAAGGAAGGAAGTCTGCTCAGGTGGCTTACGCCTATAGTCCTAGCTACTCAGGAAGCTGAGATATGAGGATCGTGGTTCAAAGCCAGCCTGGGCAGGAAAGTATGTGAGACTCTTATCTCCAATTAACTACCAGAAAACTGGAAGTGGTGCTGTGGCTGAAAGTGGTAGAGCACTAGCCATGAGCTGAAGAGCTCAGGGACAATGCCTGGGCCCAGAGTTCAAGCTCCACAACCAACGGGGGAGGGGGGGGGAGTCCCTTCTTTTAAAAAATGGTTCCAAGACGGGCACCAGATACTCATGCCTATAATCCTAGCTACTCAGGAGGCTGAGATCTAAGAACTACAGTTTGAGGCCAACGAGGGCAGGAAAGTCCATGAAATTCTCCAATTGTCAAAAGAGCCAGAAATGATGTGGCTCAAGTGGTAAGGTGCTAGTTGTTTTTTTTTTTTTTTTTTTTTGCTGGTTCTAGTATTTGAACTCAGGGCCTGGGCACTGTATCTGAGCCTCTCCATACTCAAGGCTAGTGCTCTACCACTTAAGCTATAGGGCCACTTGTGGCTTTTTCTAAGTAATTATTGGAATGAGTCACACAGACTTTTCTGCTGGCTTTGACCCACAATCCTCAGATTTCAGCCTCCCTAATAGCTAGGATTACAGGCATGAGCCACTGGTGCCTGGCTTCTAGAGAGATAGCTTTTGCTAAATAGCTTAGGGACAGGACTCAGGTGCTGAGATCAAGCCCCAGAACTGACACAAAAATAAAAAATCCAAGCAAGTATGTTATCAAATACTACATTCATCTATCATTCATATTCATACATATATATGTATATAATTTTATTGTGTGTGTGTATATACGTGTATATTGGTTCTGAGGCTTGAATTCAGGGCCTGGGTGCTGTAAATGAGCTTTTGCGTTCAAGGATAGCGCTTTATCTCTTGGTCTAGAATTCTACTTCCAGCATTTCTTGGTAGTTAACTGGAGATAAGAACCTCATGGACTTTCCTGCCTAGGTTGGTTTGGAACTGATATCCTCAGATCTCAGCCTTCTGAGTAGCTAGGATTACAGGTGTGAGCCACTTGTGGCCAGCTTATTGTATATTTTTCATGTACCTTAATGAGTGAATTTATTGAGGCAAACCTCCTCTAATTTTATTATAACAGTTATATTAGCATAAACTGGAAATTTTTCCATAGGATACTTTTTTCCACCAGGGTAGAGTCTGTATAATCACCTAGGATCACGTGACTTTTAACAATTAAAAAAAAAAAACATTTGGCCATTTTGGGTTATATTCAAAACAACATATTTTCAGAAAAATGTTATCCATATATAAAAATTATACTGCATGTTCTCCACATACTTAAGTTTTTAAATACCCTCTAAAATATATATAATATATATGTATATATTATATATTTATATCACTTATAGTTATAATGCATCCTGGTATTCCATAACTGATGAAGTAAAAAAATCCTATCCTAAATAAAGATTATGAATTCTGATAATGGATGTATCATGCTCCGATCAAAAAGTCTACTAATATTACACTTCTTGGATTTCTCAAGGAAAAACTAACAAGGAAGGAACTGGGCCAGGCACTGGCAGTTAACACTAGTAATCCTAGCTACTCAGGAAGCTGAGATCTCAGCATTTCGGCTGAAAGCCATGAAGCAGGGAAATCTGAAACTCTTATCTCCAATTAACCACCAGAAAACCGGAAGTCAAGCTGTGGGTAAAAGTGATAGAGCACTAGCCTTGAACAAAAAAGCTGAGATGTGACTCAAGTGGTAGAGCGCTAGCCTTGAGCTGAAGAGCTGAGGAACAGCACCCAGGCCCAGAGTTCAGGTCCCACGACCGGACCCAAAAAAAAAAAAAAGAACAAAAAAGCTCAGAGACAGTACCCAGGCCCTGAGTTCAAGCCCCATCACCAAATTAAAAAAAGAAGGAATTAACATCAAACAATGAGTCATGAATAAACACTTCCCTATATTTCATAAGATTTCACAATACTGAAACTACGTGACACCTTGGGGAAATTTCATCTCAAAAATCTTTATATTCATAGGATTTCCAAAAGCATAAATATTCTGAAGGCTGGAAATATAACTTAGAGGTGGCACTCTTGCTTAGCTTATATGCAAAGCCTTTGGTTTGCTCACTAGCACCTCCAGAAAACAAAAATGTATAACGAAGTATAATATCCAGGGTGTAAGCAGTTTTCTATAATGAAAGATGTTCCCATAGCCTGCTTATTCACCATTGTGATTTTTTTTTTTCCCTCAGTAAATCATGAACAGTCACAGGGGTCAGCATCAGTAGGAAGCCTTTTCTACATCATGTAAGCTTGGGTTTCAGACAAAGAGTTTCTCAAATTCATTACCAAGAGCTCCCTGCTGACATACATTCTCTAATGTCGAGTAAGTTGTGAACCCCAGAGAAAAGTTTTTCCCCAATCTTCACATTCATAGGGTCTCTTTCCAGTATGCGTTTTCTCATGATGATCTAGCTCGGACCTATGACCAAAGGTTTTTCCACATTCCTTGCATGCATTCATTCTCTCACTCTTATGAATCTTCTGATGCCGATTAAAGTCTGAGCCCTGAAGAAAGGTCTTGCCACACTCCTTACACTCATAGAGTTTCTTCTCATGAACTTTCTCATGTTGAGCCAGATATGAAGCCCAAATGAATGTCTTCCCACAGTGCTTACACTCGTAAGGTTTTCTTCCTGTATGACTTCGCTGATGGCGAGCAAGGTTTGAGCTCCAGATATAGGCTTTCCCACATTTCTCACACTCATAGGGCTTCCGACCAACGTGGGCATTCTGATGGTCAGAAACACTAGAATCATGGATACAGGCTTTCCCACACTCTTTGCACTCATGCAACTTCTCGCCATCATGAATTTTCTGATGTTCACTTAGATGTGAACCACGTGTAAAAGCTTTCCCGCACTCCTTACACTCGTAAGGTTTCTCACCTGTGTGAATTCTCTGGTGGTTAGTAAGATGTGCTCGCTGAACAAAGGCCCTGCTACATTCGGTACATTCATAGGGCTTTTCGCCAGTGTGGATTCTCTGATGTTCTGTCAGGTATGAGCCACGGGTAAATGCTTTCCCACACTCCTTACACTGATAAGGTTTTTCACCAGTGTGAATTCTCTGATGGCCAATAAGGTCAGCTTTCCGGCTATAGGCTTTCCCGCACTGCTTACATTCATAGGGCTTTTCACCAGTGTGAGACCGCTGATGTTGAGTAAGGTCGGAGTCCAGACTAAAGGCTTTCCCACATTCCTTACATTTATGATGTTTCTCCTCACTGTGAATTCTCTTGGGACCAGGAACACCTGAAAAGAAACTCAATGTCGTGTCACATTCTTTATTTTTGTATGTTTTCTTACCAGTGTGAACTGTCCGATGTTGATTGTGGTCTGAGGCAGAATTAAAGGCTCTGTCACACTTAAATTCATTCAGTCCCTCTTCTGCATCGAGTTGCTGGTGCTGGTTATAAGCTTCGTTCTGATTTGAAGTCGACACCTTTTCACAGGTGACCGTGGATGGCTTGAAATATTCCTGATGATTTTCGTGCTGTCTGTGAAGCTGATTTAATTCTGCACCATCTCTTCTAAAACATAAACCTCTCAGGCTATGGTTTCTACAAATTTCTAGGACTTCCCACTGGCACACTTCTGTAACAGAAGCGCTATTTTTTTGAAATAACTTCTTGGTCTGCCCTACAGGATGAAAAGCAAGAATGTTAATATATAAAATATATATGGTTTTACTGTCCACTTGAAATAAGATTCTTACATTGTTCATTGTAAGGTAAAGCACATAAGTCAGTGGTTCAAAATTCCCAAGTTCTATGCAACAGGGAAAAAAGGGCAAGAAACAGAAATTTAAGACACCTAATTAGAGTTGAGTCATGGGGCTAAGAATGTGACTTAGTGGTAGAGCTCTTGCCTAACATCCATGAAGCCCTGGGTTCAATTCCTCAGTACCACAAAAAAAGATAAAGGTGGGGGGCTGGGAAGGTGGCTCAGTGGTAGAGTGCTTGCCTTGCATGCATGAGGCCCTGGGTTCGATTCCTCAGCACCACATAAGCAGAAAAAGCTGGAAGTGGCACTTTGGCTCAAGTGGTAGGGTGCTAGCCTTGAGCTGAAGAGCTGAGGGACAGTGCTCAGGCCCAGAGTTCAGGCCCCATGACCTACAAAAAAAAAAAAAAAAAAAGATAAAGCTGGAAGTGGGGCTGTGGCTCAAAGTAGTAGAGCATTAGCCTTGAGCAAAAGAAGCTCAGGGATAGTGTCCAGGACCTGAATTCAAGTCTCAGGACTGGCAAAAAAAAAAAAAAAAAAAAAAAAAAGAGTTCAGTCATAAGAGGGACAGAAAATTGTTTTAAAAAATACCAGGTATGAAGTGGCGCTGTAGCTCAAGTGGTAGAGTGCTTGCCTTGAGCTGAAGAGCTGAGGGACAGTGCCCAAGCACAGAAGTCAAGCCCCACGACTGACAAAAAAAAAAAAAAAAAAAAAGACACTTACAGCCAGGTGCTGGTGGCTCTAGCCTGTAATCCTAGCTACTCAGAGGCTAAAATCTAAGGATTGTGGTGCAAAGCCAGCCTGGGCAGTAACGTCTGCAGGAAAGTCCGTGAGATTTTTTTTTTTTTTTTCTGGTTGGGGGGCTTGAACTTTGGGCCTGGGCACTGTTCCTCAGCTCTTCAGTTCAAGGATAGCACTCTACCACTTGAGCTATAGCGCCACTTTGGCTTCTTCTGCTTCTGTGGTGCTGAGGAATCGAACCCAGGGCCTCATGCCTGCAAGGCAAGTATTTTACCACTGAGCCACCTTCCCAGCCCCACCCATGAGATTCTTATCTCCAATGAACCACCAGAAAACCGGATGTGGAGCTGTGGCTCAAAATGACAGAATGCTAGCTTTGAGTTTAAAGAGCTCAGGAACAGTACCTAGGCCAGAAGTTCAAGTTCCATGACCAACAACAACAACAAAAAGAATGTTACTTATCTTTCTTTAATGTGAGGGGCAACAGGAGCACAAAAAAGCAGTGGTATCTGGAGTGCAGGCAGACTTCTCTTGAAAAGACTTAGACATCTCAAGCAAAGCTTTATTGCTTTATCTAAGTCCTTTGGCCAGTGAGAAGATATTCTAGACTGTTCATTCAGAGACACTGCAGCTTCACCAAGCACTAGACTTTTATTGGTAATGAAGGCTACCCTATCCCTCAGCCCTTACTCACCAGGGTAAAGTCTTCTTGTCTCATCACTCAAATCCAACCAGGGGTCTTGACCATTCTCCAAGAAGGAGAACACATGTGGTTGATAAATATAAAGTCCTGCCCAAAAGATTAAAAATAGGAAATAAACACATGGGCAAGGATTCCAAAGTTTGCCTCTAGTCCCTTGTTTAAGGAAGAGAAACAATAGCTAGAAGGGCAAGAAAACAAGATACAGGATTTCTAAAGGATGGAGCAGTCCCCAGTGATGACCACTATTGCTAACTTTACAAAACACACTGTCCAGAAACCCCTACACACATCTGAAAAATAATCCAGTAATTGACAATACAAAATGCAAGCATTGGGGCTGGGAAGGTAGCTCAGTGGTAGAGCGCTTGCCTTGCATGCTCGAGGCCTTGGGTTCGATTCCTCAGCCCCACATAAGAAAAAAGAAAAAAGCCGGAAGTGGCGCTGTGTCTCAAGTGATAGAGTGCTAGCCTTGAGCTGAAGAGCTGAGGGACAGTGCCCAGGCCCAGAGTTCAGGCCCCACTACCGGACCAAAAAAAAAAAAAAAAAAATGCAAGCATTTGCAGAGTTTAAATCTGTTCTTACCCACTGAGACAAGGTTGCTGTAGTTCTCAGACATCACATCTGTATATAAGTTTCTCTGCTCTGGGTTCAGGTACTCCCACTCCTCCTGAGAAAAATCTATGGCCACATCTCTGAACGTCATCACTTGCTAAAACGAAAAACACCAATGTGAATGGTGAATGGTAAATTTTAAAGAAATTCTTTTCTTTTTTTAAATTTTCTTCTTCACAATATCTGCAGCCAAATTTATCCCCAGGCCCCAAGGTAAGAGACCCAGGGCCCATGAGCAGCAAGCTTGCTTTAGCAGTCATCTGGGCCAGCCCCCACCATGGCAGGATGGAAGTTGAATTTGACTTGACTGCATCAAGAAATTCTTTAGGCCAGACACCAGTGGCTCACATCTGTAATCCTAGCTACTCAGGAGGCTGAAATCTGAAGATCACAGTTCAAAGCCAGCCCACCAGGAAAGTCCATGAGACTCTTTTTTTCCAATAAACCTCCAGAAAACCAGAAGTTGTACTGTGGCTCCAGTGGTAGAGTGTTAGCCTTAAGCAGAAGAGTTTAGGGACAGCGCCCAGGCCCAGAGTTCAAGCCCCATGACTGATTTAAAAAAAAAAAAAAAAAAAAAGGAAAAAAAATAAAAAACTCGAGTTGGTAGTCTATGGTAAGGGAGGAAATGACTTAGAAATATGTGTGACTAATAGCCAGGATATGGAAACAACCTAGATGTCCCACCACAGATGAATGGATCCAAAAATTGTGGCATCTATACACAATGGAATATTATGCAGCCATTAGAAAGGACAAAATAATGGCACTTGCAGGGAAATGGATGGAGCTAGAAGAAATCATGTTGAGCGAGGTAAGCTAAGAGCAAAGAGACAGACGGCACGTGGTCTCCCTGATAAATGCATGCTAAATCCAAAATGTAAGGTGATACGACAAAATTAACAAGACTTAAGAAACAAAGGACTTCCACTCATCTGGTTGAATCACTACTAAATAACTCCATGCTGCTGATCACATATATGGTATATATGTGCACACCGGAGGGAAACCAGGAGGATGACACAGAACTAGAGGGAATCAGGGAAAAACATACAACAGCGGAACCCATCAGCTGCCCTGGACATTGATCAAAATGAACTAAGCAACTCAATGGCAGCGATGGGAGGGAGGGAACAAGTGGGAAAGAGGGAACAGCTGATGCTATGCAAAACAAAAGAAATGTACATATCACCCAATGTGGAAGAAATAACTGTATTGCAAAGCTCATAGAACTCATAAATGTTATAGACCATGATAGACAATTTGCTCCATGAAAGTTAAAATGTGTTTGTAACTTTAAGCATCACTATCCCGCAATACTGTGAAATTTGGGCATTTTTATGTAACCTCTTAATCACAATAAAAAAATTTGAAAAAAAAAAAAAAGAAATATGTGTGACTCATGCAGAAAACTAAAAGTGGACCTCAGCCTGTCACCATCCACAAACATCAACTCAAAATTGATTTAAGACCCTTAACATCAAACCTGAAACTCTGCAGGACAGAGTAGGAGAGACATTTGAACTTATAGGCACAGGCAGGAACTTCCTGAACAGAGTTGCAGGGTCACAACAAACTGTAGAGACTTGACAAATGGGACTAACTTAAAATAAAAAGTTTCTGTAAGGGCTGGGAAGATGGCTTAGTGGTAGAGTGCTTGTCTTGCATGCATGAGGCCCTGGGTTCAATTCCTCAGTACCACATAAGCAGAAAAAGTCGGAAGTAAGCTGTAGCTCAAGTGGTAGAGTGCTAGCCTTGAGCTGAAGAGTTAAGGGACAGCGCCCAGGCCCAGAGTTCAAGCCCCATGACCAGCAATTAAAAAAAAAAAGTTTCTGTACATCTAAAGACATAGCTACCAAACTAGAAAGACAGCCAACCAATTGGGAAAAAATATTTACCAGCAATATATCAGACAAAAGCCTAATATATATTATATCCAGGGAACTGAAGAAACCAATCCTTCCCAAATCTAACAAACCAATCATTAAATGGGAAAGAGAACTAAAGAGACTTCTCAGAAGAAGAGATAAAAATGGTAAAGAGGGGCTGGGAAGGTGGCTCAATGGTAGAATGATTGCCTTGCATGCATGAGGCCCTGGGTTCGATTCCTCAGTACCACAGAAGCAGAAAAAGCCAGAAGTGGTGCTGTGGCTCAAGTGGTAGAGTGCTAGCCTTGAGCTGAAGAGCTGAGGGACAGAGCCCAGGCCCAGAGTTCAGGCCCCATGACTAACCCCCCCCCCAAAAAAAAAAAAAAGGCAAAGAAACACATGAGGAAATGTTCATCATGCCTGGCAATACAGGAAATGCAAATACAAACAAATCTGAGATATCACCTTAACCCAGACAGAATGGCCCATATCCTAAATTCAGTCAACACAAATGCTGGCATGACTGGGGACAAAGAGGAACCCTAGGGGCTGGGAAGGTGGGGAACCCTAGGGGCTGGGAAGGTGGCTCAGTGGTAGAGCACTTGCCTTGCATGCCTGAGGCCCTGGGTTTGATTCCTCAGCACCACATAATCAAAAAGAAAAAAGCCAGAAGTGGTGGTGCTGTGGCTCAAGTGGTAGTACGCTAGCCTTGAGCTGAAGAGCTGAGGGACAGCCCAGAGTTCAGGCCCCACGACCGGACCCCTCCACCAAATAAAGAGGAACCCTATTGCACTGCTGGTGGGAATGTACACTAATACAACCACTTTGGAAAGCAGTCTGGAAGTACCTCAGAGAGCTAAATATGGACCTCCCCTACAACCCAGCCATACCATTCTTGCCAGGAGAGGAACCAGGATACAAGGACACATGTATCTCCATGTTCAATGCTGCACTGTTTACAATAGCGAACATACGGAAACAACCTAGATGCTGCACTACAGATGAATGGATCCAAAAATTGTGGTCCTATATACAATGGAATATTATGCAGCCATTAGAAAGGACAAAATAATGGCATTCACAGGAAAATGGATGGAACTAGAGCGAATCATTTTGAGCAAGGTAAAACAGCACATAGTCTCCCTGATATGTGGCTGTTAAATTCAAAATACAAGGAGATATGACAAAGTTAGACTCACGAAACAAAAGACCTCTACTTAATTTGTCATATTCCTAAAGGACTCCATGTTTTTGACCTCATATATGGTATATATATGTGCATATCTGAAGGAAGCTAGGAGGAGGGCACAGAATCAGAGGGAAACAGGAAAATATACAACAGAGGGGCCCATCAGCTGCACTGGACATTGATGAAAATGAACTAAGCAACTCAAGTGCAGTGATGGGAGGGAGGGAATGAGAGGGAAAGAGGGAATAGCTTACACTAAGCAAAAGGAAAGAAATGTACATATCACCCGATGTGGAAGAAATAGCTTTTAATTTTTATCTTTTCATCGGTTGTGGGACTTGAACTCTAGGCCTGGGTGCTGCCCTGAGCTCTTCAGCTCAAGGCTAGCACTCTACTGTTTGAGCCACAGCACCACTTCTAGCCGTTTCTGTTTATGTGGTGCTGAGGGATCAAATGCAGGGCCTCATGCCTGCGAGGCAAGCACTCTACCGCTGAGCCACCTTCCCAGCCCCATAGAAGAAATAGTTGTATTGTCAAAGCTTATAGAATTCATAAACTTTATAGACTATGATAATGACAATTTGCCTTGTGCAGGTTAAAATGTATTTGTGACTTTAAGTATCACTATTCCACAATACTGTGATATTTGTGAAATTTATGTAAGCACAATCTCAGTAAAAAAAAATTTTTTTTTTTTTGGTTGGTCGTGGGGTTTGAACTCTAGGCCTGGGCGCTGTCCCTCAGCTCTTCAGCTCAAGGCTGGCGCTCTACCACTTGAACTACAGTGCTACTTACGGTTTTCTGGTGGTTTATTGGAGATAAGAGTTTCACGGACTTTCTTGCCAGGGCTAGCTTTGAACCATGACCCTCAGATTTCAGCCTCCTGAGTAGCTAGGATTATAGGCGTGAGCCACTGGCACCCAGTTTAAAAAATTATTTTTTACAAAAAGAGAAATATGTGTGACTAGAGGGCTGGGAATGTGGCTTGGTGATAGAGTGCTTGCCTTGCATGCATGAAGCCCTGAATTTGATTCCCTAGTACCAGAAAAAAGCCAAAAGTAGCGCTGTGGCTCAAGTAGTAGAGTGGTAGCCTTGAACAAAAAAAGAAGCTCAGGGATACTGATCAGGCCCTGAGGTTCAAGCCCATGACTGGCAAAAAAAAATAAATAAATAAAAAGAATTTACACAAATACATTTCAAAATTTTCTATGAAATGGAAAGGGAAAAAATAATGCCAAATAACTGAAGCCAGTTTAATATTCATTTCCAAAACCAGACAAGGACACAACAACAAAAAAAAGTGAATTAGGCCAGGCACCAGTGGCTCATGCCTGTAATCCTAGCTACTCAGGAGGCTGAGATCTGCGGATTGTGGTTCAAAGCCAGCCTGGGCAGGAAAGTCCGTAGACTCTTATCTCCAATAAACCACTAAAAAACTGGAAGTGGTGCTGTGGCTCAAGTGGTAGAACACTTGCCTTGAGCTAAAGAGTGCAAGGACGGAGCCCAAGCCCAGAGTTCAAGCCCCACGACTAACAAAAAAATAAATAAATAAAAAAATCACATGATATACATAAGTGTTTTTGGAGAAGATTCCAACTCACATGGGCCATGATTTAAAATTCCAAGAGTCAACAGGTCTTCTGGATTTCTTTCTTGGCAAAGCAGAGTCCTGAGAACACAGAGCAAAAGGGAAAGAATTATGGTAGGTCAAATTTTCCTTAGAGTTTTCACAGACAAATGACAAGATCATTTTTCCTCCGCTGGAAGAAGGTCAGTGGGAATCTGAGGAAATCCTGGCCCTATCCAAAACCAGAGACATAACTAAAACATAATGGTATTTCAACCCAACGGATTGTGCCAAAGTCATGAAGGATCAAAATATAAATCAAGATATAAAACTATGGTTGCCCTAAATGTCCCCTACAACTATACAGACCCTCAGTTGGAAATCCCCAGGGTCACCTCGAGGACAATGGAACTCTCCAAATATGCTTACCCAATCATCTCCTGAGTACTTTAAAGACAGTGCCTTTTACTTCTTCCATGTCCAACAAGGTCTATGACACTTGCCATTTTCATTTTCATCGAAAACATACCAGAAAACCAAAGGTAATTATGAGGCCCAGATCATCCTGATTAGATACATTTAGTGAGATGACTAAATAGCCTTTTCTGGGACACAAATTATGGAGTGTTTGGCCCAGGTAGACTGTCAATTCCCTCCCAGTTCTGGCAACAGTCCTAAAAAAAAAAAAAAAGGCTTTGGGGTTATAGCTTCATCTCAGAAGTAATAAGTAACCATTCTACATTTTTAAAACAAGGTTTAAATTAAGAGATATAGCAAGCTCCACCACACTCTTTGTCTCTGCTTTCTTACATTGTCACTGCAGCCTCTTCAATCAATGTAAAGACTTGCAGAAGTGAATAAATAGTTTTTTTTTTGTTTTTTTGTTTTGGTTTTGCCTGTCATGGGGCCTGAGCTTTGGGCCTGGGCACTGTCCCACAGCTCTTCAGCTCAAGGCTAGCACTCTACCACTTGAGCCACAGCGCCACTTCTGGCTTTTTCTGCTTATGTGGTGCTGAGGAAATGAATCCAGGGCCTCATGCATGCAAGGCAAGCACTCTACCACTGAGTCACCTTCCCAGCCTGAGTGAATAGTCCTGACCAACAATGAGTCCTGCTCTAGGATGACAACAACAAATATGGATTCAAGGAGCTGGAAGCATGGTTCAAGTAGTAGAGCACCAGCCTTGAACAAAAAGGCCACACACACACACACACACACACACACACACACACACACACACACACACAATTAATTGTGGAGACACACATATGACAAAAATTTTCAATAAAGAAGATCGTGTAGTCTACAATTCACAGTAAGCACATGCAGTAGGAATATCTATATATCAGCTAGCAAAACTGCAACATTTAAGCTGGGTTGCAACCAAGTGGTAAACATTTGTTTAGCATAGACAAGGTGTGAGTTCATTTCCAAACACCTCCACACACACAGCTGCAGCTTTCACTAAGCAGATATTACAATTTACATAAAATTTTTTAAATCATAGATGATGTCAATACATCTCCCACATTTCAACACAAATCAAGTACAAAACAAATAAATACTAACTATACTAGGTCAAATAAGTACTAACTATATTAGGTCCAAAGAGAAAAAATTAAATCCCAAAGTTAAGAAGTAGCATAATGTAGCAAAACTATGTTCCCTATCTTTCACCTGAAGTCTGCATAAGACCAATTAGGGTCGCATTCCCCTTAATGTCACAGAGATCCTGACTTCACAGCACTGAAGCCAAAACATGATTCCTTATCCTTTCAGGCAATCTAGACTAATCTCAGCCCATAATATTGAACAGAGTATGCCCCCAATCTTAACCTTGTTGAAAATGTACTTTATGACCTTGAGTTAGGCAGGCCCAGAAAAGTGACCATCTTTCCTTTTTCAAATATAAATTAACATCTTACATGTAAGCATGCTCAGAAATGTGCCTCATTCAAAAAAAAAAAAAAAAAAAAGCTTTCCATCTTACAGATGTTTATGCTTCCCAAATACTCACACTTTCTTCCATCACAGAGAATATTACTTTGGTAACAATTCCAATGATCTCCTAATTTGGTGCAGATAATAAATCTGCCTCCAATCTCTTAAGTCTCCTGATTGTGCTGCTGTGTGGGGTTTTCTTTCTTTCTTTCTTTCTTTCTTTTTATTTTTTGTTGTTTTTTGGCCTTTGCAATCGCTAGTGAAAACTCGACTTAGGGGGCTGGGCAGGTGGCTCAGTGGTAGAGTGCTTGCCTCGCATGCATGAGGCCCTGGGTTTGATTCCTCAGCACCACATAAGCAGAAAAAGTAGGAAGTGGTGCTGTGGCTCAAGTGAGAGAGTGCTAGCCTTGAGCTAAGAGCCGAGTGGCAGTGCCCAGGCCCAGAGTTCAGGCCCCATGACCGGCAAAAAACAAAACAAAACAAAAAACACTCGCCTTAAGCTACATTCTCACTCCCTGACATCACTCACCGCAATGATTTTTTCTTTTTGGTCCCCACACCTGCTTGTCACCACGTTTATACAACAGTCACTCATATAGTAACAACAGTAATAAACAAGAGAGCCACAATTTCTCTCACACACCCTGACGGCCCCGGCCACCATCACCTGCAGCCCCCTTTATGAGTTTCACAACTGGACTTCCTTTTCTCTCACCGGCACGCTCTTCCCTGCACGCCTACCACACCGCCTCTCCTCCTCGCCCCCAAGTCCTTCAGATTCCCGGCTTCAGACTCACCTTTGTCCGATCCTGAAATCCCTCTAAAAACCATCGAACCCTCCACGGTGACTTCAAGCGATCTCTCAACGGTCCGGAAAGAAGTCGTACAGAGGACAGGAAGTTGCCTCAGGTATGGTGCACTCTGGGACATGTAGTCCGGAGCCCAGACACCCATTAACGGTCTAGAACCTGACGGCCTCAAGCGCAGGCCCCGGCTTTACACTGCATCCCTTCACTCGGCAAAGAAAACAACAACATACTTCTGGTACCTGTGGAGAAGCGCCTCAGAGTTCTCCACGTCTGTTTACATTGTTTCACCTAAGGACTTCATGCTTTTTTCTCCGCAAACCAGTGGCACCTCCCGGAAACCAGGTCTCGCGCCACCTCTGTCTTTGGACCGGAATGCGTCATAGACAGGAAGTGGTATTGGACTGAAGGCTTCTGGGATATGTAGTCCCAAGGCTGGGAGGCGTAGAAACTCGTTCCCGGAGGGTGGTGCAGTTTTCAGCGGGTGCTTGCAGTGCACTGACAGGTAACATGTGGCTGTCAACTTAGCTACCGGCACCCAACCAAAAATTACACATATTTCACTAAAATTTAAAATATTAGGTTGCTGGGTGGCTCATGCTACTCGGGAGGTTGATACCCGGAGAATTGCAGCTCAACGAAGCCAGCCTGGCAGAAAAGTCTGAGATCTCCAAGTAAACAAAAATCATGCTTGAAGCCAGGTGCTGGTGGCTCAGGAGGCTGAGATCTGAGGATCGTGGTTCAAAGCCAGACTGGGCAGGAAAGTACTTGACATGCTTATCTCCAATTAATCACAGGAAAAGCTGGAAATGGTTCTGTGGCTCAAGTGATACCTAGTGCTAGCCTTGAGCAAAAGTTGCTCAGGGGTAGCTCCTAGGCTCCTGAGTTGAAGCCTCAGGACCGTAGGGGGGTGGGAGGTAAAAAAAAAATCAGGCTTGAGGCATGACTTGTGATTAGAACACCAGCTCTGAGCAAGCAAGCTGAGCTAGTGTAAGAACCCCCCTCCCCACACACACACCAACAGTGTGAATGTTTGGTGTGATTTGCTTATAGGCTGCAGCCACCTTGCAGTCCCTGGGTTAAGTACAGTTGTAGGAAGGTTAATAAAACCATAGGCTACTAGGAGCTAGAGGAGCATATAGGGAGACTGATGTGGGAACATGTTAGAAGTCAGTGTGAAGGGCTGGGAAGGTGGCTCAGTGATACAGTGCTTGCCTCGCATGCATGAAGCCCTGGGTTTTGATTCCTCAGCACCACACAAGCAGAAAAAGCCAGAAGTGGCGCTGTGGCTCAAGTGGTAGAGTGCTAGCCTTGAGCTGAAGATCTGAGGAACAGTGCCCAAGCCCAGAGTTCAGGCCCCATGACCGACAAAAAAGAAAAAAAGAAAAGAAAAGAAAGAAATCTGATCACCATGAATAAAAATGGCCTGTTTATTGTAATAGTTACAGAACAAATTTTCCCAACTTGTGAAATTCCATAATGGCAATACTTTGAGAATGAACTGCCAATTAAAAGTAATTTATAAATTACTATGTGTACACATAGAGAACATTGCTTAATTTGTATAATACTAAAAGATACCAGGAATTGTATTCATGAGAAATTACTGAATTAAAAGTATATTTTCAAGGTAAAAAATTCTTATCCATTCCTACAAAAGTTTATATATCCCAAGTTATGTACCTAGGATCATGGATCAATAAATACTCACCAAATATATGTATTTCTTCATCTATCTTCATAAGGGAATGTTTTCTGGATTTTTTTTTCTTGTGGTGTACTTTGCTACATTCAGTACTGAGCCTTGAACTCATCTCTCATTCACAGGATTTCCTACCAACATCAAAATTCTGATTTTGGGTAAACTCCTTCTCAACAGCATGAATTTTCTAAAGTTGTGCTAGGTGTGAACCAGAGCTACAAGCTTTCCCATTATTTCTTACATTCATAAGGTTTTTCACCAAGGTGAATTCTCTATGTTTAATAAGATATGGTCACTGACTAACGGGTTTTCTACAACCAATACATTCTTTGTCTTTGCACTACTGTGAACTCTCTGGTGTTTAATAAGATGGGACTGTTGACTAAAGGCCTTCCCACACTCATTGCACTCATAGGGCCTCTCACCAGTATGGATTCTCTGGTGTCGAGTAAGATCAGATCCAGAAGTAAAGGCCTTCCCACATTCCTTGCACTCATAAGGCTTTTCGCCAGTATGAAATCTCTGATGTCGAGTGAGATCTGAGCTATAACTAAATGCCTTCCCACATTCCTTACATTTGAAAGGTTTCTTCCTGGTATGAATTCCTTTTAGATCAGTCTCACCTGCACCACAGCTAAAATCCTTGTCACAGTCTTTATATTCACCTTTTTTCTTACTACCATGAACTGACAGACATGGAGTCTGTTCTGAATCAAGTTGGAAGGATTCTCCACATCCCTTATCTTCACATATCTTTTCAGCACTGTGAATTAATTGATGCTGGGTATAGTCTAAGTCAGAACGAAAGGCTTGCCCACATTCTGTACATTTATGAGTTTTCTCACTGGCATGAATTTTCTGATGTTGAGTTAGGTTGGAGCCACGAGTAAAAGCTTTCCCACATTCCTTACACTGATAAGGTTTTATACCAGTATGAATTCTTTGATGACGACTCAGGTCTGATCTACAACTAAAGGCCTTCCCACATTCCTTACACACATAGGGCCTCTCACCAGTATGACTCCTGTGATGGCGAGTAAGGTCTGATCCACAACTGAAAGCCTTTCCACATACTTTACATTTAAAGGGTTTCTCCCCAGGAGGAAGTCTCTTTAGACGATTAACACTTGAGCGCAAACTAAAGGCTTTGCCACATTCTTTACATTTATATGTTTTCTTACCAGTATGGATGGAGGGATACTCACTGAGTTCTGAGTCAGGCAAAAAGGTCTTCCCATTTTCCTTATCTTCAAAGAATTTCTCACCAGTATACAGAAACTGATGTTGAGGATGGTTGGAGCCAGAGCTAAAGGCTTTTTCACAGTCCTTACATTTATGTAGTCTCTCCCCAGTATGGATTTTCTGATGTTGAGTGAGTTGTGACCCACAAGTAAAAGCTTTCCCGCACTCCTTACAGACATAGGGCTTTTCACCAGTATGGATTCTGTAATGTTTAATAAGATGGGATTGCTGACTAAAGGCCTTCCCACATTCATTACATTCATAGGGCTTTTCACCAGTATGAATTCTCTGGTGTCGAGTAAGGTCTGAGCCACAGCTGAAGGCTTTCCCACACTCCTGACATTCATAGGGCTTCTCACCAGTATGAATTCTGTGATGTCGAGTTAGGTCTGAGCTATAATTAAAGGACTTCCCGCATTCCTTACATTCATAAAATTTCTCCCCAGTATGAATTCGTTTATGGACACTAAGTAGTGAGTGAAATCGAAAGGCCTTCCCACATTCCTTACATTTATAAGGTTTCTCCCCTGTATGAATTCGCATATGACCAGTAAGACTTGACCGGAAACTAAAAGCCTTGCCACATTCTTTACATTCAAATGTTTTCTTACCAGGGTGAACTGACTGATATTGAGTAAGTTCTAAATCAAGAATAAAAGTTTTCCCATGCTCCTGATCTTCCCATAATTTCTCACCCATATGAATTAACTGATTTTGAGTATCATCTGAGCCAAAACTAAAGTCTTCTTCACATTTATGTGCATACAGTGTGTCTCCTGTACTGAGTCCACCATGTTGAGTGAAAGTTGAGAGCTGGTTGGAAGTAGATGTCTTTTCATAGGTGGCTGTGACTTGCTGGCAATGTGAATCATTTTCATACTGTGTTTCTGATGGACTTTTACTTTCACAATCACCTGAAAAGCAGAAATCTTCAAGGCTGTCATTTGTACAGACTTCTAGGATTTCCCATGGGGATAATACACTTTCAAGTGACCTATTTTTTGATAATATCTTCCTGGCCTGCCACGTGGATTGTAGATCTGAAAGAGAAAAAGGTAAACACATACTGTTTTACTGTCCAAAAATAAACAATTCCAGTGTAGTGATAGAAAGAAAATCATAATGTAAAGCACCTATGAAAAGAATAGCTTAAAAATCTGGACGCCAGTGGCTCATACTTGTAATCCTAGCTACTCAGGAGGCTGAGATTTGAGGAATATGGTTCAAAGCCAGCCTGGGCAGGAACGTCCCTGAGACTCTTATCTCCAATTAATCACCAAAAAACCAGAAGTGGCGCTGTGTCTCAAGTCGGTAGAGCACTCACCTTGAGCTGAAGAGCTCAGAGACAGCACTCAGGCCCAGAGTTCAAGCCCCATGACCAACAAAAAATAAATAAATAAATAAAATCTGAAATTCTGGATAGCATGAAAGAAATGGCAGTAAATAAACAAAACTTTTATTTATTTTTTGTTGGTCATGGGCCTAAACTCAGGGGCCAGGGTGCTGATCCTGAGCTTTTTCACTCAAAGCCAACATGGGCAGGAAAGTCCATGAGGCTCTTCACTTGAATTGACAAACAAAAAAGCCAAAATTGGAGCTGTGGCTCAAGTGGTAGAGTGCCAACCTTGAACACAAAAGCAAAGGGATAGCACCCAGGCCCTGAGTTCAAGCCTGAGTACCAACACCAAAAAAAAAAGGACTGTCCAAGTTAAAGACTTTCAATTGTTTCACACCATGTGGTATAATCTCAGCACATGCTAGATTTTTGTTTTTGTTTTTGTCGGTCACGGGGCTTGAACTCTGGGCCTGGACACTGTCCCTCAGCTCTTCAGCTCAAGGCAAGCTCTCTACCACTTGAGCCACAGTGCCACTTCCAGTTTTCTGGTGGTTCATGGGAGATAAGAGTCTCATGGACTTTCCTGACCCAGCTGGCTTTGAAGTGCAATGCTCAGATCTCAGCCTCCTGAGTAGCTAGGATTACATTACAGGCATGAGCCACTGGCACCAAGCTCTGTGAGACTCTTATCACCAATTAACCACCAGAAAACCGGAAGGGGAGCTGTGGCTCAAAGTGGCAGAGCATGAGCCTTAAACCAAACAGCTCAGGGACAGTGCCCAGGCCCTGAGTTCAAGCCCTATGACCAACAAAAATAAAAAATAAAACTATCAGTGATGGGAAAATTTCTGAACATGACAGCATTTTTTTTCCTACATGACAGCATTTTTTTTCTACATGACAGTGAACATAAAATATTTCTCATCAGAGCTCTGTTGACAAGATAGAAACGGTAAACTAGTTCTAAGAAGAACCTTGGTAAGTGCTCAACCTTTGAGTAAATGATCACAAGAACTATAGGAGAAAAGGGAAAAGATAGGGAACTAGCAAGACAGCGCTTGCATTTGGAGATACTGCACATTCCTGTTTGTCCTCCATTAGCTTTAACCTTTCTGTCTTTCTTTTTTTTGTGTGTGTGTCTGGTCATGGGGCCTGAACTCTGGGCCTGGGCACTGTCCCTCAGCTCTTCAGCTCAAGGCTAGTGCTCTACCACTTGAGCCACAGCGCCACTCCTGGCTTTTTTCTTTTTGCTTATGTGGTGCTGAGGAATCGAACCCAGGGCCTCATGCATGCAAGGCAAGCCCTCTACCACTGAGCCACCTTCCCAGCCCCACTTTAACCTTTCTTTTGCCACTTTCTCCTTACTGTGTCTAGAGTCTGTTTTTCTCTATTATGGTGCCTTTAAGGAAAAAGCTATTAGATCTTTTTTTTTTTTTTTTCCTTTGTGCCAATCCTAGAGCTTGAACTCAGGGTCTGGGCACTGTCCCTAGCTTTTTTTGCTCAAGACTAGTATACTATCATTTGGGCCACAACTCTACTTAAAGCTTTTTTTGTTTTTTGGCAGTTAATTGGAGATAAGAGTCTCCAATTGGGGCTGGGAAGGTAGCTCAATGGCAGAGTGCTTGCCTTGCATGCATGAGGCCCTGGGTTTGATTCCTCAGTACCACATAAGCAGAAAAAGCCAGAAGGTGCTGTGGCTCAAGTGGTAGAGCACTAGCCTTGAGCTGAAGAGCTGAGGGACAGCACCCAGGGCCAGTGTTCAGGCCCCATGACTGACAAAAAAAAAAAAAAGAGTCTCCAATTAACTGGCAAAAGGGGAGGACGTATGGCTCAAAATTATCACAAAAGAGGAAGAAAATCCCAAACTACAAGTATAATTAAGACTGGCTTCCAAATATTACCCAGAGTCCAGCAAGCTCCAATTTGACTGTCCTACATCCCAATCACAGAAAACAAGCAACCCTCTTTCACATGGTCAGTGTTTTGTGAGGCCAGCAGAATCCCTCTAAGAGCAAGGATGGTGTATGAATAAATGTAAAAGTTTCCCAGGTCCTGATTTAGTCTGTTTTCCATTATTTGAGCCTGTGATTACTTTGGCTACATGGACACGAGGAGCACACTAGGCCTATTTCTCCTAAGTCCTCAGAGCCATATAAGAACTAGGTAAGAGTCACAATGACTTTGGTGACTTGGGCAACTTCCAGTGAACACAGCCTTTTGTAGTCATCCATCAGGCTGCAAATCATCCTTATTAAAACTTTTTTTTTTTTTTTTTGAGTCTGGTCATGGGGCCTGAACTCTGGGCCTGGGCGCTGTCCCTCAACTCTTCAGCTCAAGGCTAGGGCTCTACCACTTGAGCCACAGCGCCACTTCCGGCTTTTTTCTTTTTGCTTATGTGGTGCTGAGGAATCGAACCCAGAGCCTCAGGCATGCAAGGCAAGCACTCTACCACTGAGCCACCTTCCTAGCCCTTAAAACTTTTTTTTTTTGTTGATCTTGGAGCTTGAACTCAGAGCTTGGGCGCTGTCCCTGAGCTCTTTTTCTCAAGGCTAGTGCTCCACCACTTTGAGCCATAGCTCCACTTCTGGTTTTCTGGCGGTTAATTGGACTTTCTTGCCCAGGTTGGCTTTGAACCATGATTTCAGATCTCAGTCTCCTGAGCAGCTAGGATTAAAGGCACAAGCCACCAGCATATACTCCCCCCCCCCCCCCCGCGCCTCCCCCTCCTCCCCGCCGCTCAGTGTCCTGGGGCTTGAACTCAGAGCCTCAGCACTGTTCCTAAGCTACTTTGTGCACAAGGATGATTCTCTACCACTGGAGCCACAGCACAACTTTGGGCTTTTTCTAAGTAGTTTATTGGAGATATGAATCTCCTGGACTTTCCTGCCCAGGCTAGATTCAAACCGCAATCCTAAGATCTCTTGCATAGCTAGGATTACAGACATGACCCACCAATGCCTGGCTAAAAACTCATCTTTTAACTCATACAAATGGTTTGTATGAATCATTTTCTGGACTGCTGGTCCCTTCCAGTTTGGAGTATTTCTCCATGAAATTAACCCAACAAATGGAAGGCACCCGATCTAAACCATGCACAAAATAATGGCCCCTGGGGAAAAAGAATAGCAGCTTAGCATTTTGTAACATGAGGAACAAACACAGAAATGTAATAGTGTATGTAAAAGAGATTTCTTTCAGAAATGCTTTTTAGCTTTATCTCTGGCTTTTATCTAAGTCCTCTGGCCAGTGAAAGGATACTCCAGAATGACCTTTCAGAGGTACTGCTTCCTCACTAGGTAACTAGGATCTCTTCTATAATCAGGGCCACCCTGTCTCTCAGTCCTTACTCACCTGGGCAAAATCCTCTTCTCTCCTCATCCAGTTCTATCCAAGCCTCTTGTTCTTTTTCCAATAAGGAGATCACATGTGGCTGGTAAATGCTAAGTCCTAAATAAAAATACATGTCATTTTCCTGGAAATACATGTCAAATCTCCTAGACATCTGAAAAACATGCAATCATCAGAAATACAGAATGCAGAAGTTTCTAGCATCAGATTCTGTTCTTACCCACTGAGACAAAGTTACTATAGTTCTCAGACATCACATCTGTGTACAAGTTTCTCTGCTCTGGGTTCAGGTACTCCCATTCCTCCTGGGAGAACTGTATGGCCACATCTCTGAAGGTCATCAACTAGTGGAAGGAAAAACAAATATGAATGGATAAATTCCAACAAACTTTTTAGATGGAAAAGACAGAAAAGGACACAGCAGGGAATGAGACATGAAATGAACAAAAACTAGACTTGGAATTCTAGGGTATGGGAGAAATAACATGGAAATATGTATGACTAAAGCTGAGTACCTATAAGCTCTTAAAAACTATGGCTCAGCTGGGTGCTGGTGGCTCATGCCTGTATTCCTAGTTACTCAGAAGGCTGAGATCTGAGGATCACAGTTCAAAGCCAGCCTCGGAAGGAAAGTCTAGGAGACTCTTAGGTCCAGTAAACTACTCAAAAAAAGATGGAAGTGGCACTGTGGCTCAAGTGGTAAAGTGCTAGCCTTGAGCAAAAGGATCTCAGTGTCCATGCCCAGAGTTTAAGCCCCAGGATGGGCAACAGAGACAGAGAGACGGACAGAGAGAGACATAGAGCGAGAAACACTGAGAGAGAGAGAGGGAGAGAGAGAGAGGGCGCAATAAATCTCAGGTTGTTCCTCAAGTCCACAGGTTTGCAAGAAATTGAGCCCAAGACACTGGAGCCATGGTGCTAAATACATGATAAATGATACAGGACTCTAGGCATTCACACCCAGTGAGACCAAAGGAAGATACTCTTAGGAGAGGAACATAAAAGTGCAATGCCTATGTGCATCTGATCATATAAAATAATATTTATTGGGCTGAGAATGTGGCTTAGTGGTAGAGTGCTTGCCTAGCATGCATGAAGTCCTGGGTTCGATTCCTCAGGACCACATACACAGAAAAAGCTGGAAGTGGCACTGTGGCTCAAATGCTAGAGTGCTAGCCTTGAGCAAAAGCTCAGGGACAATGCCCAGGCCTGAGTTCAAGCCCCAGGACTGGCAAAAAAAAAAAAAAAAAACAAATAATAATAATATTTATTGAAATAAACTCCAGGAAATGGAAACCAGAGATTTTTTTTTCTTTGTTGCTATTTTGGTTTTATTTTCTTTTTGTCTTGTTTGTTCATTTATCTGTCTTTGAGACAGTAAGAGGGGCACAGAAATGGAGGAACAAAGGTTAAACAAATGCAGCAGTGGTACTCACTACACACTATGTGGATCATACAACTTATGGGTAGGGATGGGAGGGGAAAAAATGGAGAGCAAGGGAAGAGGTGATATTATCCAAAAAGAAATGTATTCTTTTTTTTTTTTTTTTTTTTGGGTCCGGTCGTGGGGCCTGAACTCTGGGCCTCCCTCAGCTCTTCAGCTCAAGGCTAGCGTTCTACCACTTGAGCCACAGCGCTACTTCCGGCTTTTTTCTTTTTGCTTATGTGGTGCTGAGGAATTGAACCCAGGGCCTCATGCATGCAAAGCAAGCGCTCTACCACTGAGCCACCTTCCCAGCCCCAAGAAATGTATTCTTTACATGATTTATGTAACTGTAGCCCTCTGTACATTACCTTTATAATAACAAAAAAATTTAAAAAGAGGTGCTAACTTTCTGTATGACAAAAATGTACAAACAGGGCTGGGAAGATGGCTCAGTGGTAGAGTGCTTGCCTTGCATGCGTGAGGCCCTGGGTTCGATTCCTCAGCACCACATAAGCAAAAAGAAAAAAGCCGGAAGTGGCGCTGTGGCTCAAGTGGTAGAGCGCTAGCCTTGAGCTGAAGAGCTGAGGGACAGCACCCAGGCCCAGAGTTCAGGCCCCACGACCGGACCCAAAAAACAAACAAACAAACAAACAAAAATGTACAAACAGAAAGGAAAATCATGAAACTACTGAATTTTTTTTTTTTTTTTGTCGGCCGTGGGGCTTGAACTCTGGGCCTGGGCGCTGTCCCTCAGCTCTTCAGCTCAAGGCGAGCGCTCTACCACTTGAGCTACAGCGCCACTTCCGGTTTTCTGGTGGTTTATTGGAGATAGGAGTCTCACGGTCTCTCCTGCCCGGGCTGGCTTTGAACCGCGATCCTCAGATCTCAGCCTCCTGAGTAGCTAGGATTACAGGCGTGAGCCACCAGCGCCCAGCGAAACTACTGAATTTGTAATAGTCTCAAACAAAAAACAACCAAAAAACCCTAGGAATTAACCTAACCAAAGACACAAAAGATCTTTCTAGCAAAAACTATAAAAATCTGAAGAACGAAATCAAAGAGGACACCAGGAAATGGAAAGACCTTTCATGTTCATGGATAAGTAGGATCAATATCATGAAAACGGCTCTACTGCCAAAAATGATAGACAAATTCAATGCAATCCCAATTACATTCTTTATTGATAGAGAAAACAATAAAAAAATTTATATGAAACAACAAAAGACCTAGAAAAGCCAAAACAATTCTAGAGAAAAAAAAGCAATGGGCCGGGTGTTAGTAGCTCACACCTGTAATCCTAGCTATTCAGGAGGCTCAGATCTGAGGATCGAAGCAAAGCCAGCCCAAGCGGGATAGTCCATGAGACTCTTATCTCCAATTAACCACCAGTAAACCAGAAGTGGCACTGTGGCTCAAGTGGTAGAGTGCTAGCCTTGAGCTGAAGAGCTCTGGGACAGCGCCCAGGCCCAGAGTTCAAGAACCATGAGGTGGCTCAGTGGTAGAGCACTTGCCTTGCATGCCTGAGGCCCTGGGTTCGATTCCTCAGCACCACATAAGCAAAAAGAAAAAAGCCAGAAGTGGCGCTGTGGCTTGAGTGGTAGAGTGCTAGCCTTGAGCTGAAGAGCTGAGGGACAGCACCCAGGCCCAGAGTTCAGACCCCACAACCGGACCCAAAAAAATAAAAATACAAAAAAAAAAAAAAAGAACCATGACAAAAAAACAAAACCAACAAAGAAAACCATTGGGGGCTGGAAAGATGGCTCAGTGATAGAGCGCTTGCCTTGCATGCTTGATGCCCTGGGTTCGATTCCTCAGCACCACATAAGCAAAAAGAAAAAAGCTGGAAGTGGTGCTGTGTCTCAAGTGGTAGAACGCTAGCCTTGAGCTGAAGAGCTGAGGGACAGTGCCCAGGCCCAGAGTTCAGGCCCCACGACCGGAGCCCCCCCCAAAAAACCAAACCAAACCAAAACAACAACAAAAACAAAACCATTGGATGATATTACAATACCAGAATTCAAACTCTATGACAGAGTCATAATAACAACAACAGTTTGGTTTTGGCACAAAAAATAGAACCAAAAATCAATGGAATAGATTAGAAGACCCAGAAATACCATACACTTATAGTTATCTGATATTTGACAAAGGAGCCAAAGATATACAGTGGAAAAAACATAGCCTCTTCAACAATTGGTGTTGGAAAAACTGTCATATGCAAAAAAGTAAAAATGAATCCCTGTTTGTCACCATGCCCTAATATCAATTCAAAGTGAATCAAAGACCTCAGACCTAAAACTCTGAAACTATTACAAGAGAGAGTAGGAAAGACATTAAAACGTATAGGCATAGGGGCTGGGAAGGTGGCTCAGTGGTAGAGCACTTGCCTTGCATGCCTGAGGCCCTGGGTTCAATTCCTCAGCACCACATAAGCAAAAAGAAAAAGCCGGAAGTGGTGCTGTGGCTCAAGTGGTAGAGTGCTAGCCTTGAGCTGAAGAGCTGAGGGACAGTGCCCAGGCCCAGAGTTCAGGCCCCACGACCAGACCAAAAAAAACCCCAAAAAACAAAAAAACAAAAAACTTATAGGCATAGGAAGGAACTTCCTGAATAGGATCCCAAGGGCACAATAGATAGGAGAGAGACTGGACAAATGGGACTACATTAAAATAAAAAGTTTCTTCTAAGGATATAGTTACCAAACTAGAAAGACAGCCAACAACCTGGGAAAAGATCTTTACCAGCAATATATCAGACAAAGACTTAATATCCAATATATACAAGGAGCTCAAGAAACAAACCCCTCCCTAACCAAATAAACCAATCACTAAATGGGCAAGGGAGCTAAGGAGAAACTTCTCAGAAGAGGTAAGAATGGCAAAGAAACACGAGGAAATGTTCATCATCCCTGGCCATAAAGGAAATGCAAATATAAAATCTAAATGCAAATGTGGCTTAGTGGTAGAGTGCTTGCCTAGCATGCATGAAGTCCTGAGTACCACATAAACAGAAAAAGCCAGAAGTGGCACTGTGGCTCAAGTGGTAGAGTGTTAGCCTTGAGCAAAAAGCTCAGGGAAAGTGCCCAGGCCCTGAGTTTAAGCCCCAGGATTAGTAAAAACATAACAACAAAAAACAAAAAACACCTCTGAGATTCCATCTCACTCTAGTAAAATTGTCCAACATTGTGAATTTGAACAGCAAATGTTGCTGGGGAAAAAGGAACCCTATTGCACTGCTGGTGGGAATGTAAACTAGTACAACCACTCTGGACAGCAGTCTGGAGGTTCCTCCAAAACTAAACACAAACCTTTTCTATAACCTAGTCATACCACCATACCACTCCTAGACATCTACCATGAACATCATGAGCCAGGATATGACAAGGACACCTGCCCATCCATGTTCTTTGCCATACTATTCACAATAGCCAAGATATGGAAACAGCCTAGATGCCCCACAATAGATGAGTAGATCCAAAAAAATGTGATACCTATACTCAATGGAATTTTACACAGCCATTAGAAAGAATAAAATAATGGCATTTTCAGGGAAATGGATGGACCTAGAACAAATCATGTTAATTGAGGTAAGCCAAGTTTAGACAAGTTCAGAGAGACAAACAGCATGTGTTCTCTCTAATATGTGGAAGTTAGATCTAAAATGCTCTGGGACATTACAAATTATACAGGATTCTACATACATACAGTAGGACACAAAGGCAAAATGCCTGTTACTGTTCATATTTATATAAAATAATATAAAAACAAATTCCAAGATATAGAAATAAAAGTTTTTTGTTTTTTAAGTTTTTCATGATTCTGACTTCTTTACCTTACGTACAGTTATTGACATGGGTATCTTCGGGAGGGTGGTATGGGGAGGACACAGAACTGGAGGGGAAAAGGGTGAAAAAGTAAAGCAATGGAGCTCACTGGACATAGAAGAAAGTGAACTATACAACACTTGGGTGGAGATGGGAGGGAGGGACTGGAAGAAAATGAGGGAACAGAAGACACTGTAAGGTAAGGAAATGCACTCATTATCTGACTCATGTAATTGTAATCCCTCTATACATCACCACTATGATAACAAAGTAAATTTCTAAAAATATTTTTCTGAATCCTAGCTACTCAGGAGGCTGAGATCTGAGGATCGCGGTTCAAAGCCAGCCCGGGCAGGAGAGACCGTGAGACTCCTATTTCCAATAAACCACCAGAAAACCGGAAGTGGCGCTGTAGCTCAAGTGGTAGAGTGCTCGCCTTGAGCTGAAGAGCTAAGGGACAGCGCCCAGGCCCAGAGTTCAAGCCCCACGACCGACCAAAAAAAAAAAAATTTTTTTTTCTGTGGAGAATGTGTAAGGTTTCAAGACATTGCCAGGCAGCTTGCCAATTAACATATGTTTGACATATGACATTCATGTCTCACTAATTTCTTGGTAGGATGCTAGATCTCTGAGCTCAGTGTCACCATATAACCTTTAAGCACCACAAAACACCACATATTGAAATGAATTACCAGTCAATACCAATTCCCACCTTGACTAATTCAAGCACTCCATTGTATGGAAAAAATGAACATTTTCATGTCCTGTATCTCATTTCACCATTCAGTCACACCTTGTAAAGCTATGGATTAGAAATCAAACACTCTAATATTCCTTCCACAGAAATATATTTCCTCTCCTTCAATGCTCTGTAGAAGATCAGGGCATAGAAGATACAGCTTGCTCTATGAGATACATTCGGGAATACTAGTTGGACAAAGAAGGGCCATCGAGGGAAGTTACTAGATTCAAGAACACCACTTCACTCTGACAAAGGTAAATAGTTTAAAGATAAGTGATAAGCCTGGCATTGATGGCTCAAGCCTGTAATTCTAGCTAGTAAGGAGGTTGAGATCTGAAGAAAAAGGTTCAAAGCCAGCCTGTGCAGGGAAGACTGTGCAACATTTTTTTTTTTTTGCTTGTTGTTCTGAAAACCGTGGTATCACCACATCCACTCAAGTGGGACACCCCCAAACCAGTCCTGATACTCTTGCTCATGAAGGTATAGGTCATCACCACAAGGAGAAGACCTGGCCCTGGTGAGCCCTGTGAGACTGTTATCTCCAACTAACCCCAGAAAACTGGATGTGGCACTGTGGCTTAAAGTGGTAGACCACTAGCCTTAATGGAAGAAACTCAGGAACAGCACCCAGGCCCTAAGTTCAAGCCCCATGACTGAAAACAAACAAACACATAAATAAATAAATAAAAATAAAAAAAATTTAACAGGCACCAGAGGCTCACACCTGTCATCCTAACCATTCAGGATGTACTACTGAGGATCACTGAAGCCAGCCTGCATGGCAGGAAAGCCCATGAGATTCTTATGCCAAATTAATCTGAAAAAGTAAAGCCATGCCTTAGTGGTAGAATGTTAGTTTTGAGCAAAAGAGCTCAGGAACAGTCCCCTGGCCCAAAGTTCAAAAGCCCCCTGGGCCCAAAGTTCAAAAGCCCTAGGACCAGAAAAAAAAAAAAAAAGATTGTATGATATAAATGATTATGTCTGTGGAGGAAATTTCAGCTCACCTGGGCCATGATTTAAAATTCTAAGAGTGGACAGGTCCTGTGGAATCCTCTCTTGGCAAAGGAGAGTCCTGAGAAAGGAGAGCAAAAGGAAATGAATGACCAGGCTTTCTTCAGGGTGTTCACATGGAGAAAACCTAATGGAAATCTGAGGAAATCTGGCTCTATCAAAAACCAAAGAGACAGAACTAAGATGGAATGGAGTTTCAAGCAAGTGAGGCCCTAGTGCAGAGTTTGACTGCAAATGCATGAGACCCTGGAGCCAGGCCCTTCTTAATAAGCCTCTCCTGAATAAGAAATAAAAATTCATCAATCCTGGAGTATTTCCATATATCTCTCTCAATCTAAGACAAATTGTTAAGGGCAAAACCAGTACGTAACTACAGATTGACCATATTTTAGATCGCAAAGAAAGAAGTTAATAAATGTCAAAGGTAAAAACATCACAATGTAGCCAGGCACTGGTGGCTTACACCTGTAATCCTAGCTACTCAAAAGGCTGAGGATGGTGGTTTAAAGTCAGCTTTGGCAGGAAAGTCTGAGAGACTCTAATCTCCAATGAACAACCAAAAACAAGCTGTTATTGGTAGAGTGCCAGTCTTGAGCGAAAAAACTAAGGGACAGCATCCAGGCCCTGAGTTCAAGTCCTCCAAACAACACACACACACACACACACACACACACACACACACACACACACACACACACACACACACACACACACACACACACACACACACACACACACACACACACACACACACACACACACGAAAAGAAAAAAGAAATGTATACCTTAAAGTAAGTCTAGGAATGTAGCCCACTTAAAGAGTTGCCCTAGGAGCTGGAACATGGCTTAGTGGTAGTATGTTTGCCTAGCATGCATGAAGCCCTGAGTTCCATTCCTCAGTACCACATAAACAGAAAAAGCTGGAGGTGGCGCTATGGCTCAAGTGGTAGATTACTAGCACTGAGAAAAAAGAAGCTCAGGGACAGTGCTCAGGCCCTGAATTCAAGTCCCAGGACTGGCAAAAAAAAAAAAAAAAAAAAAAGAGTTGTCCTACATGCATATATATGTATATATACATATATATGTACACACATAGTATGTGCATGTTATGTATACATACAGTATATGTGCATATATCATACATATATATCTATATGTTACATACATATATCAACTATCAAATATGTATTTATGGCTCCCAGAATTCTTCCTTCCAGACAATATTGCAAAATAACCCAGTGTTCTCCTCAACGACGGTGATTAATAAACCTTCCTGTTCTTTTTATCTCCTGGTTGTGCTTTCCATGTCCGCATTCACCAGTTAACCATCGCCTCCACTTACACCTTCACTTCCAGAAATGATTAGGTCATTAAACACCACGTTTTGTGCTCCTCCCCGCCCCCCGCTGCTATTACATTCATAACCATGGACCCTCACACAGTAGTGCAATCGTAACCATGTATATCTAATCCGAACTGTTCATCACGCACACAGCCGGCTCCTGTCACCACTCAGTACGCAAACACACCAACACCCCTCGATCCCGCTACACACCACTCCTCACCCTCCCCCCAGGGTCAAATTCACACTCTTTACCTCGAATCCCGCAGGAAGCACAATCCGCACACGCACACACGCACCAACAACACCACAACCAGACACAACACCGCTCCAGGCCTTACACTGACACTGGTTCCGTACCGACTAACTGCGCAAGGTAAAAAAAAAATTAGAACGTCCAGCCGGGACTCATGTCAGGACCCGCCGTGATTGCTCTCCCGTCCTCTAAAGGACTCCCAACTCCAACCGGAAGTTACCCGGGCCGCGGGACACTCTGGGAAATGTAGTCCACAGTCAGGAGGGTCTTTTAACAGACAATTACCAAGCTATCTCAATCTCCAGGTACTGACTTTAGACTGTACTCTTTCTCTTAGCATAAGCCACCGTCTACACACCGCTCACATCTATGTCCAAAACCTTGAAATTTGTATAGGCCCCATTTAAATATACCTATTGAGCCTCCCTGTTGCTCTTCCTGTGCAAACCGGAACCTTACCAACGCCATCTTGGACTCGGAGTCGCTAGGATGACATGATTCCTGGGAAATGTAGTCCAGAGGCTGGGAAGACAAGAACGGTGAGATTCTGTGGCGTAGCCTTGAAATTCCTGTAAAATGGTGTCAAGGTAGGACCAGTCTGTATTGTCTGTGCGTAAGCCTTAAGCCGCCTGCCTTCCTTTTTAGAGCACCAACCTGGGGCTAGCTTTAAACGAACGGGAGAGGGAGCTTGTAGGACTCAGTACCCAGCCCAAACCTGGTCTTGTGTCTGAGAATCCACAGAAACAGCTCCCGGAAGACTACCATCCTGATTTTTAGAATATTAATACCTTGACTTGTCAGTTTTAATCTATTTTTGAAATTTGCATGCATGCAATCGGACTGTATGAATCTTGTCTCATCCTTAGTTATTAAAATTCCTGCCTTAACCCTCCCCCCCCCCTCCCCACCAAGTGAAAAGCCTTCAAGAAGGAAAGGTATGCCCACCCAGGCATAAAAATTTTTTCTTCAATTACTACTGAGGTCAAGGGACCTCCAAATCAACCCAAGCTTTGGTGATTCACTGGGAGGGTCACAGTGAAATGACACAAAGCAAAATCTACATAGAGAAAAGGAACGTGGAGGTAAGGTCCAGGGGAAACAAGCCACATGCTCCTAAGGAAATTTTCACAGTGAAATCATCCCAGGCATCCATTCTTCCAGCAATGACTTGTGACAATGCATAGGACATGTTGCCAAACAAGAAATTTTATTAGAGATTCCTTGCTTTTGGTTTTGTTTTGTTTTGTTTTTAATTTCTTGGGGCTGGTCCCATAGAGAGCTGTGATTCAGGAATATCAGAACGTCACATTCTCAGCAGGAAAGCAGGTGTTTAACATAAGCCATACCTTTGTACAAACAGTTCTGGAATACTGAACTGTGAATAGTGGGAACCTTTCTGTACACTACTGTCCTCCAACAACAATGAATACAAGGTGAATTTAAAAGGAAGAAAAATTGCTGGGCGCCAGTGGCTCATGCCTGTAATCCTAGCTACTCAGGAGGCTGAGATCTGAGAATCACTGTTCAAAGCCAGCCTGGGCAGGACTCTTATCTCCAATAAACCACTAGAAAACTGGAAGTAGTGCTGTGGCTCAAGTGGTAGAACGCTCACCTTGAGCTGAAGAGAACAGGGACAGCACCCAGGCCCAGAGTTCAAGCCCCAGGACCAACAAAAAAAAAAAAAAAAAGGAAGAAAAATTAAAATGCAAAAGCAACACAGCTAGACTCAGATAATATCCAGATGTTGGACTATCCAATAAGCAAATTAAAATTACTGTGATTAAGCCAGTGGCTTGTACTTGTAATCTTTGCTATGCAGGAGGCTGAGATCTGAGGATCAAAGCTAGCCAGGCAGAATAGTCCAAGAGACTTTTATCTCCAGTGAAGTAGCAAAAATGAAGTGAAGGTGTGGCTCAAGTGGTATAGTACCAGCCTTTATTGAAAGAAGCTAAGGGATAGAACCCAGGCCCTAAGCTCAAGTGCACACAAAAAGAAAGATAAAGAAAAGAAAGAAGGAAAGGAAAGAAGGAAGGAAGGAAGGAAGGAAAAAAAAGAAAAAGAGAAAGGAAAGAAGGAAGGAAGAAGGGAAGGATAATTAGTATTTTTAAAGCTCTTGACCAGCACTGGTGGCTCACACCTGTAATTCTAGCTACTCAGGAGGCTGAGATCTGAGGATCATGGTTCAAAGCCAGCCCAGGCAGGAAAGTCTATGAGACTATTATCTCCAGTTAACCACCAGAAAACTGGAAGTAGAGCTGTGCCTCAAAGTGGTAAAGTGCTAGCCTTGAGCAAAAGAGCTCATGGATAGTGTTGAGGCCCTGAAGTCAAACCCCACAACCAACAAAATAAATAAATAAATAAAATAAGGTCCTTTCTTTCTTTCTTTCTTTCTTTCTTTCTTTCTTTCTTTCTTTCTTTCTTTCTTTCTTTCTTTCTGTCTGTCTGTCTTCCTTTCTTTTTTTTTTCTGTTTTTTTTTTTGGGGGGGGGGTCCAGTCGTGGGGCAAGAACTCTGGGCCTGGGCGCTGTCCCTCAGCTCTTCAGCTCAAGGCTAGCACTCTACCACTTGAGCCACAGCGCCACTTCTGGCTTTTTTCTTATGTGGTGCTGAGGAATCAAACCTAGGGCCTTGAGTATGCAAGGCAAGTGCTCTACCACTGAGCCACCTTCCCAGCCCTTTCTTTTCTTTCTTTCTTTCTTTTTTTTTTGTCAGTCATGGGGCTTGAACTCAAGGCCTGGGCACTGTCCTTCAGCTCTTCAGCTCAAGGCGAGCGCTCTACTGCTTGAGCCATAGCACCACTTCTGGTTTTCTAGTGCGTTTTTATTGGAGATAAGAGTCTCACAGAGTTTCCTGGCTTTGAACCGTGATCTTCAGATCTCAGCCTCCTGAGTAGCTAGAATTACAGATGAGAGCCACCGGTACCCGGCCCAATACGGTATTTCTTACCCAGTGGTAGTTTTGTTCCACAAGACTCACTTGGCAGTGTCTAGAGAAGATTTTGGTTGTCACATCAACCAAAGGAGAAGGGCAACTGGTAGACACCAGGGCTGTATCTATAAATAAAAGAAAGAAATCATCAGTAATATCAAAGTTGAGAAACCCTTATTAATGAAGACTGTGTGTTATTAGTGAATGGAGAGAAACAATGAAACAGAATACAGTCCAGAAAGAGAACCACACAAATATAGTCATTTGATTCACACAAATAGAGCCATTTGATTCAAACAATTAGAGCCATTTGATTTTTAACAAAGACACACATTTTAATTAAGAAAGAATAATTTCAGGTGCTGAGGCTAATGCCTATATTCCTCGCTAATCTGAAGGCTTTGGAGAAATTCAGTTCAAGGCCATCCTTGACAGAAAAGTCTGAAGACGAAATGTGGTTCATGGAGTACCATCTCTGAGTGCTTTATGAAGAAGAAACAAAAACCAAGTAACATGAGACTCTGAGTTCAAGGCCTAGTATTAGTGTGCGTGTGCATGCATGCACACACACACACACACACACACACACACACACACACACGGGGCTGGGAATGTGGCTTAGTAGTAGAGTGTTTGCCTCAAGTGCATGAAGCCCTGGGTTTGATTCCTCATTGATTCCTCATTTACACAAAAATTAAGTGAAAGAAATAAAATTAAAAGAGGAAAAAATAATTTTAAAAAAGCCACACCAAAGTCCTTAGTCAAACAGTGACCCAACCTAGAAGCACAATCTGAATAGGTAACATTAACCAGAAGATCTAGCCATCAAAAACTGATCCTGTTAGCCAAGTGCTGGTGGCTCATGCCTGTAGTCCAAGCTACTCAGGAAGCTGAGATCTGATCATTACTTTGAAGCCAGCCTGGGCAGAAAAATCTGTGGGATTCCTTTTTTTTTTCCTTTGCCAGTCTTGGGGCTTGAACTCAGAGCCTGAGCACTGTCCCTGAGCTGCTTTTGCTTAAGGCTAGTAATCTACCACTTGAGCCACAGATCTACTTCTGGTGTTTTTTTGTTTTGAATTTATGTGGTACTGAGGAATCCAACCCAGAGCTTCATGCATGCCAGGGAAGCACTCTGTCCCCGAGTTTCTTTTGCTCAAGGCAAGCACTCTACCACTAAGACACATTCCCAGCCCTATGACATTTTTTTTTTTTTGTCAGTCGTGAGGTTTGAACTCTGGGCCTGGGCGCTGTCCTGCGCTCTTCAACCCAAGGCAGCACTCTACCCTTGAGCTACAGTGCCACTTCCGATTTTCTGGTGGTTTATTAGAGATAAGAGTCTCATGGACTTTCCTATCTGGGCTGGCTTTGAACCAAGATCCTCAGATCTCAGCCTCCTGAGTAGCTAGGATTACAGGTGTGAGCCACCAGTGCCTGGCTCTATGACATTATCTCCAATAAACTACCCACTGCCCCCTCCTCCCCTTCCCCCCAAAACCAGAAATGGAGTTGTGGCTCAAGTAGTAGAGCGCTAGTCTCTCGCAGAAGATGCTCAGGAAATGGGGCTGTGGCTCAAGCGGTAGAGCGCTCGCCTTGAGCTGAAGAGCGTAGGGACAGCGCCCAGGCCCAGAGTTCAAGCCCCACTACCGACAAAAAAAAAGAAAAAAGAAAAGAAAAAAGAAGATGCTCAGGGAGAGCGCCCAGAGCCCTAAATTCATGCCCCAGGACTGGTGCGCACAAGGATGTGCATGCACACACACACCTTGTTGGTAGGGCACAAACATATTCTCACAAAACTGTAGCCTCAGGCACCTGACCAGCCAATTCATAACCTCAGGGTCTTTAACGTCACAATCTGACGTCACAGTGGTCTGTCTCCCTAGAGTCCTGGGCAGAGCGGTCTGCACATCGCAGGCGCACTGTTTCCATGGTTACATGTCAGGCGCACCAATCCAGTCTTGGCTACAGGATCGGCTCCCTCCCCCGACCCATTCCCCCTCCAGGGGGAGATTCAAGCCGAGCACCCTCCTCCTCCTCCTTCTTCTCCTTCTCCTCCCCCTGGAGGATGCGTGGGAAGCATCCTCGATGCACTGCGCCTGCGCACTCGGGATTGCGGCTTCCCAGGCTGTTGTCTGCGCAGCAGCGCGGTCCAGAAGGACCCGAGCACAGAACCTGTCACCCGCAGTGGGGTATGGGAAACAAAACAAACAGCATCAACAACCAGTAGTTCAAGACATTTCCAGCCTTGTACTACATTTCCCAGAGGGCACAGGGCCCGAGCGAATCTCAGCAGCACTGGTCACGGGTTCGTCTTGAAACGTCTGCGTCTTCCTCGGCTGGGCGCCCTCCTGTGCTGTCGCCGGCTGCTTGGTGTCTGGTTACGGAGACAGGTGCATTTCCCCCCTCCCCCGAGGCACCCCCCCATCCCTGCTGATCGGGGAGCTTGGCGGATCTCAGAGCCCCTTCCCTACCCCCCCCCCCCACCTCAAGGACTCGAGGACGGTGAGCCCCCCTCTCCCTCCCCAATCCGTGCGGGCTGCAGATTTTCCGCGGGGAAAGAACGCGGGCTTGGAGCTGGGGGTGTGGTGGGGAGAGCTTAGGGCTTGGCCTGGCTTTGTGGAGGTGGGTGGGGGAGTGGGGGGTTTTGTTCATTCTCCTGGGATGCAAGATCGACCTTGTGTATGTAGCAGTAATTTGATGCGGGGGCCCAACTTGGTGACGCAGCTATTTGAGATCAGCTTGCAAAAGGGGGAAAAAAAATCAAAGGGTAAAATTGGAGGTGGGACACCCACCCTAGAGTGAAGGACCCCGAGTGAAATGCTGAGGATTGAGTATGGGGTGGGAGGGAGCTGTTGAAGTTGCGCAGGATGAATAAAACGGTTCTCTTAAAAAAAAAAAAAGGCAAAGGAGCCAGGCGCTGGTGGCTTCTGCTTGTAATGTTAGCTATTTCAGGAAGCTGAGATCTGAGGATTGAGGCTGGAAAGTCAGTGAGTATTTTACCTCCAGTACCAACAAAAAGCTGCAAGTGGATGTGTTGCTCAAGAGATAGAGTGCCAGCCTTGAGCAGAAAAGCTGTAGGACCATGCTCAGCCCCCGAGTTCAAGCCCCAGTACTGGGAGGAAAAAAAAAAAAGAAAGAAAGGAAAGACAAAAGGCTGCTTTCATTGTGGCTTGTTGATTGTGAGACCTACCTATAACCAGATTGAAACTCAAACGTTCTAGCCTTCCCCCTCCTTCCCCAACGCAGCCTGTAAGGGGGGGGGGCAGGAATAGAGGTAAGAGGCTGGGGTCTCACCAGTCTTCAAACAATGTACCTCATGCGCCCATTTAACCCTGTCCTGCCATTTTCCAAAGAAGTCTGGTAAGAGGGCTGAGAATGTGGCTTAGTGGTAGAGTACTTGTCTAGCATGCACAAAGCCCTGGGTTTGATTCCTTAGTACCATGGAAACAGAAAAAGCCACAAGTGGTGCTGTGGCTTGAGGGATAAGAGTGCTAGCCTTGAGCCAAAGCAACCCAGGAACAGTGCCCAGGCCCTGAGTTCAAGCCCCAGGACTGGCAAAACAACCCCTTCCACCCTTCCCACAAAAAAACCCTTTCTCCCTCCCCTCCTCAAAAAAGAAGTCTGGTGAGAGGGAGAGAATGGTGGCTGCATATCTAAATTTTATTGCCTCCCTTTCAGTCCATAAATCATATCTCATTTTTCAGGACATGGAAACAATCTGGTATCCTTTTGAAATAAAACATATCCACTAACCTATAACCTCAGTCTTCCTTCCAGACTGCATGTCAGAGGTCTTGAAAACAGACCCCATTCCCATTACAACTATAATGTTGTTTAAGTTCTTCTTCTTTTTTTTTTGCCAGTCCTGAGGCTTGAACTCAGGGTCTGGGCACTGTCCCTGAGTGTCTTTCACTCAAGGCTAGAACTCTACCACTCGAGCCACAGCACCACTTTTGGCTTTTTCTGTTTATGTGGTACTGAGGAATGGAACCCAGGGCTTCATGCATGCTAAACAAGCACTCTACCACTAAGCTACATTCTCAGCTCCTTAAGTTCATTATTAAGTGTGTGTGTGTGTGTGTGCCGGGCTGGGAAGGTGGCTCAGTGGTAGAGCGCTTGCCTTGCAAGCCTGAGGCCCTGGGTTCGATTCCTCAGCACCATATAAGCAAAAAGAAAAAAGCCAGAAGTGGCGCTGTGGCTCAAGTGGTAGAGCGCTAGCCTTGAGCTGAAGAGCTGAGGGACAGCGCCCAGGCCCAGAGTTCAGGCCCCACAACCGGACCCCAAAAAAAATTAAGTGTGTGTGTGTGTGTATGTGTGTGTGTAAGTGTATGTGTAATAGGGCTTGAAATCAGGACCTGGGTGCTGTCCCTTAGCTTTTTTTGCTCAAGGCTGGTGCTCTACCACTTGAGCCACAGCTCTACTTCCAGCTTGTTTTTGCTAGTTAATTGGGGGGAAGAGTCAAAAGGACTTTTTTTGCCCAAGTTAACTTCAAATCATGACCCTCAGATCTCAGCCTCCTGAGTAGTAGTTGGGATTACAGGCATGAGCCACAGGTGCTTAAAGCTGTTAATTCAGCTGCCTGCTTTGGTTATGTGATCTCTCTTGTTTGGTGAGCATTGAAGTTGAGAATCCACTCAGGGAACTTTTCCACCTCCTAGTCTCAGTCCTGCATCAGCACCTTCATGATGGGGATTGGCTTCAACTCTCCTGCTGAAGGCACTAATCTTGTATCTAATATAAACGTTTGCTCTGTATTCACCTTTCACAGGAGCGTAGGTTCCCTGGTAGAGTGACAGCATTTGTGGAAAAGGGGAAGGCAGTGTGGGGGCAGACGTATTGTAAACCAAAAATGTAAAATGAAAGATTACTTGTATCTTTTTGTTATCTTTGAAGTATGCTTGGTTTCATTTTTTATTTTTTTTAAACGCTGTCAACTTTGCTTCTCCACAGCCTAGAGAAACACTGAAGAGTTCTTCAGATTCCCAAACCATGGCCCATGTAAGTTGCTGTTTATCTTATCTTCTTCTTTTTTTTTTTTTTTATCTTATCTTCTTGAAGAGATCACTTGAGACTGTGTGCCAGTGTCTCATGCCTGTAATCCTAGCAACTCAGGAGGAAGAGATCAGTAGAATCAGTATAAGGCCAGAAGGAGGGGAAAAGTTCTCAAGACTCATATCTCAACCAATAGCATTCACTTGTCATCCTCGCTTTCTAAGGAACTGAGATCCAGAGGGTCATGGTCACAGTATAGCTCAGGCAAAAACTGCTCATGATACCTAATCTTGACTGAAAAGGTTGATAATGGAGGGTATGGCTGTTTTACCAGCCACAATAGGATTAGTAAATAGAAGAATTGCAGTTTATACCAGGGTAGGACTAAAAATAAGAAACTATCTCTAGAGCAAAATGTTCTAGAGTTATGACTTAAGAAGTAGAGCTGATGCTGGGCACCAGTGTCTCATGCCTGTAATCCTAGCTACTCAAGAGATTGAGATCTGAGGATCACGTTCAAAGCCAACCTAGGCAGAAAAGTCCATGAGACTCTTATCTCCAATTAACCGCCAGAAAACAAGAAGTAGTACTGTGGCTGAAGTGGTAGAGCATTCACTTTGAGCTGAAGAGCTCAGGGACAGTGCCCAGGCCCAGACTTCAAGCCCCACGACCGAACCTAAAAAAAAGAAGAAGAAGAAGTAGAGCTGAAGCCGGGAGCTGGCGGTTCACACTTGCAATCCTAGCTCCTCAGGAGGCTGAGATCTGAGGATTGTTGTTCAAAGCTAGCCCATGTAGGAAAGTCCGTGAGACTCTTAATCTCCAATTAACCACCAGAAAACTAGAAGTGGAGCTGTAGCTCTAAGTGCTAGAGTGCCAGCCTTGAGCAACAGAGCTCAGGGATAGCACCCAGGCCCTGAGTTCAAGCTCTACAGCCGCAAAAAAAAAAAAGGTAGAGCAAAGCAAACCTGATTCTGATTTCAAATCCCAAAACCACCACAATAAAAAGATCACTTGAAAGAATTTTCTGAATATTTATGCTTTATACTTAAGTTTCCTATCTACTAGAAGTTTTTCTTCATCTCCAATCTCCTAGTGCCTCCTGTATGTCTCTGTCTTCTCTAACAAGTCCTGGCTATACATTGACCAAATCATCTAGCATTCGCTATGCAGCCTCTACTTGGGAGCACAAAATCCCTAAGGGAATGAATATAACAATTGTCAGATCTGAGGTATAAAGAAACAAAGCCATGGACTCATTTGATGACAAGTTTTCTACAGATCTATGTCTATAAAAACCACAGTATATGGGATGGGAAGGTGGCTCAGTGGTAGAGTGCTTGCCTTGCATGCCTGAGGCCCTGGGTTCGATTTCTCAGCACCACATAAGCCAAAAAAAAAAAAAAAAAAGAAAAAGAAAAAAAAGCCGGAAGTGGTGCTGTGGCTCAAGTGGTAGAGCGCTAGCCCTGAGCTGAAGAGCTGAGGGACAGCGCCTAGGCCCAGAGTTCAGGCCCCACGACTGGACCCCCCCGCAAAAAAAAAAATAACCACAGTATAGGTTCAGGGTGATTAACCTCAGTCTCAGTCCTAGTGGTCGGGTTCTGTTTATGAGAAATTGATGGCGGGATATTTCCTGGGAATCTGTGAGAGGTGAAAACACATACTGTATATCATTTGACCAGTATCTTGATTTATGGTTTCAGTCACTGGTAACTTTCAAGGATGTGTCCATCCACTTCTCTCGGAAGGAGTGGGAGTTCCTGGAGTCTACTCAGAAGGATTTGTATAAGGATGTGATGTTGGAGAACTATAAGAACCTGGTGTCAGTGGGTAAGGTCATCTACACCAAACACTTTGGACTGTTCTCTAAAATAATAGCTTTCTCTTCCATGAATTGGGATTCTGTTTTGTGTGTGTGTGTGTGTGTGTGTGTGTGTGTGTGCGCGCGCGCGTGCGTGCATGCATGAGTGTGTGTATGTGCGCTTGCGCTTGCGTGTGAACCAGCCAGTCCCTATGGCTTGAACATAGGGCCTGGGTTCTGTCCCTGAGCTTTTTTGTTCAAGGTTAGTGCTCTGCCACATGAGCCACAGCTCCACTCCTGGCTTTTTTGTGGTTAATTGGAGATAAGAGTCTCCTGAATTTTCCTGCTAAGACTTTGAACCTTGATCCTCAGATCTCAGCCTCCTGAGTAACTAGGATTACAGGCATGAGCCACCAGCACCCAGTTTTGAATGTGCTTTCTGTTGGTTTGTTTGCCAGGCCTGGGGCTTGAACTCAGGGCCTGGGCACTGTCCCTGAGCTTCTTTTGCTCAAGGCTAGCACTCTACTACTGAGCCACAGTGCCACTTCCAGCTTTTTCTGTTTATATGGTACTAAGGAATGGAACCCAGGGCTTCATGCATGCTAGGCAAGCACTCTACCACTAAGCCACATTCCCAGTCCTACCATGAATATTCTTTAATAGTTTTCTCTGGTGTATTATATGGCCCCACGTGTTTAATATAAATGAAGTCTTAAAATGATTTTGAAAATGTAATAGTATTTTACTTCTACATCTTGTTTTCTTTCCTTCTTGTATGCAGGATATTCTCCCTCAAAGCCAGATGTGATAACCTTACTGGAACAAGGCAAAGAGCCATTCCCAGTGATGAAGGATGTGCTAGGAAGAAGGTCTACAAGTAAGTGAGGGCTCACTACTTAGCTGGTGAGCCAGCAAAGGGCATGTAGTAAGAGCAGAGATGCAGGCTTTGCATCAGATTGTTGTAGTCGAAGACAGGAAAAAATTGACTTTTTTTGGGGTGCAAGTCCTGGGGTGTGAGCTCAAGGACTGGGTGCTATCCCTGACCTTTTTTGTTTAAGGCTAGCATACTGTCATTTGAGCCATAGCCCCTCTTGCTTTTTGATGATTAAATGGAGATAAGAATCTCATGGACTTAGCTGGGCACCGGTGGCTCACACCTGTAATCCTAGCTACTCAGGAGGCTGAGATCTGAGGATTGCAGTTCAAAGCCAGCCCAGGCAATAAAGTCCACGAGATTCTTATCTCCAATAAACCACTAGAAAACTGGAAGTGGCACTGTGGCTTAAGTGGTAGAATGCTTGCCTTGAGCTGAAGAGCTGAGGGACAGTGCCCAGGCCCAGAGTTCAAACCCCACGACCAACCAAAAAAAAAAAGAAGAATCTCATGGACTTAATTGCCTGGGCTGGCTTTGAACTACCATCCATAGATCTCAGCCTCATGAATATCTAGGATTATAGACATGAGCTACCAGCACCCAGCTGAAACAGATTTCTTAGCATGAACTCACAAAAGAACTTCATCCTAGCTTCCAACTATTGTATGCATGTGCATGCACACACAGGTGTGTGTGTGTGTGTGTGTGTGTGTGTGTGTGTGTGTACATGCACGCGCATGTGTGGGCATGCGTACACATGTGCACCAATTCTAGAGTTTAAACTCAGAGCCGGGGTACTGTCCCTTAGTTTTTTGTTCCAATTTTAGTATATGTGCTGCCGAAGCGAGCACATGTCCCTTAGTTTTTCACTCAAGGCTTGTGGTCTACCACTTGAACCATAGCTTCATTTCCAGCTTTTTTTTTTTTTTTTCAGTCATGGGGCTTGAACTCTGGGCCTGAGTGCTGTCCCTCAGCTCTTCAGCTCAAGGCAAGCACTCTTATCACTTGAGCTACAGTGCCACTTCTGGTTTTCCAGTGGCTTATTAGAGATAGGAGTCTCATGGTCTTTCCTGCCCGGGCTGGCTTTGAACCATGATCCTCAGATCTCAGCCTCCTGAGTAGCTAGGATTACAGGTGTGAGCCACGGGGCCTGGCCATTTCTAGCTTTTTGATGGTTACTTAGAGATAAGACTCTCATAGACTTTTCTGCTTTGGCTGGCTTTAAGTCATGATCCACAGATCTCAGCCTCTTTAGTAGCTAGGATTACAGATGTGAACTACCAGCACCTAGCTCACTACTGCCACTTGAATACAAGTTACTATCACTTTTAGTTTAGACCGCCAGTTCAGCCTATTAGCTGATAATTCTTCCAGTCTTCCCTCCACATTTAAAAGATCATCTACACAATATCTAGGCTGATTGTTGAAAAACAGAGATTATTGCTTCCAAACACTCTACAAAAAGGAGAATTCAGATTTCTCACCAGGAAAAGCAAACTATTTTAAGACACAGATTGTCTCTAAGCTCTTCTTTCATATTCTTCCCCCAATGAACTGCCCTTATGTAGAGCCCCTGGGATCCAGTCACCTCTCACTAGCACCACCATTTGGGGACCCAGGCTTCAATTCATGAGCCTGTGGGGAACATTACATATCAAAATCATAACATAACATAACATGGCACATAGTCTAGCGCTCTACCACTTGAGCCACAGCACCACATCCAGCCTTTTCTGTTTATGTGGTGCTGAGGAATAAAACCCAGGGCCTCGTGCATGTCAGGCAAGCACTCTACCACTGAGCCACCTTCCCAGCCCTGTAAAAATGTTTTTAAAGCCATTCACTTCTACTAATAATCATTTTCATTTTTGCCTCCTCTTTTGAAGAGGAAAGCTTTATGTTTTGCTGGTTATAGGAAAATAATTTTTGCTTGCTTTTTTGTTACCAGGTCTTTCCTCCAGGCATAAGACCAAGAAATTATCTCCACAAAAATCTACTGGTGAAATAAGTGTATCTAAATCAAAGACAACAGAAACAAGTAAAACACTCAATCTCAAACGATCAACTTTGAAAAATGTGTGCCAGAACAAAAGTGACTCTAATGGCCCTCAGGAAGCTGAAGGAAGGAGCACTACTCAAAAGAAAATCAGCCATGAAAAAGGACCAACAAATAGAAAGCAACTGTCTACTCTGGATCAGAGAGTTGATAATAACGAGGACTCTAATGAAGACAGGGAACATGGGGAAACCACTGGTTGTGAGTCTAGCTCAATTCAACGTGAACCAGTTCATTTTGAAGAACATTATGACTGTGAGGAATGTGGGAAAACTTTTAAGAGTGTCTACCAACTTACCCTACATGAGAAAATTCACAGTGGTGAAAAAATCCACGAATGTAAGGAATGTGGGAAGCTGTTCAGGCGTAAGTATCGACTGACGCTCCATCACAAAATTCACACAGGTGAAAAACCCTATGAATGTAAAGAATGTGGGAAGTTCTTCAGGCGTAAATATCACCTGACTCTACACAAGAAAGTTCACACTGGCGAGAAACCCCATGGATGTAAGGAATGTGGGAAGTTCTTTGGTCGTAAGTATCAACTTACTCTCCATCAGAAAATTCACACTGGTGAGAAACCTCACGAGTGTAAAGAATGTGGGAAGTTCTTCAGGTGTAAGTACCAACTTACTCTACACCATAAAACTCATACTGGTGACAAACCCTATGGATGTAAAGAATGTGGAAAGTTCTATAGTCTTAAGTACCAACTTAATCTACATCAGAGAATTCATACTGGTGAAAAGACTCATAAGTGTAAGGAATGTGGGATGTTGTTCAGTTACAAGTATCAACTTAATCTACATCAGAAAATTCATACTGGTGAAACACCCCACGAATGTAAGGAATGTGGGAAGACTTTTGGTCTTTACTCCCAACTTAATCGTCATCAGAAAACACATACCCATAACAAACGTTATAAATGCAAGGAGTGTGGCAAGAGGTTCTTAAGTAATTTTGAACTTACTCAGCATGGGAGAGTTCATGCTGAGGATAAACCTTATGAGTGTAAGGAATGTGGAAAAACATTTCCATTTGGTTTCTACCTTACACAACATCAGAAAACACATGTAAAGGAGAAAACCTACCCATGTAAAGAATGTGGGAAAACCTTCAGTACACAAGAACAACTTACCCAGCATGAGAAAAGCCACACTGGTCCAAAACCCTATGAATGTAAGGACTGTGGGAAGGCCTTTAGACTTAGTGCTAACCTCACTGAGCACCGAAAAATTCATGAAGGTAAGAAACCTTATAAATGTAAGGAATGCGGGAAAACCTTCAATGAACGAGGACTCCTTATTCAGCATAAAACAATTCATACAGGGAAAAAACTCTATGAATGTGAAGTGTGTGGAAAGAAGTTTAATTACAGTGGGGACCGGAGAGTCCATCGCAAAATCCATACTGGTGAGAAACCATATGAGTGTGAGGAGTGTGGAAAGGCCTTTATGCTTCGGTCAGCCCTTACTGAACATGAGAGAATTCATTCTGGTCTGAAGCCTTATGAATGTAAGGAATGTGGGAAAACCTTTCGAGGGCGCTCTCAAATTAGTCTTCATAAGAAATTTCATAGTGATGTGAAGCCCTACAAATGTGGGAAATGTGGGAAGTCCTTCAGATTTGGTTTCTATCTTAGTGAGCATCTGAGAGTCCATACGGGTGAAAAGCCCTATGAATGTAAAGAATGTGGAAGGGCCTTTATTCGTAGAGGAAATCTGAAAGAACACCTGAAAACTCATTCTGGGGTCAAACCCTATGAGTGTAAGGAATGTGGGAAGGCCTTTAGTTGGCGTGGACAGTTTACTCAACATCAGAAGATTCATACAGGTATAAAACCCTACAAATGCGAAGAATGTGGGAAGGCCTTTAATCGTACTGGAGACCTCAGAGTCCATCAGAGAATTCATACTGGTGAGAAACCCTATGGATGTAAAGAATGTGGGAAGTCCTTTAGACTTAATTCACATCTAACTGAACATCAGAGAATCCACACTGGGGAGAAGCCCTACGAATGTAAGGAATGTGGGAAGACCTTTAGACAACGTGCACATCTTTATCAACATAAGAAAACACACAAGGTAACTAAACAGAAGAAAGCCATTCCAGGCACACCATAGTTACAGATGATCAAAAGATTCATGCCAGAAAATTTTTGTTAATATGTTGGTTGTTCATTCACTTCTTTCTTTTTCTTTTTCTTTTTCTTTTTCTTTTCTTTCTTTCTTTCTTTCTTTCTTTCTTTCTTTCTTTCTTTCTTTCTTTCTTTCTTTCTTTCTTTCTTTCTTTCTTTCTCTCTCTCCCTTCCTTCCTTTCTCTCTTCTTTCTCTTTCTTCCTTTTTTTCTTTTCTTTCTTTCTTTCTTTCTTTCTTTCTTTCTTTCTTTCTTTCTTTCTTTCTCCCTTCCGTTCTCTTTCTTTCTTCTCTTTCTCTTTCCTTTCTTCCCTCCCTCCCTTCTTTCTTTTTTTCTCTTTCCTTTTCTGGCTTTTCCCTCCCTCCCTCCTACTCTCCTTCCTTCCCCTTCCATACCTCCTTCCCTCCCTCCCTTCCTCTCTCTCTCCCTTCCTTCCTTCCTTCCTTCCTTCCTTCCCTTCCTTCCTTCCCTTGCTTCCTTCCCTTCCTTCCTTTCCTTCCTTCCTCCCTTCCTTCGCCAGAACTCTACTTCTGGCTTTTTTGGGGGTAGTTTATTGGAGATAAGAGTGTCACAGACTTTTCTGCCTGGGCTGGCTTTGAACCACAATCCTTCCTTCCTTCCCACTTAAACCAGAGCTCCACTTCTGGCTTTTTTTTGGGAGGGGGATAGTTTATTAGAGGTAAGAGTTTCACAAATTTTTCTGTCCGGGCTGGCTTTGAACCATGATCCTCAGATCTCAGCTTCCTGAGTAGCTAGGATTACAAGCGTGAGCCACTGGTGCCCGGCTATGTTGATCTTTCTTTACACCTATTAGTAAATATATGAGAGCGTTCAGAAAAGTCTCAGTCCTTGTTCAATTTAAGGGAATTCATACCAGAAAATAAACATGTTAATATAACAATTGTGGGCACTACTTTTAGCAATGATGTCTGTGATCATCATTGCCTTCTCTCACACTTTAGTAGCAGGCAAAACAACTTCAGGCAAAACACTGATTCCTTGATGGGTGCTGGTGACTTAGGCCCATAACCCTAACTACTCAGGAGGCTGAGATCTGAGAAGGTTTGAAGCCAGCCTGGGGAAGAAAACTCTACAAGACTTCCATCTCTGGATAATCAACCAAATCCATGCTAGAGTTGTAGCTCAGGTGGTAGAGCAACAGTAGAGCAAGCAACTACACTGTTTGAGACCCTGAGTTCATGCACTGCTACTGGCACCCGCCCCCGCCCCCCAAAGAAAAGAATAGATATAATCAAGTTAGATCACAAGAACATTATGCTGAATTCTGAAGGTCAACTTTAAAAATGTCACACACTTTGTGATTCCACTTATGTAACATTCTTTTCTTTTTTGTGCTGTTACTAGGGCTTGAATTCAGTACCTCACGCTGTCACTTAGCTTTTTTGCTCAAAGCTGTGATGCTCTACCTGTTAGGCTACACCTCTACTTCTAGCTTTTTGCTGGTTAATTGTTGATAAGAGTCTCTTGAGTTTTTCTGTCTGGGCTACCTCTGAACCACAGTCCTCAGATCTCAACTTCCTAAGTTGCTGGGACTGCAGGTATGTACTACCAGCACCTAGCTTCGATTTGTATTTTGATTGCAGTGGTGGTTGCATGAATCTGCATATGCAGTAAAGTAACACATGATGATACACATGCTGTACCAATGTCAGATTCTGTGTTTTGATATTGAACTGTAATCTTGTGCATGTAGCTATGGGGGAAGACTATGAGGTATACAGAAGATTTCTGTGTACATCTTTCAATTTCCTGTGTATCTACGATCACTTTAGAACTTTTAAAAGTCAATTTTTTAAGAAGCTTCAATATGAAGGGGCTCAGAAACAGAATGCCCAAAACTGAATTATGAATTGGGAAGTCTGAAACTTTAGTTGTGGAGTATCTGGAAGGAACCAGATGTGATAAAGAAGCATGAGCCACCAGCACCTCACTCCACCTCTGTGTCTAACCTAACTTTCTTGTGACTAGTAGATAAAACTCTTAGAACACATCCCTAAGCTGAGTAGACTAGCTTCTATTATCCCTAAAGCTAAGAATGATGAAAAAAAATCAAACCTACAGAAGATTTGCCTGCTTTGCTGTAGCCCACTGCCTGATCCTCCAACCAATGTGTTTGTTTAATGTACCAATGTATGACTTTCTGATCTGTGACTCTTAGCAGCCCATGTAACCTCTTCTGTGGTTGAGCATGTTATCCAGGTGAACCTGAATCTGTATTCTCCAGTGTTCCCAGGCCTTGCTCACTGTTTAGCTCAAAATAAACTCTCTTATTTCCTTCAGAGAAAAGGTGTATTTTGTATCAATATACTGTTAGTTCTGTTTATGTAAACTTTCAATAGCTGGCACTGGTGGCTCACACCTGTAATCCTAGCTACTCAGGAGGCTGAGAGCTGAGGATCACGGTTCAAAGCCAGCCTAGGCAGGAAAGGTCATGAGACTTATCTCCAATAAACCACTAGAAAACCAGAAGTAGCTCTGGGGCTCAAGTGGTAGAGTGCTCATCTTGAGCTAAAGAGCTGAGGGACAGCGCCCAGGCTCAGAGTTCAAGCCCCACAACTGACAAAAACAAAAACAAAAACTTAGAATATATTCCCTGGAAGGTCTGATCTAACACAAAACAATATACATGAGATAATATAAACAAGACCTGATAAATTGGCTTTAAGGAAATTAAACCAAAATTATTGCAAAAATGCAAGATGATACTTTCAGAAATAAAATGGTACATGATACCAACATAGAATATAAAAGCCAGGCCCCAATGCCTCATGCCTGTAATCCTAGCTACTCAGGAGGTTGAGATCTGAGGATCATGGTTCAAAGCCAGCCTAGGCAGGAAAGTCCGTGAGACTTATCTCCAATAAAGCAATAGAAAATGGGAAGTGGCGATGTATGTAGCTCCAGTGGTAGAGTGCTTGCCTTGAGCTGAAGAGCTGAGGGACAGTGCCCAAGCCCAGAGTTCAAGCCCCACAACAGACAAAATAATTTTAAAATATATATATATATACACACACACCAAGCATCAATAGCTTGCGCCTGTAATCTTAGATATTCAGGAGACAGATGTGAGAATTGAGGTTTGAAGCCATCTTGAGCAGGAAAATCTGAGGTTCATCTCACAAAAAGCCAGATGGAGCTGTAGTTCAAGTGGTAGAGCACCAGCCTTGAGTGAAAAAGCTAAGGGGCAGCTCCTAGGCCCTGAGTTAGAGCCCCAGGACCAGCACAAAAATTAGCTTTCTGTATACGTTCATTACTGGCAGTAACAACAATTCATAGCATTGTTCACTTCCCTCCCAGCAGAGACAAACTATACAGCACCAGCTTCATTCAGCACATACATTCATGTTCTTTTTTTTTTTTTTTTTTTTTTGGTTGGTCGTGAGGCTTGAACTCTGGGCTTGGCACTGTCCCTCAGCTCTTCAGCTCAAGGCCAGCGCTCTACCACTTGAGCCACAATGCCACTTTTGGTTTTCTATTGGTTTATTGGAGATGAGTCTCACGGACTTTCCTCCCTAGGCTGGCTTTGAACCTTGATCCTCAGATCTAAGCCTCCTGAGTAGCTAGGATTACAGGTGTGAGCCATCGGTGCCCAGCTTACATGCATGTTCTGTTCATCAGAACAACCTTTACATTCTGTCCCTCAGCAGCAGCCCCTCATAGCACCCTCTGTCCAATGGTAGCATATCATCACACTGTTGTGCAATGGGGACACACTGTCTAAAACTGGCATTTGGCCAAGGATGAACACACAAGTTTGCGCATGCACACCTAGTCTCAAGGATACATGAGGTACCACATATGCATACAACTCAAAGTCACACAGATACTCAGAACCAGCTGAATCACAGTCCTTGAGAAATAAGGCCCCAAGCCCTCTAAGATTATGGTGAGACAGCCACGTGCCAGTCTCATGCTTGTAACCCTACTCAGGAGGCTGAGATCTGAGGATCACAGTTTGAAGCCAGCCTGCGCAGAAAAGTCCCCATGAGACTCTCAACCTCCACTTAACCACAAGAATCAGAAGTGGTGCTGTGGCTCAAGTGGTAGCACTCTAGCCTTGAATGCAAAGAGGCTCAGGGACAGTGCCCAGGCCTTGAGCTCAAGCCCACAACCACCACCACCACCACCAACAAAAGATTACAGTGAGAGAAGCCTGACTTCATTTATCCTTCTGCATGGCCTTTAAAGAATAGAACTAAGCCAGGGCTCAGTGGCTCATGCCTGTAATCCTAGCTACTCAGGAGGTTAAGATCTGAGGGATTAAGGTTCAAAGCCAGCCTGGGCAGGAAAATCTGTCTTACCACCAATAAACCACTCAGAAAAAGCTGACTAAGTGGTACTGTGGCTCAAAGTGGTAGAGTGATAGCATTGAGCACAGAGAGGCTCACTGACAGAGCTTAGGCCACATACCCCCTCTCAAAAAAAAAAAAAAAGGAACTAAGCCAATCACTGGTGGCTCATGCTTGCCATCCTAGCTTCTCAAGAAGGCTGAGATCTGAGGGTCATTATTTCAAAGCCAGCCAGGGCAGGAAAATCTGTGAGACTCATATCCAATGAACCACCAGAAAACCAGAAATGGTGCTGTGGCTCCAAGTGGTAGAGCACTAGCACTGAGCAAAAAAAGCTCAGGAACAACACCCAAGCCCTCAGTTCAAGTTCCACAACTAGCTGGCTCTCATCATTCTTCACTCATCAGTTACAAGGATCCAAATTTTTTTTTTTAATGTCTTCTGAAGGTAAACTTATTTTTGTGGGGGTGGGGATGGGGAGAGGGAGACAGGAAAATGCCAACCCTTTTTTATTTCCTGCTTTTTAAAAAAAGTGTATCTTGCGGGCTGGGAAGGTGACTCAGTGGTAAAGCGCTTGCCTTGCATGCTTGAGGCACTGGGTTCGATTCCTCAGCACCCATAAGCAAAAAACAAGCCAGAAGTGGTGATGTGGCTCAAGTGGTAGAGCGCTAGCCTTGAGCTGAAGAGCTGAGGGGCAGCGCCCAGGCTCAGAGTTCAGGCCCACGACCGGACCCAAAATAAAAACCAAAACAAAAAGTGTATCTTACTCATAAACACATTCTAACCATACCACTGAACATGTACTCTTTGGTCATTATCCCTTAACAATCAAACATACAACTATGTGCATAGTACTCATATTACATTAGGCAATCTATAATTAAGTATACAGTAGGATGTGCAGATGCATAGGTTTGATGGAAATTAACTATGCTATTTTGCACAGTAATTTTCCAATTTTGAGGATGTGCAGCCCACACTGGGATTCCCACACCCATGTCCTACTGCAGGGGCGGCCATCTTGAACACTCTCCTTACCTTCTCCTGTGAAGCAGCCATCCTTGCTGGCATAGGAAAACACATGGGCTCACCTCGAGTGGTCCAGCCTGTAGAGGACCCCCAAAAACAGTCAAGTCTACCTGTACACATACTCATTGCCCAGGAAGTAGTGGGCAGCCCAGGACTCACTGACCACTGACCTGGGAAGCTTCTGAGCAGCTTCTCATTGGAGGCCTGCAGAGAAGCAGCCCAGTGGCACCACTTACCCTCCTGTGGTTTCAAGCAGCTAGGATTATAGGTGTGAGCCAGTGATACCCAGCTCTTACCATCCTTTTTTAATTAATAGTATCTCAAATGTGACACTTAAACCATTTTAAATTTGGGCTGGCCATATTTCAATTGTGGTGACACCACATTAGTACACGTCTAGTCCATTAGTTACCACTTAGATATGGTAATTGTTTCCTTTTTTTTTTTTTTTGCCATTCTTGGGGCTTGAACTCTGAGCTTGGGCACTGTCCCTGAGCTTCTTTTGCTCAGGGTAAGTACTCTACCACTTGAGCCACAGTGCCACTTCGTTTATAGTCTTCCTCAGATTTCCAAGCATAAGCCACCAGCACCTGGCTTCCCCCCCCCCCCCAATGGTAAGAAACCTTGGTAAAGTTTGTTTTTTTTTTTCTTGTTTTTTGTTTTTGTCAGTCATGGGCCTTGAACTCTGGCTTGGGTGCTGTCCCTGCGCTGTTCAGCTCAAGGCAAGTGCTCTATGGCTTAAGCCATAGCACCACTTTTGGTTTTCTGGTGGTCAATTGGAGATAAGAGTCTTATGGACTTTTCTGCCCAGGCTGGCTTTGAACCGTGATCCTCAGATCTCAGTTTCCTGAGTAGCTAGGATTACAGGTGTGAGACACTGGCGCCCAGCTTGGCAGAGTTTTATTGAGTAAGGAAGCAGGCAAGCAGACACACAGACAAGCAGAAAGAAGAAGGCACTCTGAGTGTGGGTGCTCTAAAAGGGAGAGATATCAATTGTTTTCTTGTACTCATTCTTTAAGCATATGGACTCTACGGAACTCCTTCTGTGGTAGATCTGGAGATAGGAAGTGAGTTAGAAACAGTCTACAACCTCAACCTTCACTTTCTGCACACATATTTAACATCCCAATGTGGAAATACACCCAAATTTTAGTATAAAGACATTTCTTTAAAAAGATCACTTCAAATTGGTTATAATTTGAATTAGCTTTATTTTTAGAACATTACATGAAAAATTTAAATACATAATAGTGAATATCACAAAAATAAAATGAATAGGTCCGAGACAGTCTACCATTTTGCCAAACTTGTTATCCACTATTTTTGTGTGTCTTTTAAGACATTCCAAATACTTCGTGTTTATAAAACTTCAAAATTTATCTCTAACAGACCCATACCTAAATAGTATCATGAACTATTAATATTCCAATTTTCTCAATTATACAAAAATGTCATTTTACCATGTTTGTTCCACTTGTGATCTCATAAGAACCATTTCTTTCCCTGCATCTGACAGGTGGCTTAAGCCTCTTCTACTGTCCTCAGTTCTGTCTCCCTTTTTCTTTTTCTTTTTGTCGGTCGTGGGGCTTGAACTCTGGGCTTGGGCACTGTCCTTGCGGTCTTCCGGTTTTCTAGTGGTTTATTGGAGATAAGAGTCTCACGGACTTTCCTGCCTGGGCTGGCTTTGAACCACAACCCTCAGATCTCAGCCTCTTGAGTAGCTAGGATTACAGGTGTGAGCCACCAGTGCCCAGCTTTGTCTCCCTTTTTCAATGCCACTTACTGGCTGAGAAGCCAGGACATTCCTCTTGTACAAGTACCCATATTTTAGATATAGTTGCTTCTTGTTGTGTCATGTGATCTGTACTCCTATTCCTATTCTCAAAACTGGAAGTTTGATCTTCAAGTCTAAATTCAGTACTGAAGTACTATTGCAAGGTGTGTATTTTACTGTGTCACATTAGGAGGCAATATTTATGTTACTATTTTTCTGAACGTTAGATTGGTCAGCAGGCTCAGGTGTGGTTACCTGATCTATTCACTAGAAAATTCAAGTCTATCTCTCACTTAAGGGTCTAAATCTCTACAGAAAATAATCCCTCTATTCACTATTACATCGTTATAAAATGGGGTTTCTGATATAATTTTCTAATTCTATAATTCTTTAGCTGGGATTCTCTAGTAAAGAAAAAACTATCACAAAAGCCAATTTCCTTGATATATAATTTACACAGGAAATGCAGACTTAATGCCATTTCTTTTCTTTATTTTCAAAACAAGTGGGTGCCTTGGCAACTCCCATAGAATAAGGACAATAAAGCTTTAATGAAGCTCTCCTTCAGAATGAATTTCCTGGAATTTAACATGAATGGGATAAAAGGTTTCTGTATGTTCACTACATTAACTCATTCTTCTGTACATTCAAAAATGATGTTTTCTAATGCTCCTAACCCAACATTCATAGTGGGGAGGTGGTTATAACTAGGTTACATTATGAATGCGCTGATGATATGTGAGGTGTGAGTGCTGTCTAAAAGCCTTCTTACATTCCTTGCACGTGTAGGGTTTCTCACCAGAATGAATCCTCTGGTGTTGAATAAGGGAGGAGTGAAGTCGAAAGGCCTTCCCACACTCCTTACAGTCATAAGGCTTCTCACCAGTGTGAATGCTCTGATGCTGAGTGAGCTGGGAGAGCAGTCTGAAAGTCTTCCCACACTCCTTACACTGATAGGGTTTCTCGCCAAAATGAATGCTCTGATGTTGGGTCAGCTGGGAGAAGAGCCGGAAGGCCTTCCCGCACTCCTTACAGTCATAGGGCTTTTCCCCGATGTGAATGCCCTGATGTGAAATAAGTTCTGAGTAACGACGGAAGAACTTCTGACACTCCTTACACTCATAGGGTTTCTCCCCTGTGTGGATTCTCTGGTGGAGGGTAAGATGATAGCCACGACTGAAGGTCTTCCCGCACTCTTTGCAATCATAGGGCTTCTCACCAGTGTGGATCCTCTGGTGCAGGGTGAGCTGCTGCCGTACTCGGAAGGCTTTCCCACACTCCTTGCAGTCGTATGGCTTCTCACCAGTGTGAAGCTTATGATGCAGCCGAAGGCCCGTACTACACAGAAAAGCCTGGCCACATTCCTTACACTCGTAGCACCTCTCAGCAAAGTTGAGTCTCTGGTGTCGGGTGAGGTGTGCGTACTGTCGGAAGGTCTTCCCACACTCCTTGCATTTGTAAGGCTTCTCACCAGTGTGGATCCTCTGGTGGAGATTCAGCTGTCCCCGCACTCTGAAGGCCTTCCTGCACTCCTGACATTCGTAGGGTTTCTCGCCCACGTGAAGCCTCTGATGCAGGCGAAGGTCTGAGCTGCAGGGGAAGATCGCTCCACATTTCTTACACTCATAGAGTTTGTCAGATGTGTGAATTCTCTGATGTCGACTAAGGTGGGCACACTGGCGAAAGGTCTTCCCACATTCCTTGCACTCGTAGGGCTTCTCACCAGTGTGGATTCTCTGGTGGAAAGTAAGCTGTTGGCGTGCTCTAAAAGCCTTCCCACAGTCCCCACACTCATAGGGCTTTGCTCTATTAGGGGTTTTCTGGTAGAAAGGAAGGGGTCCCAGTTCTCTGTCCATGGCTATTTTCTCAGTGGTGGTTTTTCTCCCTTGCCTGAAATAGACCCCGGGAGGACCTTCCTGTTCCCCAAACATTTTATACCCATAGTCTTTTCCTAAAAAGGACTCTTTGAGGCCATGGCTTTGGATTCTTTCCATGATTTCCCACTGAGATAAATTCATTTCATAAACTTTCTTTTCTTGAAATAACTTCTTAGTATCATACCTGGATTCCAAGTCTGAAAGGAAAAAAACCACACAAGGTAAGGTTTTATCTTCTTGGTCCAGACAAAATACAATTTCTTTCTTTCTTTCTTTTTTTTTTGTCAGTTGTGGGCCTGGCCACTGTCCCTGAGCTCTTCAGCTCAAGGCTAGCACTCTACCACTTGAGCCACAGCACCACTTCTGGCTTTTTCTGCTTATGTGGTGCTGAGGAATAGAACCCAGGGCCTCATGCATGCAAGGCAAGCACCCTACCACTGAGCCACATTCCCACCCCTCTTTTCTTTTCTTTTCTTTTCTTTTCTTTCTTTCTCTTTCTTTCTTTCTTTCTTTCTTTCTTTCTTTCTTTCTTTCTTTCTTTCTTTCTTTTTCTTTCTTTCTCTTTCTCTTTCTCCCTTTCCTCTCTCTCTCTCTCCTCTCTCTCTCTCTCTCTCTCTCTCTCTTTCTGTCTCTATCTCTGTCTCTGTCTCTCTGTTTATGTGGTGCTGAGGAATCAAATCCAGGGCTTCATGCATGCTAGGCAAACACGTTACCAGTAACCCAGCTTCCCAGCCCCAATATACAATTTCTTACTACCCGTTTGTAGAAGGAGAAGAGTTCACTTACAATTATGCAAAAGAGGAACTGAGTTATACTGGAAATATCTGCAAGTGTAAGGTAGATAGGCAGTTGGGAGGGTAGTATTTGTAAAGAAATCACCATTTTCCTGCTGGGTGCTAGTGGCTCACACCTGTAATCCTAGCCACTCAGGACTTAGAACTGAGGATTGTGGTTCAAAGCCAGCTGGGGCAGAAAATTCTGTGAGACTCTTACCTCTAATTAACCACCAAAAAGCCAGAAGTGGAGCTGTGTTCAAGGGGTAGAATGCTAGTCTTGAGTGAAAAAGCTCAGAGACAGTGTCCAGGTACTGAGTTCAAGCCCCAGTATTGGCACAAAAAAAGAAAAAAAAAGTTAAACTAATGTATGCTGTTGTTAAAGTAAGGATAGTGGTTAACCATGCAGTGGAGGAATGACTGGAGTCAGGATGGGTGATGCACTGAAGTTATCAGCGGTCCTGATGCTCAAATGGTCCCATCTTTGGCAACTGTCATACTGGCTTCTCTTCCCTGACCACTCTAGTCAAATTACCCCATTCACTCATTTTAATCTCATATCATAACTTTATTCACTTAACATTTCAGGACATTTAGTAAGCCACTGTCTGTTTTATGTTTCTAAGGATTAAATCCAGGGTGTCACATGTGCACTGAGATACCCCTTAGCCTGAACCATTTATTTCTTTTTCTTTTTTTTTTTTTTTGGGTCCGGTCGTGGGGCCTGAACTATGGACCTGGATGCTGCCCCTCAGCTCTTCAGCTCAAGGCTAGCGCTCTAGCACTTGAGCCATAGCTCCACTTCCGGCTTTTTTCTTTTTTCTTTTTGGTTATGTGGTGCTGGGGAATCGAACCCAGGGCCTCAGGCATGCAAGGCAAGCGCTCTACCACTGAGCCACCTTCCCAGCCCCACCATTTATTTCTTTACTGTCTGACTCCCCTACTACAATGTAAACCTCATGAAATGAGAGTGATGATAAAAAAAAAAGAAGACATAATAAAAGCTGAAATACAAAAGATGAGTTCTAAAGAAACATATAATCCTGGCAGCAGGTCTGTGCTTTGTTACTTGCCTCTGGCTGTAGAGCACCTACTTACCCAGGCTCCATCTTCTTTCTTCCCTTACAATGATCCAGGGTTCTTTCCCTTGTTCCAGTAAGGAAATCACATCTGGCTTAGAAATGGAACATCCTGTTTGAGAAAACAGAAGAAATTTTTAAAAATTTATTGGACCAGGCTTCATATTGAAGATGACTATCAAGACTAAAATATATTCAAATTAAATTACTCAGGACTAGTAGGGAAAAAAAAAGAACTAAGAAGTAGGGGATATGGTGCTTATTTTAATTTAAACTCATACAGTCTTTGTCTTGTAAGAGGGAATAACAGTTGGGAACACTGGTTTCACATCCTGCCTCTTGTAATCTAGGTCATGAGGACAAGTAATTTAATCCTTTTGTACCTCTTTTCTCAGCAGTAAAAAGGGGTGAATGGTACTGTGTACACATATGATTATTCTGAACTGATAAATGTTAGGATGAGTACCAACTACATTGTAAGCACTATAATTTTTTTTTTTTTTTTTTTGCTGGTCATGGGGCCTGAACTCAGGGCCTGGGCGCTGTCCCTCAGCTCTTCAGCTCAAGGCTAGCACTTTACCTCTTGAGCCACAGTGCCACTTCCGGCTTTTTCTTCTTATGTGGTGCTGAGGAACCGAACCCAGGGCCTCATGCATGCAAGCACTCTACCACTGAGCTACCTTCCCAGCCCCAGCACTATAATTTTTATTAAGCACTGTTTTTTGCTATTTTTTGCTGTTTTTTTTTTTTTTTTCCATGGGGCTTGAACCCAGGCCTGGACACTGTCCCTGAGCTTCTTTTGCTCAAGGCTAGTGCTCTACCACTTGAGCCACAATGCCACTTCCAGCTTTTTCTGTTTATGTGGTCCTGAGGAATTGAACCCAGGGCCTCACGTATGCGAGGCAAGCACTCTACCACTGAGCCACCTTCCCAGACCCTTTGCTGTTGTTTTGCTAAGAGGAAAATAAAGTTTCTTGCCAGGATATTCACATAATTTTAAATGCAATGTTGGGCACAGAAGTTCATGCCTATAATCCCCAAATACTACTTGGGAAAAGGATCTCAGGAGGGTAACACTTTTAGAAGCCAGCTGGGCAAAAGAGCTACCAAGACCTCCTTCTCTGGATGTGGTAGTACATACCTGTATTACCAGCTACCTGACAGGCACAGATAGGAGGACCGAGGTCCAGGCTAAAACATAAGGCTCTATCCAAAATATAACTAAAGCAAAAGACACCGGAGGTGTGGTTCAAGAAGTAGAGCACTGGGCTGGGAAGGTGGCTCAGTGGCAGAGCACTTGCCTTGCATGCCAGAGGCCCTGGGTTCGATTCCTCAGCACCACATAAGCAAAAAGAAAAAAGCCGGAAGTGGCGCTGTGGCTCAAGTGGTAGAGCGCTAGCCTTGAGCTGAAGAGCTGAGGGACAGTGCCCAGACCCAGAGTTTAGGCCCCACGACCGGACCCAAAAAAAAAAAGAAGTAGAGCACTTGCCTAACAAATGTGATGCTCTGACTTCAAGTTTCATTACTGACAAAATAAGAAGAAAAATAAGAAGAGTGCAAATTTCAGGTATTTAAGACTTTTAATCACAAAGCAGTTACAGGGTTATATGTCTGTGTTAGAAAATTGGACATGTCTATTTTAGTTTGAAAAAATAAACTTTTTTTTTTGGTTGTCATGGGGCTTGAACTCAGGGCCTGGGTGTTGTCCCTGAGCTTTTACACTCAAGGCTAGTGCTCTATCACTTTGAGCCACAGCATTACTTCCGTCCCCCCACTCTCCTGGTGGTTAATTGGAGGTAAAAGTCTCATGAAAGTCTCACTTTCATGTCTGGATTGGCTTTGAACCACAATCCTCAGATCTGAGCCTCCTGAGTACCTAGCAGTAGTAGGTACCTCAGTACTAGGTACTGAGTACCTAGTGAGCCACCAGTGCCCAGGAATTAAACTTTTAATAGGTATACAAAGCTAGACATCCATCTTCTATTCTCATCATAGAGGAGTCCACAACTAACATGAATATCTACAGCATTATGACCCTAGATTTCTTTGCTAGGAGGTTCCATACAACAGTTATTAGGGAGAAGCAATAACAGAAGAGGGAAATAAAGCCATGGAGTTTTGGAACGATGTAAGGGCTCAACAAAGGTGCTCACTCCTGAACCACAAAGACACGTTTAGTTGGGTTTTAGAAACTGAGCCCTGAATTTTGGTTGAGAGAATTTCAATATTTTGCCACAGAGAATCTTTTTTTTTTAATTTTTGTAAATGTTTCTTTTTTGGGTCCGGTTGTGGGGCCTGAACTCTGGGCCTGGGCGCTGTCCCTCAGCTCTTCAGCTCAAGGCTAGCGCTCTACCACTTGAGCCACAGCGCCACTTCTGGCTTTTTACTTTTTGCGTATGTGGTGCTGAGGAATCGAACCCAGGGCCTCGAGCATGCAAGGCAAGCGCTCTACCACTGAGCCACCTTCCCAGCCCTTTTTTTAAAATTTTTATTGTAAAGATACTATACAGCCGGGCGCTGGTGGCTCACGCCTGTAATCCTAGCTACTCAGGAGGCTGAGATCTGAGGATCGCGGTTCAAAGCCAGCCCGGGCAGGAGAGACCATGAGACTCCTATCTCCAATAAACCACCAGAAAACCGGAAGTGGCGCTGTAGCTCAAGTGGTAGAGCGCTCGCCTTGAGCTGAAGAGCTGAGGGACAGCGCCCAGGCCTGGAGTTCAAGCCCCATGACCGACAAAAAAAAAAAAAAAAAAAAAAAAAAAAAAAAAAAGATACTATACAGAGGGTTACAGTTACATGAGCAAGGTAATGAGTACACTTCCTATTAAGCATTGTTACCCCCTCCATTGTTTCTCCCTTACCATCCCTTCTCTCCTTACCTTCCCCGAGGTTCTTTTTTTTTTTTTTAATTGTGATTAAGTGATTACATAATTTCCCAAATTTCACAGTATTGTGGAATAATGATGCTCATTTAAAGTCACAAGTTCATTCTAACTTTCCTGGAGCAAATTGTCTATCACAGTCTATAACATATAACGGTGTATACATATACACCATACATGTGGTCAGCAGCATGGGGATATTTAGTAGTGGTTCGACCAGATAAGTGGGAGTTCTTTGTTTCTTAAGTCCTGTTAATTTTGTTGTATCACCTAACATTTTGGATTTAGCATCCACTTATCAGGGAGACCATGTACCGTTTGTCTCTTTGCTCTTGGCTTACTTTGCTCAACATGATTCCTTCTAGCTCCATCCATTTCCCTGCAAATGCCATTATTTTGTCATTTCTAATGGCTGCATAATATTCCATTGTGTATAGATACCACAATTTTTGGATCCATTCATCTGTGGTGGGTCATCTGGGTTGTTTCCATATCCTAGCTATTGTGAACAGTGCTGCAATAAACATGGATGTGCACTTGTCCTTGTATATTGGTTTCTGTTGTTCAGGGTAGATGTCTAGAAGTGGTATGACTGGGTCGTAAGGGAGGTCAATCTTTAGCTTTCTAAGGACCCTCCAGACTGCTTTCCAAAGTGGCACAGAGAATCTTACCAAGTGACACTAAATTTTTGTAGTTCTCTAATATCACATCTCTGTATAAATTCCTCTGGTATGAAGTCAGACATTCCCACTCTTCCTGAGAAAAGTCAACAGTCACGTCTCTGAACATCACCAAATCCTGAAATGACAAACCCAATAACCATAAGATAAAGTATTTTTAAGATGGAATACCAGTCTTAAAGACATTTTCTCATTTTATCTATTAAATGGGCTGGACTGGAAGTCTGTGATGTAGGTAGCAATATTTACATGTTCTTGAAAATGTGTTGATGTATTCCAGGGATTAGCAAACATTTTCTATTAGGGGCCAATATAGTAGGCTTTGTCTACCACATATAGTCTCTGTTGCTCCTTCCTTCCTTCCTTCCTTCCTTCCTTCCTTCCTTCCTTTCTTTCTTTCTTTCTTTCTTTCTTTCTTTCTTTCTTTCTCTTTTCCATTATCAGAGTTTGAACTCCAGGCCTTATGGGATCTACACTTGGGGCAACAGCTCCAGCCTAGCTTTTGATGGTTATTTTGGAATTAGAGTTGTCTGCCTGGGCTGGCTGTGAACCTTGATATCCTGAGTAATTAAGATTACAAGCATGAGCCACCAGCATGTGGCATTCTTACTTTTTAATTTTTTACATTCTTTCAGAATATAACTTGCTTGCAGACTGTACAAACAGGCCAGAATCCCAATTTGGCTTATGGGGCAAACTTGTTCTTGGCTAACAACCATACTAACCAAAACAAGTTCATATAAACATGGTTAGCAGATGGCCAAGATATTCTCAACTCTCATGATTTAGCCTATCTTCTTTCCTTTAAGGATCAGAAAAAAAAATGATGGGAGGTAGCAGTAGTGTACTTGTCTAGCAAGCTGGAGGCTCTGAGCTTAATCCTGGTACTCTGGAAATAAAAAAAGGACAGAAGAGAGGGAAGGAGGGAGGGAGGGAAGGACGGAGGGAGGGAGGGAGGAAGGACAGACATCTACTTACATGAGCCATGATTTTAGAACTGCAAGAACAGGTCAGTTTTCCTCAAGGTTCCTTCACTGGAGAGGCAGAGTCCACAGTTGTCAGAGCTGTGGGGAGAATGTGGGGCCATAAGAACAGAATCACCTTAGAGCTTCCACATTTGAGAAACAGTATACTGCACTTTTCCACTCCCACATGCAACCTGCTCCCAACACACAGATCAGTTATGCAGCCAGAGGTTCTTTAGACAAATGTATCTCCTCCTCCAAACATGGAGAAATCAGCTATGCTAGGAAGAGACACTGAACAGTCTCCATCAAATCTCATTGCCAGTCACTTCCCAGGAGGGATTCCAGTTAAGTTCCTGTCCCCCACCACAGGGGACAATATGGACCTGAAATCTGGACCTGGTTGCACAGACCTGGCCTGAAAGTGGCCTCCTCACTCCAGTCTACCTTTCTAGCTAAAACTATATCCTCTAAACTATATCCTCTAAAACTATATCCTCTAAACCAGAACTTCCTTCTTGGATTTAGGAATCTCGCCAGCTTCTCAAACCTCCAAGAAACAGTGAGACAAGAATCTTCCAAGCTTTACTACAAATTGGTCACATACAGAACTTCAGAAATACCAACTCCTGGCTCCAAGCTACTCAGGAGGCTGAGATTTGAGGATTGTGGTTTTAATCCAGCCTAGGAAGGAAAGTCTGAGAATATTTTTTTGTCAGTCTTGGGGCCTGAACTCTGGTCCTTGGCGCTGTACCTCAGCTCTTCAGCTCAAGGCTAGCGCTCTACCTCTTGAGCCACAGCGCCACTTCTGGTTTTCTAGTGGTTAATTGGAAATAAGAGTCTCGCAGACTTTCTTGCCTGGGCTGGCTTTGAACCATGATCCTCAGATCTCAGCCTCCTCAGTAGCTAGGATTATAGGCATGAATAACCTGAACATCTCATGAGAATGCTTAGAAATACTGTGCTCACCTGGTTAACTAACTGTAGACAATTGCAGGCACTAGACACTAGAAAGAGGAATTTCCTATTACGTCCTTTGCATTGACTAGGTATGCTTATCCTAAGGTTCAAGCCAGTTCACCTTAAAAAGGAAAAAAAATAATTTCATGTCTTGAAAATCAAATGCATTTCACAGCAAGAACCAAACAACACAAACTCACAATCACCTTTTCAAGAGCCTTTTCTGCGAATTGGCAAGGATAAACAGAGAGGGCTTACAACACTCCAGGCTTTTCTTGAGTAAGCCAAAGTCCCTATGGTCCCCAGACCCTGGCTGTTCCTCGTCCTGCGTGCACATGAATGCAAACGAGAGGGAGACAGAAGGTCCCCTGTAGTAACGACAATGAGTCTGCCCACAGTGTCTGGTTTGGAACAGTCCCAGCGGGTCCTCCCAGCCCCTAGAGGCCTGCCCAAGCCTCCCTAGTGGGGCTAACACCTATGATTTTTCCACTCGGGCCTCTTGCAGCCAGGCCTAGGTGGCTGAAGGCAGACAGACGTGACCAGGACTTCAAGACAGGCCGCCCTTACCAACAGGGCTCCGCACCGTTATTACAGTTATGATTCCTGCTTTCGGCCGGATCCTCAGAGCCGTGCAGGTCCCGCCCTCATCTCCCCCAGAACAATAAACGGCAAACCCCCTGCACCCCATCCCCCAGCTTGGCTCACCTCTCTGTCTTCACCCTTATTCCGAGGGCAGAGCCGTCCAGGAATTCCTGGGCTCCTGGACAGCGACCAGTGGCATCTGCAGCGCGCATGCGCGGGGACGGAGGCGGGCCTCGGGGCTCGTCGGGTCCGGGGAGGGAGATCGGGTCTATGAAGGTGGAGGAGTCGAGAAGCAGTACCCGACTGAGGCCGGTATTTGGTGTCTCAGGCCTCCAGAGGTGACTACCGTCGTGACAGATGCTGTTAAATACAATCCTTCTTCCCTTTGAGAATTCTAGTGTCAAACTATAAAGCCAAATAAACGGTAGTATCTCGGCGAAAAGGCGCGCCCCCCACCACTACGTCACTAACGCGCCGGAAGTTGACTTCCTGTCCCCGCACAGTGCGCAAGCGCAAAGCAGGGAATTTGCTACCAGGATCTGGTATTGTGCTGGGGGGGAAACCTCTCACAGAAAGAACTCGAGGCTGAGGCCGCCTTCGTTAATTTTTTAATAATTCAAACAACACCATCAAATGTGTGTGGGTGGGACTCACAGATAGGGGACTGTGGGCTCGAGTTTGTGCACTAGTTTCCTCACATATAAAGTCAGAATTGTCACTATATATTATTATACGGTAATTCAATGAACGGGGTACAGAGATGCCACATTTCAAAAATTCGAATTCGGAGTATTTATTAAAAGGTCGGAGACTGCATGGTGGACTCCTGGCTCAAAGATCATGTGCCGAACACGCATATGGCATCACGCTTAGTAAGTTTTACTCAATTTATTCGAACACTTCAAATATAATCCACACCAATAACTAGCTCATGCCCAATTCTACTAAGCGTATGCCACACCCAGGGAGCTCACGTGGCACGACGCTTGGGCCGGAGGTCGAGGGGAATCCGCCGAGGGTGTCCACTGGGCTGCTCCAAGTCGCTGGAGGGAGTAGCAGCTGCCTTGCGGAGGCGCTCCTGTGGAGGGCTGGTCTGATGTGGAGTCGTCTCGCTCGGGGAGGCTGTCTCACTCGGTCTCTGCTGCTCTGCGGTTTTGTATGTTTTAGCCTGGGCTTCTTCGCTTGTGGCCACGTCTAGTTATTACTATTGGCTTTGCTTCTGGCCGAGTTTGGTTATCACTGTGGGCTCTGTAGGCTCCTGGGTGTGTCCTTATCTCTATATTTCATAGTTCTAACTCCTAATTTTTAATTCCTTTGTTGTTGTTGTTGCTGTTGTTGTTGGTCATGGGGCTTGAACTCTGGGCCTGGGCGCTGTCCCTGAGCTCTTCAGCTCAAGGCTAGTGCTCCACCATTTGAGCCAAGTGCCACTTCCAGTTTCCTAGTGGTTAATTGGAGATAAGAATCTCATGGACAAAGGAGGAGGCTGCAATGCTTGATAAGAAATGTACTCATTATCTTGCCCATGTAATTGTAACCCCTCTGTACAGTATGTTCACAAAAAATTAAAATTAAAAAAAAAAAAGAATCTCATGGACTTTCTTACCCAGGCTGGCTTTGAACCATGATCCCATGAGCCACAGGAGCCCAATGGAAACCCAGAATCTTCAATTAAACAGCTTTGAATTAATTCCCCAACTGATGCCAGGTTTAAACTATTTTCAAATTGTCCTATTTCGTCCTGAAAAATCCTCCCATCGATTCATTATCCTTTGCTTGGAGGCTTTACTACTTCCCTAGCTCTCCTCTTTTCTTTCATAGTTTACCCCAGTGTCCTGAATGCATTGGGTCCATTACACTGAATCTCCACGCCAGATCACACACAGGTCGTAGGCTTCGGAGCAGAACTCCATAGTTCTTTTCTCAGACCCCTGAAGTCTGGACCATCCTGATTTGTCTCCTCTATGTTCCGAGAATTTTAGAACAAAAAAAAAATCAGCCTTTGGTCAGCTCCTGCAGCGTTCGCGCATGCGCTCTTGCACACTCCTCCAGGTATTGACAGCCACTCCCGGAAGGCTCTGGGGCTCGGACTGAGGGCGGGGCTTCGCGCCGCCTAGAGCGGGGGGAGGGAAAGGGGGCGGAGCCTACGCGCCTCCGGGATATTGGAGGTGGGCGTGGCATGACGCTTCCAGACGCAAGCGGGGGCGGGGCCTGCGCGGCCCCCGAGTTGCAGGCGGTGGGCGGGGCCTGCGCGCCTCACGGTTGCTGTGAGAACCGAGGCTGCTGCCTCGGTTTCCCACAAGGACTGAGGCACTGGGTAATCTGCCGGGGACTACATATCCCACCAGCGACGGAGATCACTCCGAACTCTGGCTCTGTTTCCTACCTCTCCTCCCCGGGCATGCCGTGCTGGACTTGGTCCTATGTGAGGAAGAAGGCGGAGCGGCTCGCTGAGAGGCTGCAGGTACGCTGCGCCCCGCGTAGCGGTGAGAGCCGGGCGGCGGGCGGCTCTGGCGGCTGCGAGGAGGGTGACGGTGTCGGTGGGAGACGACGGCGACGGTGAGAGGCCCGGGCCGCGGGAGACAGGACCGGCCGCGACTCTGCGAAGTGGGTGCGGTTGCGGGACTGAACTGTGCGTTGCGGCCCTTAACGGGACGGCGAACTGGGTGCGTTGTCGTGGCTGTGGAGCGAGTGTCCCTGTGACCTAGGTTCCCTGCTGCTTTCTGCGTCCTCCATTCAGTCACGTATGACTGACCCCCCCCCCAAAAAAAAAACCACAAAACAAAACAAAAAACCCCCAAACCATTCAGGGCTGGTACTGGTGGGCTCACATCTGTAATCCTGGCTACTCCGGAGGCTGTGATCGAGGTTCAAAACCAGCCCAGGCAAGAATGTCTGTGAGGAAATGGAGGGACAAAGGGTGAACAAATGCAGAAGTGGTACTCACCCACTATGTTGAAAATGAACTATACAACTTATGGGTGGAGACGGGAGGGAAAAACTGGGAGAGAGCTAGGGAAAGGGTGACACGATCCAAAAAGAAATGTATTCATCACCTGGTTTATATAACTGTAACCCCTCTGTACATCACCTTTATAACAATAAAAGATTCAAAGTCATACAAAAGAATATCTGGTGCTTATCTCCAATTAAGCACCAGAAAGCAGAGGAGAGTGAACCTAGAGTTCAAGTAGTAGAGTGCCACCCTTGAGTGAAAAAAAGCTGAGGGTCGGGGATCAGATGCTGTGTTCAAGACACACATACAGTTCAGAGGAGAAATTAGGTGTTGAGGCCTTTCAGCAAGAAGTTACTCTGCTGGCTCAAGTGATATTGCCTGCCTATCAAATGGGTGACCCTAAATTCAATCTCCACCATCCCCTCTCCTCAAAAAAGTACAGATGTGCAATTAGGGTAGAAATTATAAAGCAAAACAGGAGTAAGATTAGGAGTATGGAATTCTTAGTTGGGAGTCCTTTGGGGTCCCTTTATATGTTTGAGAAATGTAGCATCCCTTAAATTCTGAGCCTAGGGACTGCTATGAACTGTGATACAGATGCCATAGACTATCTTTCCTTTCTCCTTTGGGTGGTACTAGGGCTTTAAACAAAGGATCTTGGGGCTGGGAAGGTGGCTCAGTGGTAAAGTGCTTGCCTTGCATGCCTGAGGCCCTGGGTTCAATTCCTCAGCACCATATAAGCAAAAAGAAAAAAGCCAGAAGTGGCGATGTGGCTCAAGTGGTAGAGGGCTAGCCTTGAGCTGAAGAGCTGAGGGACAGCGCCCAGGCCCAGAGTTCAGGCCCCACAACCGGACCAAAAATAAATAAACAAATAAACAAAGGATCTTGCACTTGCTAGGAAGGTGATCTACCAATTGAACTACCTACCCCAGCCCAACCCCACCCCTATTCAGCAGGAGTAACCCTGAAAGATGTAATAATAATTACATGTGGTTACTCTTCTTTCTCCTTTAGGTTTCTTTCCTTCCTTCCTTCCTTCCTTCCTTTCTCCTCCACCACCTCCTTTGTCGGAGCCTGCCGGCAACGAAAGGGAATCCTGAATTAGGGGGTGAAGATGCGGAAAAATAAAGACATGAGACAAAGGATGGGGTCGGGAGGTCTGCAGCTCAAGACTGCAGCACCTTTTATTTTTAACTTTCCCTAATATATACTATTAGAAGTCAAGAGGTAACATAAGGTTACAATAGTCCAGAAAAACAAGGAAAATTTCAGTAAAAACAGAGTGCAGTAAAAACAAGACAAGGTCAACTGGTAGAAACTAAAACAAACTCTGCAGACATAGCAAAGCAATCCTGGGCACCTGGTGTTTTTTAATTTTCCAGAAAAACAAGGAAAATTTCAGTAAAAACAGAGTGCAGTAAAAACAAGACAAGGTCAACTGGTAGAAACTAAAACAAACTCTGCAGACATAGCAAAGCAATCCTGGGCACCTGGTGTTTTTTAATTTTCCAGAAAAACAAGGAAAATTTCAGTAAAAACAGAGTGCAGTAAAAACAAGACAAGGTCAACTGGTAGAAACTAAAACAAACTCTGCAGACATAGCAAAGCAATCCTGGGCACCTGGTGTTTTTTAAGTAAGCCAGTTCCTTGTACATGCCTTCAAGTGAGCACCGGGGTCAAGATGACCTTTAAACTTTACTGTTGGCTCCCAACACTTCTCTTCCTCCTCCTCCTCTCCCCCCTCCTCTTCCTCCTCCTCCTCTTCCTTCTTCATGTTGACTGTGGGGCTTGAACTCAGGGTCTGGGTGCTGTCCCTGAGCCTCTTTGTACTCAATGCTAGTGTTCTACCACTTTGAGCCACAGCTCCACTTCCGGTTTTTGAGTGGTTAATTGGAGATAAGAGTCTCACAGGGACTCTTCTGCCTGGGCTGGCTTCAAACTGTGATCTTCAGATCTCAGTCTCCTGAGTGAGCCACTAGCACCCTTGAGGTTTCTACAGATGAGAAATCAACATGCAAATTATTAGAGTGAGACAGTGACTCAAGTGTTCCAGGAGTTCTTAAGTCATTGTCTCTGTGTGTGTGTTTATGAGTATATAGGAGCATCTTGAAATTGTACAGATAGTTGTAGTTTATAGTTGTAATCTATAGGTGTTAGTGTTTGTTTTTTTGGTCAGTCATGGGGCTTGAACTAAGGGCTTGGGCACTGTCCCTGAGCTCTTTTGCTCAAAGCTAGCCCTCTACCACTTTGAGCCACAGCATCACTTCTGGTTTTCTGGTGGTTAATTGGATGAGAGTCTTATGGACTTTCCTGCCCAGGCTGGCTTTGAACTGCCTTAGATCTCAGCCTCCTGAGTAGTTAGCATTACAGGTGTGAGCCACTAGCTCCAGGCTCTAGCTCAGCTTTTTTACTCAAGGCTGGTGCTCTATCACTTGAGCTATGCCTTTAGTTCAACATTTACCTGGAGCCTCACAAATTTTTGCCCCATCTGAACTACTATCCTTCAGATCTCTGCCTCCCAAGTAGCTTAAATAATAGAACAGACATTTAGCTTAGTGAGATAATGACTTTTTAATATTTGGTGTATAGGTTTACATGGAAATAGATTTATCTAGAAACCTCAATCTGCTGAAATTATGTGCAATGGGGATGGAAAAGCTTAACAGCAATACTAAGTAACTCTCCTTTTTTTTTTTTTTTTGGGTTGTGGGGCTTGGACTCTGCACCTGGGTGCTGTCCTCTTCAGCTCAAGGCTAGCACTATTTGAGCCACAGTGCCACTTCTGGATTTCTAGTGGTTTTTGGAGATAAGAGTCTCATGAATTTTCTTGCCCAGGCTGGCTTTGAACTGTGATCCTCAGATCTTAGCCTCCTCAGTGGCTAGGATTATAGGTGTCAGCCACTAGTGCCCAGTTACTAAGTAACTTTTAAGTTCTGTCCTCTTAGAACACAGCAGAATCCTAGTCTGAAGGTCTTTTCTTCTTCCATTTCTAGCTCTCTGGATCCATGCTTTTCTGAGAGTGGAACTGTAAAGTCCTGAAGTTTGAAAATCATGGCCTATGTAAGTTGATGTTTCTTTATTGAAATGTATATGTGTGTGCATATATATGTATATTTGTATGTATGTGTGTGTATATATATATATATATATATATATATATATATATATATATATATATATATATTAGGTCATGCAAGTATTTTCTTGAAGTTTTCACCAGAGGAAATTTTTCCTCAAAATAACTTGTTTCTAATTCTCATTCTTTCACTGATGCCAAATGTGATGCCAAATTACCCAGCTTCTTCTACTGTGTGGCTCATTCAGAATTGAACTTTAGCTGTTTCATTTATTACAAACAAGCCATTTGGTTTAGTTCATGTGTAAGGGAACAGACTTACACAGGACATCATACTGGGACTTGGGGATTATTGGTAACCCATATAGAAGCTGCATAACACACTCAGGACAAAGAGTCAATGAGAAATATTAGATGGACACAAAAGAGAGAGAACTGAAAATGAACTCACGTATATGTGTTATAGCTACATAAAAAGCTTATGTAGATACTCTAAACCACATGGGCTTAGCCGGGCGCTGGTGGCTCACGCCTGTAATCCTAGCTACTCAGGAGGCTGAGATCTGAGGATCGCGGTTCAAAGCCAGCCCGGGCAGGAAAGACCGTGAGACTCCTATCTCCAATAAACCACCAGAAAACCAGAAGTGGCGCTGTAGCTCAAGTGGTAGAGCGCTCACCTTGAGCTGAAGAGCTGAGGGACAGCGCCCAGGCCCAGAGTTCAAGCCCCACAACCGACAAAAAAAAAAAAAATTAGATAAACCACATGGGCTTGTCAAAACAAGGAAAATTGCTCACACCTGTAATCCTGAGGATTGCTGTTCAAAGCAGGAAAATCTATGAGACTCTTATCTTCAGTTATCCACCAAAAAAGCCAGACAGAGCTGTGGCTGTAGAGTGCTAGCCTTGAGCAAAACAAAAAATCTCCCCAGGGACACTCCTGGATTAGCACAACAAAACCAAAACCAAAACATTGGATTAACTTTTTCTTTTCTTCTTTTTTCTTTCTTTTTTTTTTTTTTTTTTGGTCAGTCGTAGGGCTTGAACTCTGGGTGTGGGTGCTGTTCCTCAGCTCTTCAGCGCAAGGCCAGTACTCTACCACTTGAGCCACAGCACCACTTACTTTTTCTTTTTTTTTTGTCGGTCGTGGGGCTTGAACTCTGGGCCTGGGCGCTGTCCCTCAGCTCTTCAGCTCAAGGCGAGCGCTCTACCACTTGAGCTACAGCACCACTTCCGGTTTTCTGGTGGTTTATTGGAGATAGGAGTCTCATGGTCTTTCTTGTCCGGGCTGGCTTTGAACCGCGATCCTCAGATCTCAGCCTCCTGAGTAGCTAGGATTACAGGCGTGAGCCACCAGCACCCGGCTTTACTTTTTCTTTTAAAAGCAAAAATTTTGCTGGGTGTGTTGGTGTATGCCTGTAATCCCAACTATTCAAAAGGCAGAGGTAAGAGGATTTTTGAGCCAAAGGTTAGCTTGAGACCCTACCTAAAAGAATTAAAATCTAAAAAGCAAAGTTGAGTGCTTACTTAGCAAGCACTAGGCCTCAGGTTCTGTTCTTAGTATCACCACCCCAAAACAATTTATTTGGCAGATATCAGAGATTATACTTGTATTCACTATTTTAATACATAAACCTTATTTATCACCAAATGTTTTGCATCTTTAAGAGTGCACTAGGTCTAGGAAGGTGGTTCAGTGGTAGAGTACTTGCCTTGCATGCATGAGGCTCTGGGTTTGATTCCTCAGCACCACATAAGCAGAAAAGCCACAAGTGACACTGTGTCTCAAGTGGTAGAGCACTAGCCTTGAGCTGAAGAGCTGAGGGAAAGTGCCTAGGACCAGAGTTCACGCCTGACGACCAGCCCTCCCCCCCTCCCCAAAATGCACCAGACAGTTTTGTTTATGCTAGAAGTTTGCTTCAAAAAAAAAAACTGTTAATTCTGCACTTTGCATATTATAAATTTGTATAAATCAGCACCTGGGCTGATTTTATTGCCCTCTTTGTATAATGCAGTCCATTTCTCATCTCTGCAATCTTTCTTTTCTATACTCTTTCCTTCCTTCCTTCCTTCCTTCCTTCCTTCCTTCCTTCCTTCCTTCCTTCCTTCCTTCCTTCCTGTCAGTCCTGGGGCTTGAACTCTGGGCCTGGGCACTATCCTTGAGCTCAAGGTGAGCGCTCTATCACTTTAGCCACAAGCCCCACTTCTGGTTTTCTGGTGGTTAATTGGAGATAAGAGTCTCAGTCTTGGGGCTGGGAAGTTGGCTCAGTGGTAGAGTGCTTGCCTCACATGCATGAGGCCCTGGGTTCGATTCCTCAGCACCACATAAGCAGAAAAAAGCCAGAAATGGTGCTGTGGCTCAAGTGGTAGAGCGCTTGCCTTGAGCTGAAGAGCTGAGGGACAGCGCCCAGGCCCAGAGTTCAGACCCCACGACTGGGCCCCCTCCCCCCAAAAAAAGAGTCTCGGTCTTTGCTGCCCAGGCTGACTTTGAACCATGTTCCTCAGATCTCAGCCTCCTGAGTAGGAAGAATTATAGATGTGAGCCACTGGCGCCTGGCTGCAATCTTTAAAGTAATTCCTTTAATTTCTCCAGTGATATATGGGTTTGCCATTTCAGGGACCAGTGACATTCAGGGATATAGCCATAGACTTTTCCCAGCAGGAGTGGGAATGCCTCAACTCTTCCCAGAAGAACTTGTACCGGAATGTGATGATGGAGAACTATGGTAACTTGGTCTCATTGGGTATGTTTTCTGATTCAAATAATGGATAATTTAGATCTTTTCTAGAATTTTTTTTTTTTTTTGGTCAGTAGTGTGGCTTGAACTCATGTACTGGGTACTGTCCCTGAGCTTTTTTGTTCAAAGCTAGCACTCTACCACTTTGAGCCACAGAACCACTTCCTGTTTTCTGGTGGTTAAGTGGAGATAAGAGTCTCCTGGAAGTTGGGTGCTGGTGGCTCACGCCTATAGTTCTAGCTACTCAGGAGTCTGAGATCTGAGGATCATGGTTCAAAGCCAGCCCAGGCAAGGAAAGTCCTTGAGACTCTTATCTCCAATAAACCATTCAGAAAACCAGAAGTGGTGCTGTGGCTCAAGGGGTAGAGTGCTTGACTTGAGCTGAAGAGCTGAGGGACAGTGCCCAGGCCCAAAGTTCAAGCCCTACAACCGACCAAAAAAAAAAGAGTCTCATGGACTTTGCTGCCTAAGCTGGCTTCATACCATGATCCTCAAATCTCAGCCTCCTGAGTAGCTAGGATTACAGGCAAGAGCCACCAGGGCCTGGCTAACAGTTTCTTTTCCTACTCCTATTTTGAAGACAAACTATGGGAAACTGGTTAATTTTTTTTTCTTTTTTCTTTTCCTTCTCAAAAGAAGTGGTTAGGTTACAATGGCAAGTCCATTATAAACGCATTTGTCTTTCCCATCTTTCAATCATAGTTAAACCTTCTCTAATCTCACTTAGAATTATCTCTGTTCCTTAGCTAGATTAGGGTTCTGGGCATGTACAGTATAAGCATCGTTAAAGGACTTAGGTTGCCTATTTATGCCCAAGTTTACTATATTATGTTATCTGATCCATTTTCAGGAAGAACAGCTTGACAGATGATTCTGAGTTGTTCTAATTACTAAATGTACTTCTACAATTTATATAATGGTGGATTCCCTTAAAATTGAAGTAAATTATTTTGCTTCCTAAGACAAACTTTATATGATTTTAAGGATTCTTTAATTTCCACCAGGCACCAGTGGCTCATGCCTATAATTCTAGCAACTCAGGAGGTTGAGATCTGAGGATCATAGTTAAAAGCCATCCTGGGCAGAAAAGTTAATGAGACTCTTTTTTTTTTTTCATTGTTGTTGGTCATAGGGCCTGCACTCTGGGCCTGGGCTCTGTCCCTCAGCTCTTCAGCTCAAGGCTAGCACTCTACCACTCTACCACAGTGCCACTTCTGGCTTTTTTCTGCTTATGTGGTGCTGAGGAATTGAGCCCAGAGCCTCATGCATGCACTGAGCCAACTTCCCAGCCCAATGAGACTCTTATCTCCACTTAAATACAAAAACGCCACAAGTAGAACTGTGGCTCAAGTCATAGAATGTTAGCCTTGAGCAAAGGAAGCTCAGGAACAGTACCCAGGTCCTAAGTTTAGGCTCCAGCACTGGCACAATAATAATAATAATAATAATAATAATAATAATAATTCCTTCAATGTTCTCATCTGTTTTTATATAACATCACTTTTTCTTTTACCATTAATATGAATTTGACTAAGCAAAGCATTTCTACATTTTAATGTGTTCATTTTTTTAAAATAGGACATTCCATTTCTAAGCCAGATATAATTACATTATTGGAACAAGGAAAAGATCCCTGGATGATTGTGAGGGAAGAAACAAGAAAGGGCTTTAGAGGTAAGTAACAGTAACTCTGACTATAGGAAGCCATTTTCAGGCAGAGGCCCAACTGGCCAAAGAAGAGAGACACACACTTAGAATGTTGGTTGGAAATCTCATAGTAAAGAAAAGGCTTGTGCCAGGCACTGGTGGCTCACACCTGTAATCCTAGCTGCCCAGGAGGCTGACATCTGAAGATTTTGGTTTGAAACCAACCTGGCCAAAACAGCTCCTGTGAAACTCTTGTCTCCAATTAACTACTCAAAAACTAGAAGTGGTACTATGTCTACAGCACTAGCTTTGAGCAAAAGAGCTCAGGAACAGTGCCCAGACCCTGAGTTCAAAGTCTCACCACAGGGGATAGAGGGGAAAGGTTTGTGGTCCTGAGAGGAGAGAAATACTCCCCATGAGCTTCACTTTAGTTAGTTACTCAGTTTTTTCAGCTTCATATTCCTATTCCAGTTCAGAAAGGGGCACTGTGCTCTGGATTTTGGACTCAGCTGATGGTATATTATAAGGGCTTAGGTCATTCAAGTATATTAAAAGTAATATGCCAAGAAGAGTGAACAGCTCATATGAAGATCTTGAAGAGGGTGTGAGTATTGTCAGTTTTAGGAGCAGCAAGAATATCACAATTGCCAGGTAATGGAGGCTCATACCTGTAAACCTTGCTACTTAGAAGGTCGAGATCTGACAATTGAGGTTTGAAGACAGCCCAGGCAAGAAAAGTCTATAAGAATCTCCAGGGTGCTGGTGGCTCACGCCCATAATCCTAGCGACTGAGGAGGCTGAGAGCTGAAGATCACGGTTCAAAGCCAGTCTGGGAAGACTCATGTCCAATTAGCCACTAGAAGACTGGGAGTGGTACTGTGTCTCAAGTGGTAGAGCACTTGCCTGGAGCTGAAGACTCAGTGATAGTGCCCAGGCCCAGAGTTCAAGCCCCATGACTGACAAAAAAAAAAAAAAAAGAATCTCCAATTAGCCACAAAAAGTTGGAAAGTAGAGCTGTGGCTCAAGTTGTAGAGCGCTATCCTGGAGCAATAAAGCTCAGGGACAGTGTTGAGTTCAAACCCTATTACTGGCACCCCAAAAAAAAAAAAAGGATAAAATAAACTCAGTATGTCACGAATGATTATGTATTAGTAAGTATTATCATTTATTAAGAAGAACTACAGTTTTTTTTTGTTTTTATTTTTGTTTTTGTTTTTGTCAGTTGTAGGGCCTAAACTCTGAGCCTGGGCACTGTCCCTCAGCTCTTCAGATCAAGGCTCGTGTTTTACCACTTGAGCCACAGCGACACTTCTGGCCTTTTCTGTTTATATGGTGCTGCGGAATTGAACCCAGGGCCTCATGCATTTGAGGCAAGCACTCTACCACTGAGCTACCTTCCCAGCCCTACAGTTGTTTCTTAAGGTTAATTAGGATCCATGATTTGATTAAATTTTTATATCTTTAATTTTATTATTTTATTAATTTATTTATTTTTGTTGGTTGTGGGGCCTGAACTCTGGGCCTGAGTGCTGTGCCTTAGCTCTTCAGCTCAAGGCTAGAGCTCTACAGCTTGAGCCACAGCGCCACTGAGCTTTTTCTGCTTAGGTGGTATTGAAGAATCCAACCCAGGGCCTCATGTATGCAAGGTAAGCACTCTACCACTGAGCTATCTTCCCAGCCCTATATCTTTAATTTTAAATAAAACTTAATAGAGGCTGGGAAGGTGGCTCAGTGATAGAGTGCTTGCTTAGCGTGCATGAAGCCGTGGGTTTGGTTCCTCAGTACCACATAAACAGAGCCGGAAGTGGAGCTGTGGCTCAAGGGGTAGAGTGCTAGCCTTGAGCAAAAGAAGCTCAGGGATAATGCTCAGGCCCTGAGTTCAAGCCTCAGGACTGGCAAGAAAAAACAGAAAAAAAAGTTTAATAGAACTCTACATTAAATCAATATAGATTGGCGAATTATTCATATTCATGCTTTTCAGATATTCACTTAAAAAAAATCTCAATCTTCCCACAGTGCCAGTTCCAGTTTTCTGGTGGTTTATTGCAGATAAGAGTCTCATGGAGGGGCTGGAATGGTGGCTCAGTGGTAGAGCGCTTGCCTTGCATGCATGAGGCCCTCGGTTCGATTCCTCAACACCACATAAGAAAAAAGAAAAAAGCTGGAAGTGACACTGTGGCTCAAGTGGTAGAGTGCTAGCCTTGAGCTGAAGAGCTGAGGGACAGCGCCCAGGCCCTGAGTTCAGGCCCCACGACCGGACCCAAAAAAAGAAAGAGTCCCATGGACTTTCCTGTCTGGCCTGGCTTTGAACTGCAATCCCCAGATCTCAGCTTCCTGAGTAACTAGGATTATAGGTGTGAGTCACTGGCACCCGGCTTTCTTCACTTAACATTCATTAGCATTCTAAACTTTATTTTTCTTTCTTTCTTTTTTTTTTTTGGGGGGTCCGGACGTGGGGCCTGAACTCTGGGCTTGGGTGCTGTCCCTCAGCTCTTCAGCTCAAGGCTAGCACTCTACCACTTGAGCCACAGCACCACTTCCGGTTTTTTTCTTTTTGCTTATGTGGTGCAGAGGATTGGAACCTAGGGTCTCAGGCATGCAAGGCAAGCGCTCTACCACTGAGCCACCTTCCCAGCCCTTTATTTTTCTTTTATCCTTATTATATTCCTGGGCTATCTTAATTCTTGATATGTTTGTTTATATTACACATGGTAGCTAATATAGGAAGTCACCCATTTTATCACTGTGGCAAAGTAATAAATGAGAGTTGTGGAGTCATTTTGACAGTAACAAGTATAAACTGTACAGCTGATTTTAGAGTTCTTACAAATGTTCATTTCTAGTTGGCAACATTTAAATTATTAGAAAAGAATCTGTACAATGCAAACATGGGAGTTTTCTGTTTGTTGGTGGTGTTTGTTTTTACTTTGTGGTTTTTTCTTTTTGTTCTTTCTATCTTTTGAGAGGTGGTAAGGAGGAGAGTAGAAATGGAGGGAGAGAGGGTGAAAAATGCAGTCAGAGCATTTAGTATACACTATGTGGAAAATGAATTATGCAACTTGTGGGCAGAAATGGGTGAAGGAAGCCGGGCACCAGTGGCTCACGCCTATAATCCTAGCTACTCAGGAGGCTGAGATCTGAGGATTGCAGTTCAAAGCCAGCCCGGGCAGGAAAAGTCCGTGAGACTCTTATTTCCAATAAACCACAAAACCGGAAGTGGTGCTGTGGCTCAAGTGGTAGAGTGCTCGCCTTGAGCTGAAGAGCTGAGGGACATCACCCAGACCCAGAGTTCAAGCCTCAAGACTGACCAAAAAAAAAAAAAAAAAGAAAAAGAATGGGTGAAGGAAGCTCAGAAAGCAAAGGAAGGGGTGACATTGTCCAGAAAGAAATGTATTCATTACCTGACTTACGAAATGGTAAGTATAACACCTTAATAATAACAATAAAATTATACACTTAAAAAAATGGTCTAAGCCGGGCACCAGTGGCTTATGCCTGTAAGCAAAGCCTGGGTAGAAAATTACCCATAAAACTCTTATCTCCAAGTAACCACTCAAAAAACCAGAAGTGGTGCTGTGTAGAGTGCTAGCTTTGAGAACAAAAAGGCTCAGGGACAATGCCTTGTCTGTGAGTTAAAGCCCCACAATCAACAAAAAAAAAAATAAAAAATCTATAGAGCATTTATTTTTGGCATCTAATAAAACAAAAGGTTTTTATTACTTCTTTTAGAATTCAAGCCTGCGTGTGAAAATATCAACCTTGGAAAAGTTGACATTTATAGAATACATTCCTCTGTCATTCTACAGCAAAGATTTGATAGTAGTGAGAAGTCTTATGAATGTGACAAATGTGGGAAGTCCTTTACTCGTCCTACAAACCTCATAGTACATCGGAGAATTCATACTGGTGAGAAACCCTATGAATGTAGTCAATGTGGAAAAGCCTTTAATCGTGCGTCCAACCTTCGGCAACATCAAAAAATTCATACTGGTGAAAAGCCCTATAAATGTGAAGAATGTGTGATGACATTCAGTCGCAATATAGACCTTAGAGTTCATCAAAGAATCCATACAGGTGAGAAACCCTATCAGTGTGAAGAATGTGGGAAGGCCTTTAGTCGTGTCTCATACCTGACTCAACATGGAAAAGTTCATAGTGGAGAGAAATCCTATGTATGTCATGAATGTGGGAAGGCCTTTAGTAGAGGTGGAAAACTTAAAATGCATCAGAGAATCCATACTGGGGAGAAACCCTACCAATGTAAGACTTGTGGGAAGGCCTTTAGCCAAGCCTCTCACCTGGTGCAACATGACAGAATTCATACTGGCGAGAAGCCATATGAATGCCACAAATGTGGGATGACCTTTAGTCGTGGTGTAGATCTTACAGTACATCATAGAATTCATACTGGTGAAAAACCCTATAAATGTAAAGAATGTTGGAAGGCCTTTAGTTCTGCCTCAAATCTTGTTCAACATGAGAGAATTCACACCGGCAAGAAGCCCTATAAATGTGAAGAATGTGGGATGACCTTCAGTCGTGTCTATCAGCTTATTCCCCATCAGAGAATGCACACTGGTGTCAAACCCTATGAATGTAATGAATGTGGGAAGGCCTTTATTCGTGCCTCAACCCTTATTCAACATGAGAGGATTCATACTGGTGAGAAGCCCTATAAATGTACAGAATGTGGAAAGGCTTATATTCATGGTGGTAGCCTTAGGATGCACCAGAAAATTCATACTGGTGAGAAGCCCTATAAATGTAAAGAATGCGGAAAGGCTTTTGGTTGTACATCAGATCTCCTTAGACATGAGAGGATTCACACTGGTGAGAAACCCTATGAATGTAAGGAATGTTGGAAGGCCTTTAGTCATGTTGAAAGCCTTAGAATGCATCATAAACTTCACACTGGGGAGAAACCCTATGAATGTAAAGAGTGCAGGAAAGCTTTTAAGAGTGGCCACCAGCTAAAAGTACATCAGAGAATTCATACAGGTGAAAAGCCCTATGAATGCAAGGAATGCGGGAAGGCCTTTAGTGTCTATGGACGTCTTACTCGACATCAGACTATTCACAGTAGTGAGAAGCCATTTGCATGTAATAAATGTGGAAAGTCCTTTAGACATAATTCAAGTCTTAAAGTACATCTAAGAATTCATGCTAGAGAAAAACATGATGAATGAAAGCATTGTGAGAAGAGGCATTAGATAATGTGTGGATTATCAGCATATTCATATGCTGAGAAACAATTTGAACATAAAGAATATGGAAAAATTTTTAAATATGATTCATTTCTCATAAGGCTTTTGTACATATGAAAACCCCTCAGAATATATTTTTTCAGTTCAAGTATTCATGTTCAGAGAATTTCTAATGTATTTTATTGTAACATAGAATATTTGTGTTTATTTATAGGAATGTAAAAATGTTTTATGTTTTACAAAAAAGCCTTCCAGCACTATCAGTTATTTTTAAACTTATACCACAGAAAACCACTTGATCTAATAAATGTAGGAAAATTATTTTGATTGCCATTCTATTCCACTCCTTGTATATTGGAAAAGATATTTATCCTTCTGAGAGCCTTCCAAAATTGATGAGAATTGTACCTATAGTACAGGAACTCAGTTGCGAGAAACAGAGAAGCCACATTTTGAGAAGTCATCCAATTAGGAGTCTTTATTGGAGAGCTGGTGGCTGCAGGTGGACTGTTGTCACAAAGACCTGTAGTCCCTTGAATACACTTAATACTGTCAAAAAACTGAGCCATGTGAGTAGGAGAGGAAAGAAAGAGCAGAAAAACAATACCAACAAACTAGATCAACCACAATGGAGAGCTGAAGTGGGATGCCATGATGACTGAGGCAAGCCAGGAGACAGGTGATACAGTAACACAAGGCATGGCATATGGCATCTGAGCTGGTCTGGGCCTAAATACCATGTCAGAGGGCAGGGTTACAGGACACTCAAGAGTGATCTCCAGTTCAAGGCACAAGACTGACAGATTCAGTAACCTATCGTCCAAGTCCCTTCCCCAGTCTCTAGGAATTCAGGCATGCCCATTACCTGAAGGTAGAACTTCCTGCCTCTTCTATGAAGACAAGATGGTACTAGTTTAACTAGTACCCTATCATCCACCACATGGCCCAGAAGACACTGATTAGATCCAGTATCCTTATTTCATTATAGTGCTATTATCATAATATATACTTGGAAAGTTTTCATGACCACTGTCCTATATGTGGCCTGTCATAGACCAAAACATCCTTATATGTCACATAACTGTTGTGACAAAGTATCTTCAGGCTGTTTAGACTTGGCTACCATCCCCACATCTGTCTGTCTGTCTGTCTCTCTCTCTCAATATATATATGCAAAAAATGTATATATGCAAATACTCCAAAACTTAAAAAAAGTCAATAAAGCAGAAAGGGTTAGAGGAGTGGATCAAGTGGTAGTATGCCTGCCTAGCAAGTGCAAGGCTCTGAGTTCAACTCCAGTACTGACACCTGAAGGAAAAAAAAGAAGCAGTAAGGACCAGAAAGCATTGGACTAACATATCCAAGGTGCTATAAAACCTCCTCCAAATCACCAAGAATTGCTTATCCGGAGCAGGACATTGTGGTTCACGTCCAGCTGCTTGAGAGATGATCAGGAGGATGAAGTGTTTCACAGGAATTTGATCCCAAGATTCAGAGAAGGCACGTTTTGAGAGGTCAAATTAGGAGTCTTTATTAGAAAGCCAGCAACTTCAAGTGGATGCATGTCCCCAAAACATTTGCAGCCTTGGTTATACTTAATACTGTTAGGAAACCGAGCTCTGAGGGTAGTAGAGAGCAGAAAAACAGTTTCAACAAACGAGATCAATTCCAATGGAGAGCTGAAGAGGAATGGTATGATGACCCAAGAAGCATCAGAAGACATGAAGCATGGTGCAAAATGGTGGCTGAGCTGGTTGGGCCCTAAATATGGTCATGGTCAGAGGGCAGAGTCGCAGGGAGCTGTGACTCTTACCTTCATCCACCAAGAAGCCAAGATGGCACCAGTTACACCCAGTATCCCTATTTCAAAAGGTTCAAGGCTAGCTTGGGGAAAAGAAATTAACACGACCCTCCAACCCTCATCCATCAACAAACAAGCTAGATATGGTGGTGCATATCTGTAATCCCAGCTATATGGGAGATATGATTTGATATTTATTTTCTCTTAACTAATTTAAAAGACAATTTATTTTTTAAAGTGTTATAATGTTTTGAACATGTAATATATATACATACACACTTAATCAGAAAGTGATCATATACTGGCCTCTTTCCTCCAAAGGATTTGTTCCATTAGAAAAGAAAAACAAAACCTTGTTCTTGGAACAAAGGGTACCTCTTACCTCTGGGCAAGTTTATAGGGAATTCACAGCTTAGGGAAGAAAAGAAACCAGAGTATTTGTTATAAATGAGAAAATGCCATTTTATTTAGTACAGTGATTTATGGAGTTGAATAAAGATGGAGCCTTGTTTAGACTCATCTTTCAGTGGGGAACAAGTAAGGAATCTTATGACCTTTGGCTCAGGACCATTTCCCAGCAGGATCTTAAAAGTCTTACTATTAGGCCAAATCAGAGAATTAGAGGCATGATGGTGCTACAGTCAGGACTGACTTGTGGTAGGCGTTTCCAGGCAAGTTCTAGGAATCCATACTGGGCAATACCCATGGGTTCAAAAGTTTCCACCATGTTTTTCCCAGAGAGTGGTATCACATGGTGGAACCTAAGGGAACCTGAGGGGGAATGAGAACTACCACAAATCAGGCAGTAGAACAACCGCTCTCCAGGTACTCCCTCCACAGCCTTCAGGGTCTCTTCGCTGATGACTTCTTGGGATTGAGTTTTCTCTCTCAGAAGCAACTCCTGTAGCAGCCTCTGGATTCCTGGGGACTTAAGCTGATACATGTCCATGACATGGTAGAACTGTTCCATCCACACAGCTGTGTCTTTGCCATAACGCTGCTGCAGCATCCGCAAAACATAGTACAGTGCCATGAATTTCTCCCACAGAGGTACCTCTTCTTTTTGTCTTGAGATGGGCTGTTTCTTCTTCACCAACCTGGGCAATTTGGGAGGCCTGCCCTTACCCTTAAAAACTGTGAGATCTTTCTGAAACATTAGTGCCAGGGTTTGTCTGTCTACAGAAGTGTAGGCATCTGTGAGGTCTCTTTTGACAGGATAGAAGCGTCGCATCTCCATTTGTTTGATATTAGATAACTGTTCTATTCTTGCACTCCTATAAGGTTCTCCTAGAAGATGCCAGGTTCTAGCCTTTGGGTCTGTGATCCTTTCGGTAATTGATGGTAATGCTGGCAGAGGGAAAGGTACAGTTTTCCTCTTTGTCTTGGAAAATATAGGGAACTCTGCTCTCTTCAAGGCTGGGAAGTCCTTCGGGAACATCAAAGCCAGGGAATCTTTACCCACAAAGGGATAGGCAACAGTGGGAACATCCCTTCTGCTTGGATAAAACTCTTCAGTGTCTTTTCTTGTGCTGGCTAGCTGTGGTACCTGCTTCTCCCTGAAGGACTCATCCAAGAGATGCCACCGGAGAACCTTTGGAGTTTGAGTCTTAGTGTCTGGTGCTAACATTGGTTCAGGTATTGGTTCTGGCTGGCTCTCTTTTTCTTGTCTTCTAACTGGAGGGAGCCTTGGATGTAGACCATCCTTCCAGGGTTGGGACATATCAGTATGACTTAACTCTAGATTCTGTGTGAGATGTTTCCCAATGGCCTTCAGAGTTAAGAGCTGTATCCAACTCCAGTCTGTCTTGGAAATGAAGTCTCTGAGGAGTTGGCTCAGGCGACAGAAACTGTCCCTGGAGAGTTGCTCACCTGCTTCCAGCCTCGTCAAGGCACGGTTAATCCAGTCCTCATCTGAGAGCTTTGCTTCCAAGTCTGGTGGCTTTTCAAGTGAAGGGGCAAGGGGTGCTAAAGCTTCACCTGGAATTTGGTCTGTCATTTCCTCCGTTATGATATGATGTCTGAGGTACCAACTGCTCCTTTTACCTTTTGGTCTCTCTTTTAAAGGTTTCTGGGGTTCCCTGATGATTTCAGGTACATGGAGTGCTGGCCTGTGGAGATCTGGGATTGGAGTCACTAAGTCTGTTTTCATGACTTGTAAAATTGTATTGCTAATTTTTTCCAAGAGCACAGGGTTTAGTCTTTCCAATGAAGTTATCTTGAGGCGTGCTCTAAGAAGTTTCCTGTCCATTCTTTCTTTCCAACTTAAGTGCTTTTTTGGCACTTTTAGGGTTGGTATTTTGAAGGGCCTCTTCTTGTCCATAAGTCTTGCTACATGGTACAATCTGTATTCCTTAAGACTCATTTCCCTTTTGGTTGTATCCTTCCTTTCCTTAACAAGACCCACATCTTCCTCAGGAAGCATCTTCCTTCTAGCCATACCCTCCCTTTCCACAGCAAGGCCTTTATCTTCCTGAGGAAGTATTTTTCTTCTGGCCCTACCCTCCCTTTCCTCAGCAAGACCCTCATCTTCCTCAGGAAGCATGTTCCTTCTGGCCCTGCCTTCCCTTTCCCTAGCAACATGCTCACCTTCCTCAGGAAGCATTTTCCTTCCAGCCCTATCCTTCATTTCCCCAGCAAGACCTTCATCTTCCTCAGGAAGCATTTTCCTTCTGGCCCTATCCTTCCTTTCCCTAGCAAGACCTTCATCTTCCTCAGGAAGCATTTTCCTTTTGGCCCTATCCTTCCTTTCTTCAGAAAAACCCTCGTCTTCCTCAGGAAGCATTTTCCTTCCGGCCCTATCCTTCATTTCCCCAGCAAGACCTTCATCTTCCTCAGGAAGCATTTTCCTTCTGGCCCTATCCTTCCTTTCCTTAGCAAGACCTTCAACTTCCTCAGGAAGCATTTTCCTTCTGGCCCTATCCTTCATTTCCCCAGCAAGACCTTCATCTTCCTCAGGAAGCATTTTCCTTCTGGCCCTATCCTTCCTTTCCCTAGCAAGACCTTCATCTTCCTCAGGAAGCATTTTCCTTCTGGCCCTATCTTTCCTTTCCTCAGAAAGACCCTCGTCTTCCTCAGGAAGCATTTTCCTTCTGGCCCTGCCTTCCCTTTCCCTAGCAACATGTTCATCTTCCTCAGGAAGCGTTTTCCTTCCAGCCCTATCCTTCATTTCCCCAGCAAGACCTTCATCTTCCTCAGGAAGCATTTTTCTTCTGGCCCTATCCTTCCTTTCCCTAGCAAGACCTTCATCTTCCTCAGGAAGCATTTTCCTTCTGGCCCTATCCTTCATTTCCCCAGCAAGACCTTCATCTTCCTCAGGAAGCATTTTCCTTCTGGCCCTACCCTGCCTTTCCCTAGCAAGACCTTCATCTTCCTCAGGAAGCATTTTCCTTCTGGCCCTATCTTTCCTTTCCTCAGAAAAACCCTCATCTTCCTCAGGAAGCATTTTCCTTCTGGCCCTATCCTTCATTTCCCTAGCAAGACCTTCATCTTCCTCAGGAAGCATTTTCCTTCTGGCCCTATCTTTCCTTTCCTCAGAAAGACCCTCGTCTTCCTCAGGAAGCATTTTCCTTCTGGCCCTATCCTTCATTTCCCCAGCAAGACCCTCATCTTCCTCAGGAAGCATTTTCCTTCTGGCCCTATCCTTCATTTCCCCAGCAAGACCTTCATCTTCCTCAGGAAGCATTTTCCTTCTGGCCCTACCCTTCCTTTCCCTAGCAAGACCTTCACCTTCCTCAGGAAGCATTTTCCTTCTGGACCTATCCTTCATTTCCTCAGCAAGACCCTCATCTTCCTCAGGAAGCATTTTCCTTCTGGCCCTATCCTTCCTTTCCCTAGCAAGACCTTCATCTTCCTCAGGAAGCATTTTCCTTCTGGCCCTATCCTTCCTTTCCCTAGCAAGACCTTCATCTTCCTCAGGAAGCGTTTTCCTTCTGGCCCTATCCTTCCTTTCCCCAGCAAGACCCTCATCTTCCTCAGGGAGCATTTTCCATCTAACCCTACCCTCCCTTTCCCTAGCAAGACTCTTATCTTCCTGAGGCAGCGTTTTCTTTCTAGCCCTATCCTCCCTTTCTTCAGCAAGACCCTTGTCTTCTATCACTGGCTTAGATGTGTCTATTTTTTTCTTTGAGAGTTTTGATTTCAACACTCTCTTCCCTCTTCTCATTCTTCTCCCTCTTTCCCCTTCCTCACTTTCCTCTTCTTTCTTACTCAGGCTCTCTTCCTCCTCCTTGCTTAGAGTCTCTTCACTCAGACTTGCTTCCTCTTCCTCCTCAGTCAGCTTCTTTTTCTCCTCATCCTCACTCAGGCTCTCTTCCTCACTCAGGCTCTCTTCCTCATCCTCACTCAGGCTCTCTTCCTCACTCAGGCTCTCTTCCTCTTCCTCACTCAGGCTCTCTTCCTCTTCCTCACTCAGGCTCTCTTCCTCTTCCTCACTCAGGCTCTCTTCCTCTTCCTCACTCAGGCTCTCTTCATCCTCCTCACTCAGGCTCTCTTCCTCCTCACTCAGACTTTCTTCCTCCTCACTCAGGCTCTCTTCCTCTTCCTCACTCAGGCTCTCTTCCTCCTCCTCACTAAGACTCTCCTCTTCCTCTTTACTCAGGCTCTCTTCTTCCTCTTCTTCAATCATGAGCTCCTCTTCCTCCACCTCCTCCTTACTCAGGCGCCCCCACTCTTCCTGGATAAAGTGTTCCTTTTCCTCATCTGGGCCCTCCTTTTCACTCAGCCTCTCCTTCAACTTCTTTTTCTTTTCCATTTTTTGGGCCATCCTCGCTTCCTTTTCCCTTTTTTGGGCCAACCTCTCTTCCCTTCTCCTTTTCCTGGCTAAACGCTGCTTCTCTCTTCTCTTTTCCTTGGCCAAACGCTCCTTTTCCCTTCTCCTTTTTCTGGCTAAACGCTGCTTCTCTCTTCTCTTTTTCCTGGCCAAATGCTGTTTTTCTCTTCTCCTTTTCCTGGCCAAATGCTTTTCTCTTTTTTGGGCCAAACTCTCTTCACTATGTTCCTCCTCCTCCCCCTCAGCCAACTTCTCCTCCAATCTCTCTTCACTTAGGCTTATCTTTTTCTCCTTAATCATGTGTCTCCTTTTCTCTTTCTCAGGTAGAATTTCCCTCTCTTCCCCTTCTTCTAGCCAGCTCTTTTCCTCTTCCCTCTCCCTAGCCAAACCTTCCTCTCTGCTGGTCTCAGATGATTCCTTTGTGAGTTCATCTAGTGTCCACTTTTCTTGGATCTCTGCTATGTCACTCTCCTTCTTCAGAAGCTCCTTTAGCGCCTTTTTCCTTAACAGATCTTTCTCATCGATCTTCCTTAACCTAGCCTTTATCTGAGCATCATCAAGTAAACCTTCCTGGGCCTCCTCTGACAGCCTTCGTTCTTCTTCCAAGTCATGTTTATCAGTCAGTGTTCTTTCTTTCATTGCCATACTATCATCTTCTAGTTTTCTCTCTTCCTGCGCCTCTTCCATTTTCTTTTCAGTTATGTCCTTTTTCTTTAAAATTTCCCATCTCTGGTTATCTGCTTCACTCCCTTCCATCATGGATGGTCTCTCTTCTATAATTATCCCATCACTGGCCTTGGACAGTTGCTTCTTTTGTATCTCTGTATCTTTTTCTTTGAGACTTTCTTTTTCTTCAGAAGGAATCCCTTTTTCCATGTCCAGTTTCCTTGTTGCTGGAAGTCTTTCCTCTTTAGTTATTTCTTCCCCCTTGGAAACATATCTCTCCTTGGTCCTAATGTCATAAGCCAATTTCTTCTCTTCCCGGGGCAATTTCTCCTTTTCTTTCCTAATTTCTTTCTCTTCTGGTGTTTCTAATGCTCTTTCCTCTTTTTTCTTTCTTTTCTGAGCTAAATGTTTTTTCTCCTTGACCTCTTCCTTCTCTTTCTGTGCCCACTCCTCTTTCTGGTCTTGTTTTATCTCTTCATCTGATTCCCTGATTTGTTTTTTCTTTTCTTGGATTTGTGGCTTTTTATAGACCTCTTTTTCTTCTTTTACAAACCATTTCTTTTCTTTGGCCAATTTACTCTCTTGCTCTGCCAACCTGTCCCTTTCCAATGCTTGTCTTCTCTTTTTCTCAGCTAATCTCTCCATTCTTCTGAACAAATGATACTGAGTCATTATGCCTAGTTTCCAGGCCTCTTTCTCTTTCTCTTCCCTCTCTTCCACAGGTTTTCCCTTCCTTTTTCCAACTTGTTTCTCCTCCTTCCCAGACAGTTCTTCTTCGTCTAGCTTCTTCTTTTCCTGGACCAATTTCTTCTTTGGGAGCAGCAACTCCTTTTGCCTTGTCCTTACAGCTTGCTTATAGGGCTCCACCTTTTCCCTTTCCCACATTTCTCTGTCTTGGATTGGCTTCCCCTCTTTCCAGGTCACTTCCTTTCCACGTGGCATCTCCTCTTCTGTAGTTTGTCTCTCTTCTTCTAGAACTAACTTCTGATCTTCTGTAGTTAATTTTCTTTTCAAAGGAACTTCTTCTGATGCTGCTTCTGCTTCCTCCTCTTCCTCTTCCTCTTTCTCTTCCCCTTCTTCAACAGGTTTTCCCTTCCGCAGGAACCTTTTTTTCCTTTTTCCAACTTGTTTCTCCTCCTCCCCAGACAGTTCTTCTTCATTTAGCTTCTTCTTTTCCTGGACCAATTTCTTCTTTGGGTGCAGCAACTCCTTTTGCCTTGTCCTTACAGCTTGCTTATAGGGCTCCACCTTTTCCCTTTCCCACATTTCTCTGTCTTGGATTGGCTTCCCCTCTTTCCAGGTCACTTCCTTTCCACGTGGCATCTCCTCTTCTGTAGTTTGTCTCTCTTCTTCTAGGACTAACTTCTGATCTTCTGTAGTTAATTTTCTTTTCGAAGGAACTTCTTCTGATGCTGCTTCTGCTTCCTCCTCTTCCTCTTTCTCTTTCTCTTCCCCTTCTTCAATAGGTTTTCCCTTCCACAGGAACCTTTTCTTCCTTTTTCCAACTTGTTCCTCCTCCCCAGACAGTTCTTCTTCATCTAGCTTCTTCTTTTTCTGGACCAATTTCTTCTTTTGGTGCAGCAACTCCTTTAGTCTTGTCTTTACAGCTTGCTTATAGGGCTCCACCTTTTCCCTTTCCCACATTTCTCTGTCTTGGATTGGCTTCCCCTCTTTCCAGGTCACTTCCTTTCCACGTGGCATCTCCTCTTCTGTAGTTTGTCTCTCTTCTTCTAGGACTAACTTCTGATCTTCTGTAGTTAATTTTCTTTTCGAAGGAACTTCTTCTGATGCTGCTTCTGCTTCCTCCTCTTCCTCTTTCTCTTTCTCTTCCCCTTCTTCAACAGGTTTTCCCTTCCACAGGAACCTTTTCTTCCTTTTTCCAACTTGTTCCTCCTCCCCAGACAGTTCTTCTTCATCTAGCTTCTTCTTTTTCTGGACCAATTTCTTCTTTTGGTGCAGCAACTCCTTTAGTCTTGTCTTTACAGCTTGCTTATAGAGCTCCACCTTTTCCCTTTCCCACATTTCTCTGTCTTGGATTGGCTTCCCCTCTTTCCAAGTCACTTCCTTTCCACGTGGCATCTCCTCTTCTGTAGCTTGTCTCTCTTCTTCTAGCGCTAACTTCTGATCTTCTGTAGTTAATTTTCTTTTCGAAGGAACTTCTTCTGCTTCTGCTTCTGCTTCTGCTTCCTCCTCTTCCTCTTTCTCTTTCTCTTCCCCTTCTTCCACAAGTTTTCCCTTCCACAGGAACCTTTTCTTCCTTTTTCCAACTTGTTCCTCCTCCCCAGACAGTTCTTCTTCATCTAGCTTCTTCTTTTTCTGGACCAATTTCTTCTTTTGGTGCAGCAACTCCTTTAGTCTTGTCTTTACAGCTTGCTTATAGAGCTCCACCTTTTCCCTTTCCCACATTTCTCTGTCTTGGATTGGCTTCCCCTCTTTCCAAGTCACTTCCTTTCCACGTGGCATCTCCTCTTCTGTAGCTTGTCTCTCTTCTTCTAGCGCTAACTTCTGATCTTCTGTAGTTAATTTTCTTTTCGAAGGAACTTCTTCTGCTTCTGCTTCTGCTTCTGCTTCCTCCTCTTCCTCTTTCTCTTTCTCTTCCCCTTCTTCCACAAGTTTTCCCTTCCACAGGAACCTTTTCTTCCTTTTTCCAACTTGTTCCTCCTCCCCAGACAGTTCTTCTTCATCTAGCTTCTTCTTTTTCTGGACCAATTTCTTCTTTTGGTGCAGCAACTCCTTTAGTCTTGTCTTTACAGCTTGCTTATAGAGCTCCACCTTTTCCCTTTCCCACATTTCTCTGTCTTGGATTGGCTTCCCCTCTTTCCAAGTCACTTCCTTTCCACGTGGCATCTCCTCTTCTGTAGCTTGTCTCTCTTCTTCTAGCGCTAACTTCTGATCTTCTGTAGTTAATTTTCTTTTGGAAGGAACTTCTTCTGCTTCTGCTTCTGCTTCTGCTTCCTCCTCTTCCTCTTTCTCTTTCTCTTCCCCTTCTTCTACAAGTTTTCCCTTCCACAGGAACCTTTTTTTCCTTTTTCCAACTTGTTTCTCCTCCTCCCCAGACAGTTCTTTTTCATCTAGCTTCTTCTTTTCCTGGACCAATTTCTTCTTTGGGAGCAGCAACTCCTTTTGTCTTGTCCTTACAGCTTGCTCATCGGGTTCTACCTTTTCCCCTTCCCACATTTCTCTGTCTTGGATTGGCTTCCCCTCTTTCCAGGTCACTTTCTTTCCACGTGGCATCTCCTCTTCTGTAGCTTGTCTCTCTTCTTCTAGGACTAACTTCTGATCTTCTGTAGTTAATTTTCTTTTTGAAGGAACTTCTTCTGATGCTGCTTCTGCTTCTTCTTCCTCCTCTTTCTCTTTCTCTTCCCCTTCTTCCACAGGTTTTCCCTTCCACAGGAACCTTTTTTTCCTTTTCCCAACTTGTTTCTCCTCCTCCCCAGTCAGTTCTTCTTCTTCATCTAGCTTCTTCTTTTCCTGGACCAATTTCTTCTTTGGGAGCAGCAACTCCTTTTGTCTTGTCCTTACAGCTTGCTCATCGGGTTCCACCTTTTCCCTTTTCCACATTTCTCTGTCATGGATTGACTTCCCCTCTTTCCAGGTCACTTTCTTTCCACGTGGCATCTTCTCTTCTGTAGTTTGTCTCTCTTCTTCTAGGACTAACTTCTGATCTTCTGTAGTTAATTTTCTTTTCGAAGGAACTTCTGATGCTGCTTCTGCTTCTTCCTCCTCTTCCTCTTCTTTTTCTTCTTCCAAATGCATTGGCTTTTTAATACTCTTGGTTAGTTTCTTCTGTTTTTGCACTGGTGATTTGTCAGGCTTTGTCAGTTTCCTTTCTTCTTCAACTATTTCCCCCTTTTGCTCAGCCAGTTTTTCTTTTGCCTCAACTTTCTTTTGTGCCATAACTTCCTTTTCTTTTGGAGCAAATGCCTCATCTTTGTTTAACATGTAGCTATACTCTTGTTCTTCTGATTCTATTTTCTCTTCATCTTTTCCTTTTCTGACAGGTGTTTTTTCTACTTCCTCCAGTTCTTGTGAGACTTGGCTTTCTGGGACGAGATTCCAGTTGAGCTGTAAACCATCAAATATTGTCTCAGCCTGGTCCAATACTTCTTTAGCCACATCCACTAACATTGTTGGTTGGGTACTCTCTATACTTGGGGTGATAAAATAGTGGATGTTCTTTTGCCAAGGTTTAATGTCTGATCTACTTTGGTGCCCAGGGGTTCCAGCTAAACCATGACCCTTTTTTCCAGGTTTCTTTATATAAGGTTTCACTGGCTTAGGAATGTCTATAACTTCTTTCTTAGGCTCTTCTATAGTGACCTCCAAAAGATCCTTTGGAGCTTCTTTCTCTTCTCTTTTCATAGGTAATATTTTTTTGCCATTTTTGTCTGCCTGTTCTTTTTTCCCTACCTTGTGAATCACTTCCTCATCAACTGTAGGTTCTTCATCAGCCTCCATTGTTTCAGCATATTCCTGGAGTTGGGGTAGCTTTTCCATTGTTTCAGCATATTCCTGGAGTTGGGGTAGCTTTTCCATTGTTTTAGCATATTCCTGGAGTTGGGGTAGCTTTGAGACAGCCTCCTCATAATCAAAACCAAACTTGCCGGCCATTTCTTCTTCTTCCTCCTCCTCCTCCTCCTCTTCCTCCTCCTCCTTCTTCTCCTTTCCCTCCTCTCCTTCTTCTTCTTCTTTGTCTTCTAAAGACTCAGTTATGGGAATAAGTCTTTTTAGTTGTAGCCTTTTGTACTTCTTGGCAAGAGCCAGGTCATTTTTAACTGCAGATATGTTAGAAGAGAAAAATTTGGTAAGAACAAATACAGAGCTGGGTAATTCTAGCTACTCAGGAAACTGACATCTGAGGTTCACAATTCGAAACCAGCCTGGACAGAAAAGTTTCTGTGAGACTTTTTTTTTTAATCAGTCGTGGGGCTTGAACTCTGGGCCCTGGGGCACTGTCGCTCAGCTCTTCAGCTCAAGGCTAGTGCTCTACCACTTAAGCTACAGCACCACTTCTTGTTTTCTGGTGGTTTATTGGAGACAAGAGTCTCACAGATTTTCTTTCCCAGGCTGGCTTTGAACTGTGATCCTCAGATCTCAGCCTCCTGAGTAGCTAGGATTACAGGCATGAGCCACCAGTGCCTGGCCCTGTGGGACTCTTATCTCCAATAAACTACTCAAAAAAGCCAGAAGTGACACTGTGGCTCAAGTGGTAGAGCGCTAGCCTTGAGCACAAAGAGGCTCAAGGACGGTGCCCAAGCCCCAGGATGGGCAAAAAAAGAAAAAGAAAGAAAGAAAAGAAAACACATAGAGGGGCTGGGAAGGTGGCTCAGTGGTAGAGCACTTGGCTTGCATGCTCGAGGCCCTGGGTTCGATTCCTCAGCACTACATAAGAAAAAAGCCGGAAGTGGCACTGTGGCTCAAGTGGTAGAGTGCTAGCCTTGAGCTGAAGAGCTGAGGGACAGCGCCCAGGCCCAGAATTTAGGCCCCACGACCGGACCCCCCCCCCAAAAAAAAAAAGAAAAAAGAAAACACATAGAAGTCATAATCTAAGTTATAATCTAGTTCAGGAACTCTTTTTTTTGTGTGTGTGTGTGCCAAACCTTGGGTTTGAACTCAAGGCCAGCTTCTTCTCAAAGCTAGCACTTTACTGTTTTGAGACACAGTTCCACTTTTAGTTTCCAGTTTTTTGGTAGTTTAGCAGCACTAAGAGTCTCACAGACTGTCCTGCCTAGGCTGGTTTCTAACCATAATCCTCAGGTCTTAGCCTCCTGAGTAGCTAGGATTACAAGCATGAGCCACCAGTACCGGGCTCAGTGGACTATTAGAGATTTATAAATTTAGGATTTATAAATTCCTGTTTTATTTCTTCTATATATTAAAGAAAGACCTTGGTATTTTGCTGTGTATAGATCTTTTTCAGTCTACTTTTTGTGAATAATATCCTTTGGCTTCTCTGTTTCCATTGGTGTTCTTTTATATACTTAGACCTTATTAGCCCTGGCTTAATGAAGTTTAATGTTTCGAATATGTCCTAATATATCCATATACTTCCCCATACATACTCTTCTTTTTTCTTTTTTCTTGAATAAGTTTCCTTTTTTTCTTCAGTTCAGTGATCTTTTCAGGATTTGACAAAGGTATGAATGTTTGTTCTGCAATGATCTCAAGTTCATTCTCCTTTTCCATATCAAAAGAAAAAGTAAGTGTGTCATCTTTGTATGATAAGGTCAGGTTTTCATTCAGCCGCTCCTGCACATGGGTAAGCAGGTTCTTGATATCATTAGCTTGGAGCCTAAGCAGTTTCCCCAGAGAGACTTCTCCGATCATTTCCTGGCTACAAAAGTCAAAGAGAAAAGTTAATGATAATTGAATTAAAATTAAGAAGAAAGAAAGAGAGAGGAAGGGAGGGAGGGAAGGAAAGAAAGAAAGAAAGAAAAAAAGAAAGAAAGGAAGAAAGGAAGAAAGAAAGGAAGAAAGGAAGTTAGAAAGACAGACACTGGTGGTTCACTCCTGTAATCCTAGCTATTCAGGAGGCTGAGATCTGCAGATCACAGTTCAAAGCCAGGCCTGTTAGGCAAATCTGTGAGATTCTTACCTCCAGTGAACCACCAGAAAAGCAGAAGTGGAGCTGTAGCTCAAAGTGATAGAGCACTAACTTTGAGCAAAAGAAGCAAAAGGACAGCACCTAGGCCATGAGTTTAAGCCCTAGGACCAGAACTAAAAAAAAAATTAAAATTAAACTGAGAGAAGGGAGGGGAGGGAGGGCGGAAGGAAGGGAGAGAAAGAGAATGGGTGGGTCAAATTGAAGAGACTGAGATAAAATAATCACCATTCAACTTACTGTAGGTTCTGGAGAATGTCTTTGTTCTTCAGCAGGCGTATCAGCATGGTTTTGGTTTGAATGCCTGTACATCTTGTCATAAGGTACAAAACCTTAGTCCGTACATTCTTATCACTGTCCATTAGTCCCATAGCCAATGGGATAGCAAAAAGATGGCTCATGAAGCCTAGTTTCTCTAGCATCTCCCAGGCCAGTTCACAGATTTTTGGATTTTCATGGGTTGTATCTTTCAGCAGATGATGTGCTACTTCCGTGCGCCACCTTGGCAATATTTGGTAAGTGGCAAAAATTTGTGCCATGATATCAAAATATTTCTTGTATGTCTGTGCAGGACAGTAAATGGTGAAGTTGAGAATGTTTTCTATTATGTTAGCTACAAGCCCATCACTAAGTTTTCTTCCTAACTGATTTTTGCCAAGCAAGCTTTCAAGGACAGTAAAAGAAGTTCTTTTCTGTTCCCAGAATTCATCCTTCTGTTTTTTCCTTGCAACTTGCAGATTTTCTTCAGAGCCAGACTGCAATCTTAAGAGTTCAGTCACATCTCTGTACTTATCTCGATAGGGTGAAAAAAAATCATAGTGTAGGAAGACTGGGGTACCATCCGGCCAGAGTCTGGCACGGACCACTGAGTTGGGGATGTAGCAATCAGGAGCAAAGGGCCACTGACGTTGTTGGCCAAAGAAGCTCTTTAACTTGTGGTAGATGTCCAGTCCATCCCAGCCAGTCAGCTGTAATTGAGGAGGAACATAGGGATGCTTATGTTGACGTTCATGAATAGGCGATTCAGTAGCCTCAATTTCCATAAAATGTAATTTGGGTTTCTCTTTAGACACAAGGGATGTACGTGTCTCTTCCCCTACAACATGGGGCACATTATTATCAAAGGCAATGACCCGTTGGTTAACAAGAGTCTCTAGCCCCTTTAATTCCTGTATCCCATCTTTCAGATAGACAAATTTGGGTATATACAGTGTTTCAAACAAAAGGAAGAAGCTAGGAAGGAAGGGCTTAGGGATTTCTTGTATTTCATCTGCATTGTTTAGGTTACTTAGCTGAATCAGTCTATTTTGAGGGAGCAATTTTAAGCAGGATATTATGTAGATACTGTGGTTGAATGTCAAAAGCAGGTCACCCCGATCATTGGCAAAGCAGAGTGGACCAAAATGCAATGCTGAGTCTACCTCAGTTACAAGCTTACCAGCAAAGTCCCAGATCCGGACTGAGCCATCCACAGCTCCAGTGACAAAAAGTTTCAAGGGAAGGCAGACATCAAAGGAAGTAATAGCACACGTATGCAAGCTTTTTGACATAGAACTTGGTTTCACTTCTGACATTGTTAGAAAGTCTTGAAAGCGCCAGAGACACCAGCAGGATTTCTGTGTGAGGGCACCCACCGAACCTGGCATGAGTATCAAGTACTTCAGGGGGTAAACACAGAGAATTTTGCTGATGGGCTGTAAGATCAACTTCATCTCTTGAAGCACAACTTCTGTCAGGTGTACAATGTTGTCTCTGCCATAGGAACAGAGTAAGGGATCTTCAGCTTCACCATCTAGGGTAGACAATGCCAACACTGCCCCAGAGTGAAGAGTCTTTTCTATTCGGGCATAAGTACAGTTGGAGAGGACTCTCACGATGCCACTCTCATGGGCAGAGAACATCACTCCTTTTAGAACCTTACTTAAATAGTACCTCCCATAGGCCAGGCAGTTTATTTTATCCCTGTTGTTTTCTGAAGGACTCATGAAATACTTGGCTGCACAGGGAGAATGTGTTGTATCAAACACTATCACATCTGGGCCTCCTAGTGCTACAAAGAGCTCCTCTCTGTCTGAGTCATAGGCCCAAGCCACAGCCTTATCTGTGACAAGCAGAGGCCAGGTGACAATCAGGAGCTCCCCAGTTACTGGAGACAAGAAGCGCATTAACCCATCTTCAGTGACACACAGGATCCGAGTCCAGTTAGGCCCACAGTAGACCCGCTTTATCCACTGAGTAGTAGAACCACAAACATTGAAGAGGCTGTAAAAGTAGGGCAGGTGGTTCACCAAGAAGGTCGATGTAGTCTGGCAGAAAAATGTGGCATCATCAATAAATTGCAGTTGTTCCAGATGCTCACCAACACTCAGTTGTCTCATTAGGTTCCCAGAAGCAAAATCCCACTCCCTTAGTACACCTTCTTTGTCTGCTGTTAGTAAGGTGTGGTTCTCTGGCCGGCTTTGGATACATATCATAGGTGAAGAGTGAGCTTGGAAATGATGGAGGAAGTTACTCTGGTCTAAACCCCAAGCGTGAACCTCTCCAGCAGTATTTCCAGCATAAAAAATCCCTTTAGGGATGCAAGTAAAACAACAAGTGACTGGGTGCCCACTGGTTACAAGTGTAAATGTCTTTACTTCTTTCAACTGGCCCTGACCCTGGTGGGTAAAGACCCTCACCACATTTTCACACAGAGCCAGCACGGATCCCTCGGGGCCATTTGAAGAAAGGTCCTGTACAAGCTCTTGTTTGGGAATGGGCATTGTTTGAGCCATCTGGAGGCCCCTGCCATTTGGCAAGATAAACCAGGTAACCACAGCCCCCACAGTGCCCGACAACAATATCTCTGATTCTGCATCATAGCAGAGACAGTTGATGATGAAACGACAGGGCTGTATACCCAGAGATGTGAATGCTCGATGGTGATCTCCAAAGAACCGCAGGTATGAGTCACCACAGTAAACAACTAACATGTGGTAGGAACCCGTGTGGACCATGGCTTCAATGGCTGGCACTGGATCCACCAAGTGAAACTTCATCCTCTTAATCATTCCTTTTGTCTTCGGATCTGTATCCTGCATCCAGAGCACTGCCTAGAAGAGAATGAGAAATGGAAACCTGATCATCTCCCAAAAATCAGCCAAATACTTAGATTTTGTTCTCAAGAAAGATGGTGACTGGGCACTGGCAGCTCATGCCTATAATCCTAGCTATTCAAAAGGCTGAGATCTGAGGATCATGCTTTGAAGCCAGCCCTTGGAAAGAAAGTCTGTGAGACTCTTATCTCCAGTTAACCAACAGAAGAATAGAGCTGTGGCTCAAAGTGGTAGAGCACTAGTCGAGCAAAAAAGCTCAAGGATAGTGCGTAGGTCCAAAAAAAGAAAAAAAAAGATGGGACAGTTTGACTCTGGGCATTACTATGCATTTGGTATGTAATAGAAGTATTGGTTCAAGGCCCTTTTCTTGGCCTTCAGTCTATGTTATAGGGAATATGAATTCTGTAGATGTGACAACTGGAGGTGAAAAGGATCACTGTGTAAAATCAGGATATAGAGATGATCTTACATGAGTTAATGAAAATGAGTTAATTCAGAGTTACTCATCATTCTGCAATTTGAAAAGTTTTGGTAAGGTGCAGGTAAATTGGATTATAAAAGGTGTGTGTATGGCGAGGGGCGCAGGGAGGGGAAGGATGAAGTAGTATTACCTGCTGTACTTTTCCAAACCGTTCCATCCAGTTTAAGGAGACAAAATAGTTGCTGTCAGTAGAGTAGAAACAGATAAAAGACTTGTTCTTGGGATTGTGAGACTCTTGGTATAGAGTCTCCGGCCAGTCACTCAAGACAACCACATCATTACCAATCTGAGAGAGAAGAATGGCCTGAGCTAAGACATGAGTCCCCATCCATCCATCCATTCATTCATTCATTCATTCTTTTTTTGTGTGCTGGCACTAGAGCTTGAACTCAGTGCCTGGGCACTGGCCTGGAGCTTTGTCACTCAAGGCTGGTGCTTCCAGCTTCACTTCCAGCTTATTGGTGGTTACTTGGAGATAAGAATCTCATGGACTTTCCTGCCCAGGCTGACTTTAAACCAAAGACCCTCAGATCTCAGCCTCCTGAATAGCTAGGATTACAGGTGTGAGCCACAAACATGGCTTCCTTCACTGTTCTTATGTGTCAAAGAGAAAAATGTGCTATTTAGAACATGAGGTTAGCTATGCTTGAGCTCTAAAGTTCTGTATTATGTCCTATATGTATATGTATGTGCAACAGAGATACCTAACTTGTAATAAACAACACACTATGGTTTATTTATGTGAACTCTTTATACAGATTATCCTAAACGAAGATTCATGAGGTTTTTTTTTTCTGGGGACTCCCCCTTCTCAGCAGAAACTTTTTTTTTTTTTTGCCAGTCCTGGGGCTTGAACTCAGGGCCTGGGCTCTGTCTCTGAACCTATCTGCATCTGCCCTCAAGGCTAGCATTCACAGCACCACTTCTGGCTTTTTCTGAGTATTTTATTAGAGATAAGAGTCTTACAGACTTTCCTGCCCAGGTTGGCTTTGGCGATCTTCAGATCTCAGCCTCCTGAGTAGAATTACAGGCATTAGCCACCGGAGCCTAGTTCTCAGCCGAAACTTTTATACTTATCTACTAAACAATACTCAATGAATATAACTCTCCAGATTTCTCTGCATGAGAACATGTACTCTGATTACCCAAGAAGGAAAGTAATATAATAAAGTATTATTTATTTATTTTGTCAGTTGTGGGGCATGAACTCTGGCCTGGGCACTGTCCCTCAGCTCTTCAGCTCAAGGCTAGTGCTTTACCACTTGAGCCACAGCACCACTTCTGGGTTTTTTTTTTCTGGTGGTTAATTGGAGATAAGAGTCTCATGGACTTTCATGCCCAAGCTGGCTTTGAATTGAGTATTACAGCCGTGAGCCACCGGTGCCCGAGTATAAACTGAAGTTTTAATACTTCTTTATTAATAATGTCCATCTTGCCTGCCTCCTGTCTCCACAAAAGATTTAAGACTACATTGAGAACTAGGCACTTTTGGCTCATATCTGTAATCTTAGCTACTCAAGAGACTGAGATCTGAGACTTAGTTTGAAGATAGCCCTGGCAAGAAAGTCCATCCAACTCTTATCTCTAATTAACTACCAAAAAGATAGAAGCTGTGGATCAAGTAGTAGAACATCAAACTTGAGTGAAAAAGCTAATGGATGGCAGCCAGGCTCTGAGTTCAAGTGTTAGTATTCACACACACACACACACACACACACACACACACACACACACACACACACACACACACACACACACACACACACACACGAATTCCTAGAGCTTGTTCCCATCTTGCCCAAGCCAAAGCCTCCCCTGGTAAGGCTAGGTAATTAGTCCAAGCCCATCATGAGTACAGTTCTCATATTCTCATACCTTTACATTACTCAGTGTATTATTTATGAGGAATTTCAAATCCTTCTGCGTAGGAATGAGTCTGGGTGAATCTGATGTCTTAGTAGTCTTCCAGTTTTTAGACATCTTGGGTTATAGAATTCGTATAAGGTAAGAGTATGAATCCAACGTGTGATATTAGCTAGATTTTAGAACTGAGAAAGAGGGAACAATGGGACAGGTTAGAAGAAGAACAGAAGTATTTATCAACAAGAGAAATTCCTGTTTTTTTTTTTTTAAGTAAAAATGGACTGCAGATCTTTTCAATAACATTGGTGAACATCAGAAAGATTATACTGAGTTCAGGAAAGCAGACATAGGCTTAGCGTTCGTGGCTCATGCCTGTAATCCTAGCTAATCCTAGCTGAGATCTGTGGATTGTGGTTCAAAGCCAGCCTGAGAAGGAAAGTCCATGAGACCCTTATCTCCAATTAACCACTAGAAAACTGGAAGTGGCCCAGTGGCTCAAAGTAGAGTACTAGCCTTGAGCAAAAAAGTTCAGGAACAGCACTCAGGCCCTGAGTTCAAGCCCCACAACCAACAACAACAACAAAAAAGAGGACAAACAGAGTTTATTACACCATCTAATTCCATGAATATGAAATTAGAAAATAGTAATCCACAGGCTGGGAATGTGGCTTAGTGGTAGAGTACTTGCCTAGCATGCATGAGGCCCTGGGTTCCATTCCTCAGTACAACATAAACAGAAAAATCCAGAAGTGGTGCTGTGGCTCAAGTAGTAGAGTGCTAGCCTTGAGCAAAGAAGCTCAGGGACAGTGCCCTGGCTCTGAGTTCAAGCCTCAGGACTGGCAAAAAAAAAAAAAAAAGTAATCCAACCTGTAAAGACAGATAACACATCATTGGTGACCTCTGTCCAATTTAGGAGATTACTTTAGAAAGGGCAACAGTGAACTTTTTTCCAGTGTTAGTAATGTTCTGTATCTTGACTTTGATAATGATTTCATGGCTACATAAATAAGTGTACCTTTCAAATGATTGGGAATGAGGGAGAGAAAAGGAAAAGAGAAAGCAAGAAAAGAACAGAGGTAGATACAGCATAAAAATGCATTATTATTATTATTATTATTATTATTATTATTTTGTCAGTCCTGGACTTGTGTTCAAGGCCTGGACACTGTCCAGCTTCTTTTGCTCAAGGCTAGCACTGTGCCACTTGAGCCACAATGCCATTTCTAGCTTTTTCTGTTTATGTAGTACTGAGGAATCGAACCTAAGGCTTTGTGCATGCTAGGCAATCACTCTACCACTAAGCCACATTCCTAGCCCAATGCATTATTTTTTTTTGGGGGGGGGGTCCGGTCGTGGGGCCTGAACTCTGGACCTGGGTGCTGTCCCTCAGCTCTTCAGCTCTACCACTTGAGCCACAGCTCCACTTCCGGCTTTTTTTTTCTTTTTGCTTATGTGGTGCTGAGGAATCGAACCCAGGGCCTCATGCATGCAAGACAAGCACTCTACCACTGAGCCACCTTCCCAGCCCGTCAATGCATCATTTTTTAACTGCAGGACTTTCACTATTAAACTCAGCAGACAAAAAAAATGCAAAATTTCTGAAAATGGATACTGGTGGCTCATGCTTATAATTGTAGCTACTTAGGAGGCTAAGATCTAAGGATGGCAGTTGAACAACAACTCAGGCAGAAAAGTTTGAGTGACTTTATCACCAATTATCCAGCAAAAAAAGTTAGACCTGGAGATGTGATTCAAGTGATAAGAGCACCAGCTGTGGATGGAAAAGCTGAGCAAGAATATGAGGTCAGCCGGGCACTCACGCCTGAATTCCTAGCCACTTGGGAGGCTGAGATCTGAGGATTGCAGTTCTAAGCCAGCCTGGGTAAGAAAGTCTGTGAGACTCTTATCTCTAATTTACCACCCAAATACTAGAATTAGAGCTATGACTCAAAGTGGTGGAATGCTAGACTTAAGCCCAAAAGCTCAGGGATAGTGCCCAGGCCTTGAGTTCAAGCTCTATGACCAAAGAACAAAAAAAAAAAAAAAAAAAAAACAAATGAACAAAAGAATATGAGTTCAATCCCTGGTATTAGCACAGCAATGATTTCCATAAATGTTCCTAAATATTTACTCTGAGTTTCTGAAATTATTATATTGGGGACACTGTATACTGTGGAGGACCTTCTTTGGGATTCTTTTTTAAAATATTTTTAATTTTTTCGCTTTATTCATTTAGCAATGTGTAGGAATTCTTTGGGATTCTTATACCTGGTTCAACATTTCCAAGCGTTTCTCTTCTACCCAGCAAGAGTCACTATTTTATCTCAATTTGTACTACAAATCAAGTTTAACACTTTCCAAAGTCTTACATAGACTTTTCTAGCACATTCATGGAAGTCCAAATAATTGAATTTTGCAAGGAAAGGTGTGTGTGTGTGTGTGTGTGTGTGTGTGTGTGTGTGTGTGTGTGTGTGTGTGTGTGTGTGTGTGTGTGTGTGTGTGTGTGTGTGTGTGTGTGTGTGTGTGTGTGTGTTGGTCCTGGGGCTTAAACTCAGGGCCTGGGCACTGTCTATGAGCTTTTTTTTGCTCAAGGCTAGTGATTTACTACATAAGCCACAGCTCCACTTTTTAGTAGTTCATTGGAGATGAGTCTCGTGGACTTTCCTGTCTGGACTGGCTTTGAACCACAATCCTCAGATCTTGGTCCCTGAGTAGCTAGGATAACAGGTATGAGCCACCAGTGCCCCACCAAGAATTTTTTAAAATGAGAAAATGAAAAATATTTAAATATCTAGAAGAAGAAACCACTTTTAAAAAGAGAGAGTAAAAGTTCAGGAAAGGGAGAATAGGCTGTTACTCCAAGATGATAGGAAGAAAATTGAGCTTTAATCCACAAGTCTCAGAGTCTCATTAATATTTCTTCTGGCAATTTAAGACTAGAAGTTATGATGGGGAAAATGGGGATTTCCTGACCCTTCAAACTCCTAAATAAAGACTTCATTTCACCAGGTTTCTGATTAGTCAAACACTTCACTTTAATCCCTTCTTGACTTTTTCCATATTACAGCATTTAGAAAAAAAGGTGAGGTAATGAAATTCAAAAAAGGCTGTGTGTGTGTGTGTGTGTGTGTGTGTGTGTGTGTGTGTGTGTGTGTGTGTGTGTATGCACACACACATACTGGGGCTTGAATTTAGGGACTCACATTATCACTTAGCTTTTTCTGGAGTTCTACCATTTAAGTCTTACCTCCACTTTTGGCTTTTTACTGGTTAATTGGAGATAAGTGTCTCTCAGACTTTTCTGCCCGGCTGGCTTTGAATTACAATCCTCAGATCACAGTTTCCAGAATAACTAGGATTACAATTGTGAGCTACCAGCACCCAACTCAAAAGGCTTAAATTTAAAAAAGAAAGCACTACAAATGTTATTGCTGCCAAAAGGCCATGCTGAGTTAGAGGGAGGATAAGAGAGATGAATCAGAAACATTAGAGTCAAATAGAACTTACATTAAAATCCTGGGTTCTGCCACTTCAGTGTTTCCTCTTTATTTCTTTTAGACTTCTCAGCTGAACAGTCTTATCTCACAGAAAGCAGAAGACTTAATGAGCTCAGCTGGACCTATGCCAATCACTATACTTTGTCCCAGCAGGGAAAAAAAGCCTGCTGATATAAAATATCCTAGGCTTCCTCACCCACTTTCCATTCTCTCTTAGCACAATCGTCTCTTCATCGTCTCTAGACAATTACATACCATTAGTTCTAGAAGAGACAAAGTCTTTACAACTTCCCATAGAAAAGTGAGTCACTGGCTCCAACATCATAATGCATCAGACTCCTCCAGTCCCCTCCCCCACCCTAGACATGGTGTCCAGTGACAGTGCTACCATTACTTAGAACCTGAAAAATCCCCAGTGGGATCTCATACTTTTTAAGAAATTAAGCTGGGCACCAGTGGCTCATGCCTGTTATCCTAGCTACTCTAGAGGCTATTAGGATGGTGATTTGAAGTCAGCCCAGGCAGGAAAGTCCAGGAGACTGGTCTCCAGTTGGCCACCAGAAAACCAGAAATAGAGCTGTGGCTCAAAGTGGTAGAGCACTAGTCTTGTGCAAAAGTGCTCAGGAACAGCGCCAGGCCTTGAGTTCAAGCCCCACAACTGACAAAAATAAAAACTAAACTAAGCTAAAAAAGCTCAGCCAGTGCTCACATCTGTAATCTAAGCTACTTAGAAGGCTGAGATCTGAGGATCACAGTTGGAAGCCAGCCCAGGCAGGAAAGTTCATGAGACTCTTACCTCCAATTAATCACAGGAAAAGCTGGAAGTGGAGCTGTGGCTCATGTTAGAGTGTTAGCCTTGAGTAAAAGGAGTTTAAGGACAGCACCTAGGCCAAGCCCAGGATTGGCAAAAAAAAAAAAAAAAAAAAAAAAAAAGCTCATGGACAGAGCCCAGGTCCTGAGTTTAAGCCCTAGGATTGGTGATCCTCCTCTTCCCCCTCCCCCTCCCCCTCTTCCCCCTCCTCCTCCTCCTCCCCTTCTCCTTCCTCTCCTCTTCCCGCTCCTCCTGCTCCTCCATTTCCTTGGTGAACTTTCTAGAGAAATAAAGTTTTGGGGAAAAGAACTCATCAAAGCACTTGTTGCAAACAAGAATCTCCTCTTTATTCTCACATATAAAAACTGGATTTTAGATCTGGGGAGGGAAAGCACTTCAACCTGGTCTTGCCTGTGTGTGGGCCCTAGAGATGGTATAGATTCTATGACCAGGTGCAGCTTTTTCCAGTTGTGAATGAAAAGTCCTGATTTCCAGCTAGTCTCAAATGGGAGTGGGAACAATGTGGTCAGGTAATTTCTTAGTAAGACGATTATCAGCATAGGGCAGGCTCCTCCAGGCAAGTTCTAAGATCCCATACTGGGCGATACCTTTGGGAAGAATGGTGCGCACATTATTCTGTCCAGGAAGGGGTATTACACCGCGGAATTTGAAGGAAGCTGCAGGAAAATGAGTGCCCCCACAGATCAGGCAGTAGAACAACCTCTCCCCAGGTACTAGTTCCATGGCCTTCAGGGCCTCTTGATACATGGTTTCTTGGGGTTGAGGCCCCCCTCTCACTACCATCTCCTGTAGCAACTTCTGGATTCGAGGAGACTTAAGCTCGTATAGCTCCATGACATGGTGGAACTGTTCCTTCCACGCAGCTGTGTCTTTGCCGTAACGCTGCAGCAGCATCCGCAGAACATGGTACAGAGCCACAAATGTCTCCCATGGTAGTATCTTTCCCTTTTTTCTTGTGGGCTCTCTCTTCTCTTCCTCATCCTCCTCTTCCAGCTTGGGCAATTTGGGATACTTGCCTTTCCCCTTCAAGTCCCATAAGTCTTTCTGAAGCATGAGTGCCAGGGTTTGTCTGTCTACAGGGGTGTAGGCATCAGGGCAAATGTCTCTTGTGACAGGATAAAAGTGTTCCATTTCCATCTCTTTGATAATATTGAATAACTCCTGTATCCGGGCACTCCTGTACGGTTCTCCTAAAAGATCCAAGTTTACAGCCTTAGGTTCTGTGATTCTCTTAGTAGCTTCTGTGGACTCTAGTGTTGGGCCAGTCAAAGGTTCAAGCCCACTATCTTTCTGTTGTCCTTTTATAGGGGGAATCACTTTCAGGTATTTTGGACTCATGGGCTCCCTACTGGGTCTGGGGATACTTGTACTTCGTGCCTCCAGGGCCCGCTTGTGATGGTGTACCATGGCTTCCAGTACGGCCAGGTGGAGCCACTCTAAGTCTCCCTGGGAGGTGAGGTCTCTGAGGAGCTGACACAGTCTGTGGAAAGTGTCTCTGGGAAGCTGTTTTCCTGCTTGCAGCAGTTCAACAACACGGTGCATCCACTCTATGTCAGAGGGCCTGACCTCCATGGAGATGTGGGGAGTAAATTTTCTCATATCCTGTTCTGTCACAGGTGGGCGATGCTTCACAATCCATTTCACCTTCCCCTCTGGTGTTATTTGTTTGACTTTACGAGCTTCCTCCAGCTTCCTAAATAGGTGGGGGATGAATGGTGTCTTCTTCATTTGTATCTCCTTGTGGGGCTCTTCAACTGTCTCCAACATGGGTTGAGCTAAGGTCTGAAATTTCTCCAACAGTTCTCGTGGTAAATTGGTAAACTTGAGGGCCGCCTGTGGGAACAGCTTGCGTGTCTGCAATGCTGGGATGCTTTCTTTCCTGAAGAGTGTTGATATTTCTGGCATTCTTTTCTTCCCTCTCATCTCTAGAGATGCAGCGATCACTCTGGCAGCGGTCTTCCCGCCTACATTGACAGCACTGCCCCGGCCTACGTTGACAGCACTGCCCCTGCCTACGCTGATAGCACTGCCTCTGATCATAGGCATACTTGTTTTAATAGAAGGCATCAGTTCTTGCTGTTCTAAGTACTTATCTCTTTCTTCTAATAACCTAAACAGTTTTTGTTGTCTGAAGATATCTTTGCCACTGACTAATGGTCTCCCCAATAGGCTTATCTTCCCTTTCTCCTTCTCTTCTGTCTCAGTCACACTTTCCCTGTCTTCCTCAGGTATGCTTTCTTCCTCCTCAAACCCTTCCTCTTCCTTTGCCTTTGTTTTCTTCCTTCTCTTCCTCTTTTCCACCTTCTCCTCCTCTTCCTCTCCCATGAGCTTCTCTTCTTCCTCTTCCATTTTATCCTCCTTTTCCTCTTCCTCCTCCTTTTCCTCTTCCTCCTTTTCCTCTTCCTCCTCTTCCTCTTCTTCCTCTTCCTCCTCCTCCTTTTCCTCCTTTTCCTCCTCCTCCTCATCTTCGTCCTCAGACAAACTCACTAGCCCCACATTGTCTAATAGGGTTTCCATTTCTTTAGAAAATTTCTCTTCACTTTCCAGTTCCTCTTCACTGAAAAGCTTTCCTTTTTTGGCAGAAATTCTCCTCAACTGTTTTCTTTTTTTCCACATTTCTTTAAAGAATGGGATTTCCTCTTCTTCCTCTACTACTGCTTCCTCTTCTGTAGCCTGTATGAATTCTTCCTGTTCTCTGGCCAATATAGTTTCTTGTTTGGCCACTTTTTCCTCTAAGCCTATCATTTCTCTCATTTCCTTGGCCAGTTTTCTCTGCTTTTTGGCCAGTTTCTTCTCATCTTCAGTCATTTCTACTTGTTCCTCAGAAAAATCCCAGTCTTTGATATCAAGTCTGTCCTCTTCCTTACTTAATTTGTGCTCCTTAGCAAAGAGTGCTCCCTTTTTCTTTGCCATCTTTATTTCTTCCTGGGTTATTTTCCTTTCGTTACTGATTAGTTTTTGAAGTGCCTTTAAGAAATGCTTTGTTTTTATTGGCTCGTTGGCAGTATCCTGCTTTTCTAGAACCATTTTCCTTAGTACCTTGGCTAACTTCCTTTCTTCTTGGGCATATGCCCTATGTCCTCTAGTTAATTCCAAGTTTCCTTTGGCAATGTCTCTCTCCTCTGTGGCCAGCAGCCTATCTTCATATGTAAGTATTTTCTCCTCTAGTAACAGTTTCTTCCTTATTGTGCCTATTTCACGATCAAGTGCTGTTCTGTCTCTTGACATTTTCTGAATGTCTCCCTTGGAGAGAATTTTAATCTCCTCAGACAGCCTCTTTTTCTCTTGGGACAATTTTTTCATTTCCATCTTGAGTGCCCTTTCTTCTCTAAGAATATCCTGCTCTTCTCTGAGCAGTTTCTTTTCCTGGAACAATGCCTTCTTCTCTGTAATTAATTCTATCTTTTCCTTGGCCATTTTCTCCTGTTTTTCAGCTAAACTTTTACTAGCTTGAGCCAGCTTCTTCTCCGAAACAAGTATATTCACCTTCTTCTGGTTCAGTGCTAGCTTTTCCTGTTTCATCTCCTCCTCTAATTGAGCCACTTTGTCCTTGAATAGCTCCAGTCTTTTCTTTATTTGAATTAACTGTTCTTTCCCTTGGAGGAGTCTTTCTTTGTCTTGCTGGAGAATCTTTTTCCTTGTAGGAAATTTTTCCCTTTCCTGAGCCAGATAGTTCCTTTCCTGAGTTATAGTTTTTTCTTCCTCAGACACTCTTTTCTTGTTCTTTCTGACTTCTCTCTTATTAAGGATCAGGCTGTCCTTTTCATGGATCAGTTTATCTTTGTTTATTTTTATTGCCTCCTTTTTCTGAGCTAGTCTTTTCCATTCCAGATCTAACATTTCAGGATCTATTATGGCTGTTTTCTTGCTAAGTTTCTCTTCTTCCTGGGTCAGCAGCTCTTCTTCCCAAGACGTTTTTCTCTCTCTCTTATTCAGATTCTCCTCCTGGAAGCTGAGTGCCTTCTCTTTTTCAGATAGTTCCTCTTTTTCTTCAAATAGTCTTTCTTCTTTCAGATTCAGTTCATCTTCTTTAGAAGCCAACTCCTGCATGTTCCATTCCAGCTCTTCTATTTGTTTAGCCAGCTCATCTTCTTGCAACTCCAGATCTTTCTCCTTCTGGGCCAGTACTTTCATTTTCTCGGACAACATTTGTTTTACCTCAGTGACTTTTTGTCCTTTCTTTGCGACTTTCTCTTCTTCTCCAGCTATTGTCTCCAATTTTGTGGCCAGATCCTTTTTTTTCTGGGCTATTTGTTCTGCTTCCTTGCTTAGCCTTTCCTCTCTTGAAGCCAGTTTTTCCTCTTTCTTGACAATTTTCCTCTCACTAATGGCCAGTTTCCCAACTTTGGGGGCCATTTGCATATATGTTAGGGCCAATTTTCTCTCTTCCATGGCTAGAGTTTTCTCTTCTCGTGCAAGTTTCTCCTCTTCTTGTGCTAGTAATTTCTCTGCTTTGGCTAGTTGTCTTTCAGCTTGGGCTCGTTTTTCCTCTCTCCAGGCCTGTTTGTGTTCTTCTTGGATCTGTTTCTGTTCTTCTGTGAGTATCTCCTCCTCTTCCTCCTCCTTCTCTTTCTCCTCCTCCTCTTTCTCCCCCTTCTTCTCCTCCTTCTCCTCTTCTTCTCCTACTTCTTTTTCTTCTCCTTCCTCTTCTACTACTACTCCTTTTGCTTCTTTGCCTTCTTCTTTTCCTTCTGCTGCCACTACTGTGGCTGCAGCTTCTTCTACTTTTGCTTCTTCTTTCCTCTCCTCAGACACTCTCTTCTCCAGCATCTGTTCTTCCTCTTCCTGGATCTTGGGTTCCATCTTTTCCCAGATCTTTTTCCATTCATCCCATGTCATCATCTTTTTCTCTTTCTGCACCTCCATATCTGGGAATAGCTCCCTTTTAGCCCTGCGTTGTCTCTTCTTCTCTTTCCCTTTCCCTTTCCCTTCCTTTTTCTCTTTCCCTTTCACTTCCTCTTTCCCTTTTACTTCAGTTTCCTCTTTCCCTTCCTTTTCCTCTTTCCCTTTAACTTCCTTTTCCTCTTTACCTTCCTCTTCCGTTTCCTCTTTCCCTTCTTTCCCTTTCACTTCCTTTTCCTCTTTACCTTCCTCTTCCTTTTCCTCTTTCCCTTCCTTTTTTCCTTTCCTTTCCTCTTTCCCTTTCACTTCCTTTTCCTCTTTCCCTTCCTCTTCCTTTTCCTCTTTCCCTTCCTCTTTCCATTTCCCTTCCTCTTTCCCTTTCACTTCCTTTTCCTCTTTCCCTTCCTCTTTCTTTTCCTCTTTCCCTTCCTCTTTCCATTTCCCTTCCTCTTTCCCTTTTACTTCCTTTTCCTCTTTCCCTTCCTCTTTCCATTTCCCTTCCTCTTTCCCTTTCACTTCCTTTTCCTCTTTCCCTTCCTCTTCCTTTTCCTCTTTCCCTTCCTCTTTCCATTTCCCTTCCTCTTTCCCTTCCTCTTCCTTTTCCTCTTTCCCTTCCTCTTTCCATTTCCCTTCCTCTTTCCCTTTCACTTCCTTTTCCTCTTTCCCTTCCTCTTCCTTTTCCTCTTTCCCTTCCTCTTTCCATTTCCCTTCCTCTTTCCCTTTCACTTCCTTTTCCTCTTTCCCTTCCTCTTTCCATTTCCCTTCCTCTTTCCCTTTCACTTCCTTTTCCTCTTTCCCTTCCTCTTCCTTTTCCTCTTTCCCTTCCTCTTTCCATTTCCCTTCCTCTTTCCCTTTCACTTCCTTTTCCTCTTTCCCTTCCTCTTCCTTTTCCTCTTTCCCTTTCACTTCCTTTTCCTCTTTCCCTTCCTCTTCCTTTTCCTCTTTCCCTTCCTCTTTCCATTTCTCTTCCTTTTTCTCTTTCCCTTTCACTTCCTCTTTCCCTTTCACTTCCTCTTCCTCTTTCCCTTCCTCTTTCCCTTTCCCTTCCTCTTTCTCTTTCACTTCCTTTTCCTCTTTCCCTTTTACTTCCTTTTTCCCTTTCACTTCCTCTTTCCCTTTCACTTCCTTTTCCTCTTTCCCTTTCACTTCCTCTTTCCCTGTCACTTCCTTTTCCTCTTTCCTTTCTTCTTTCCCTTTCCCTTCCTCTTTCTCTTTCCATTCCTTTTTCCCTTTCACTTCCTCTTTCCCTTTCCCTTCCTTTTCCTCTTTCCCTTTCACTTCCTTTTCTTCTTTCCCTTCTTCTTTCCCTTTCCCTTCCTCTTTCCCTTTCACTTCCTTTTCCTCTTTCCCTTCCTCTTCCTTTTCCTCTTTCCCTTTCCATTCCTTTTTCTCTTTCCCTTCCTCTTTCCCTTTCACTTCCTTTTCCTCTTCCTTTTCCTCTTTCCCTTTCCATTCCTTTTTCCCTTTCACTTCCTTTTCCTCTTTCCTTTCCTCTTCCTGTTCCTCTTTCCCTTTCACTTCCTCTTTCCCTTTCTCTTCCTTTTCCTCTTTCCCTTTCCATTCCTTTTTCCCTTTCACTTCCTCTTTCCCTTTCACTTCCTTTTCCTCTTTCCTTTCCTCTTCCTTTTCATCTTTCCCTTTCCATTCCTTTTTCCCTTTCCCTTTCCCTTCCTCTTTCCCTTTCACTTCCTTTTCCTCTTTCCCTTCCTCTTCCTGTTCCTCTTTCCCTTTCCATTCCTTTTTCTCTTTCCCTTCCTCTTTCCCTTTCACTTCCTTTTCCTCTTCCTCTTCCTTTTCCTCTTTCCCTTTCCATTCCTTTTTCCCTTTCACTTCCTTTTCCTCTTTCCCTTCCTCTTCCTGTTCCTCTTTCCCTTTCACTTCCTCTTTCCCTTTCTCTTCCTTTTCCTCTTTCCCTTTCCATTCCTTTTTCCCTTTCACTTCCTCTTTCCATTTCACTTCCTTTTCCTCTTTCCCTTCCTCTTCCTTTTCCTCTTTCCCTTTCCATTCCTTTTTCCCTTTCACTTCCTCTTTCCCTTTCACTTCCTTTTCCTCTTTCCTTTCCTCTTCCTTTTCATCTTTCCCTTTCCATTCCTTTTTCCCTTTCCCTTTCAGTTCCTCTTTCCCTTTCACTTCCTTTTCCTCTTTCTCTTCCTCTTCCTTTTCCTCTTTCCTTTTCCATTCCATTTTCCCTTTCCCTTTCACTTCCTTTTCCCCTTTCTCTTCCTCTTCCTTTTCCTCTTTCCCTTTCCATTCCTTTTTCCCTTCCTCTTTAACTTCCTTTTCCTCTTTCCCTTCCTCTTCCTTTTCCTCTTTCCCTTCCTCTTTCCCTTTCCATTCCTTTTTCCCTTTCTCTTCCTCTTTCCATTTTACTTCCTTTTCCTCTTCCTCTTCCTCTTTCCCTTTCCTTTCCTCTTTCCTTTTCACTTCCTCTTTCCCTTTCCTTTTCTTTTCCACTTTCCCTTTCCATTCCCTTTTCCCTTTCCCTTTCCCTTCTACTTTCTCTTTCCCTTCCTCTTCCTCCCCTTCTACTTCCTCCTCTTCCACTACCTTCTCTTCTACTTCCTCCTCTTCTACTTCTTCCTTTTCTATTTCCTCTTCCTCCCCCACTTCATCTTCCTTTCTCCTTTTCTTTTTCCCTTTCCCTTTCCCTTTCCTTTTCTCTTTCCCTTTCTTTTCCTCTTTCCTTTTCACTTCCTCTTTCCCTTTCCTTTTCTTTTCTGCTTTCCCTTTCCATTCCCTTTTCCTTTTCCTTTTCCCTTCAGCTTTCTCTTTCCCTTCCTCTTCTTCTTCCTCCTCTTCCTCTTCCTCCTCTTCCTCTTCCTCCTCTTCCTCTTCCTCCTCTTCCTCTTCCTCCTCTTCCTCTTCCTCCTCTTCCACTTCTTCCTCTTCTACTTCCTCCTCTTCCACTTCTTCCTCTTCTACTTCCTCTTCCTCTTCTACTTCCTCTTCCTCTTCTACTTCCTCTTCCTCTCCCACTTCATCTTCCTTTCTCCTTTTCTTTTTCCCTTTCTTTTTCCTTTTCTCTTTCCTTTTCTCTTTCTTTTTCCTTTTCATTTCCTCTTCCTCTTCCTCTTTCATTTTCTCAAGATACCGCCTGTCCCAGTCTTTTTTCCATTCTTCCCATGTTACCTTTTTTTTCCTCTGGGCTTCATTCCAATCATCCCAAGATAACTTCCATTCTTTAAAAGACATCTCCCTCCCAAAACCAACTGGTTTTTCTGGCTCAGCCTCTTCCTTCTTTGGAAGAAACATACTCAAATCCCTCTCTTCCTTCTCTTTTTTACCTAATTTCTTTTCTTCTTGGACTGTTTTCTCCTCTTCCTTCTTGGGTTTCTTTCCTTCTTTCTTTAACTTTCGCTTTCCCTTTGGTAGCTCACCTGATTCTAAAAAAATCACTTTCCTTTTCTTGTCTTTTAAAACCAGTTCCTCCAACTCTTCCTTTTCCTCTTGTTCTTCCTCTTCCTCTTGTACTTCAGTACTCTCTGGCTTCTCTTCCTCATCTGTGATCACCAGGTCCTCCTTAATTGCTTTTTTATGGATAAAAGTTTTCTTCTCTTGCGAGTCTACTTCCTGGTCAAATTCCGCAAACATATCCTCACTGTCTTTCTTGGGGCAGATCTGCTGAAAGAGTTCCCAACTGGGGCGGCGATCTGCTAACATCTCCTTAGCTATAGCCATCAGCTCATTGTCTAGATCTTTTTCCATTTCTGCATGGGAGGTAGATATCCTTAGAGCCATTAGACGACATAGATCATTCCGCCATGAAGTATCTCCTTTAGTACCAGGTTCTCCAGCAGCACCCCTCCTAGAAGGAATCTTTTTCCTAACTGTTTTTGGTTTTTCTGGAGGCAAAGGTTTCTTAACTACCTCTTTTTTTTGCTTCTTGTGCCCTTTTCTGAGTTTCTGTGGTTTGCCTTTTTTGTGCTGCTTCCTCAGCAATTTAATGGTTGCAGCCATGTGCTCCTTTGAGACATCCTTTGAGACATCCTTTGAGACATCCTTTGAGACATCCTTTGAGACATCCTTTGAGACATCCTTTGAGACATCCTTTGAGACATCTTTAGGCAACTTCATTACACTGCTTACTGAAGATATTCTTGATGTGTCCTCCATCTCAGATGTGGTGGATTCGGCCTCAACTTCAGCCTCCACAGGTGTCTCTACGCTTACCTGTTTAGCTTCTCCCACTTTCAATATCTTGAGAGCTCGAATCAGTTTTCGCACTGCAGGGAAAACCAGGAGGTAGAAGTTAAGTCAAGCATCAGAAACTAAATGAAACTCTTCCTAAACCTCGTGTGAGCTAAGAGGAAATGCTATAAAAGAAGTAACAACAAGCCGGGTGCCGGTGGCTCACGCCTGTAATCCTAGCTACTCAGGAGGCTGAGATCTGAGGATCATGGTTCAAAGCCAGCCCAGGCAGGGAAGTCTGTGAAACTCTTATCTCCAATAAACCACCAGAAAACCAGGAGTGGCGCTGTGGCTCAAGTGATACAGTACTAGCCCTGAGCTGAAGAGCTGAGGGACAGCACTCAGGCCCAGAGTTCAAGGGGAAAAAAAAAGAAGTAACAACAGCTAGGCATAGGTGGCTCGTGATCTCTAGTTAACCACCAAAAAGCTGGAAGTAGAGCTGTGGCTCAAGTGTTTAGCCTTGGACAAAAAAGCCAAGGGACACACCCAGGCTCTGAATTGAATTCAAGCCCCAGAATACACAGACACACACACTTACTTTCAGGATTCCCAATTCCCAGATGCTTCTCTGACCACCAATTTTAGATATAGGCCTTTGCGCCTTTCTGATTTAGGTGGATCATTCCTAGGATAATTGTCTTCTATGACAAGCTCATTCTACTTACCTCTCTTCCCACATTAGTATCTACTGACCTACAGACCCTAACTACCCTACCTCTTTGGGGACCCAGAGGCATGGACCAGATCATCCCATACATACAGTGCTTTTTCCCGGCTGTTCGGGGTTGTTTTATTTGTTTGGGTGGCTTGACTTCTGATTCTTCAGACTCTATGAGTTGCAAGGAAGATAGTTTATGCAGAGATTCTTTTGAGACATCTGAAAAGACCTCAGGCTTTTTATCTTCTGATGGGGTCAAGTCTTCATTTAGTCTCTGTTCCACTTGAGAGACAAGGATTTGTATATCTGTTGGCCGAATCCCCAGCAAATGGTCCAGGGATTCCTCCCCAGCCATCTCTTGCCTATAAAAATCAAAGGAGAGAATGAGAAGAACTTAAAACAGGCAGGGAGTTGAAAGAGTGCCCAAAAGAGACAGCATAGCTACAGGCAAATGATGGCCTCTGCAGTCTTGAAAGTCAAGATGGGATGATCTGAAGGGGAGCTACAGAGGTAGAAAGATGACAAAAGGAACAGAAATGGAGGTATGGTGAACAAATTCAGTCATGGTATCCAGTATACACTATGTAAAAAATGAACTATGCAATTTGTGGGCAAGGTTAGGAGGGGGAAGCTGGGAGAAAGCAAAGGAAAGGGTGACATTGTCTAAGATGAATTGTACTCATTACCTAACTTATGGAATTGTAACCCTTCTAAAACTCAATTGATAACAATAAAATAATATTAAAAAAAGATGACAAAGGGAGCTCAGGAGCTTAGAGGACTGGAAAAGGCAAAGAGACAGAGAAAAGAGTTTTCAGGATTGTCAGTGATAGCCCAGAAATTTAATTTTTTTTTGGTCAGTTGTGGGGCTTGAACTCTGGATCTGGGCACTGTTCCTCAGTTCTTCAGCTCAAGGCGAGTGGTCTACCACTTGAGCCACAGCACCATTTCTGGTTTTCTGGTGGTTTATTGGAGATAAGAGTCTCATGGACTTTCCTGCCTGGGCTGGCCTTGAACCATGATCCTCAGATCTCAGCCTCCTGAGTAGCTAGGATTATAGGCATGAGCCACTGGTGCCCAGCTTGAAATTTAATTTTTTTTTAAAGCTATGAAAGAGAAGATCATAGAGAACTAATAAAATAGGGATGAAGAGATGAAAAGAAAAATTAAGGAAAATGGGGGCAAGGAAGACAAAAATCAGCAAGTGGTAAAAAATTGAGGAAAGTAATCAATAACTTACTGTAACTCCCGGAAAAGATCTCGTCTCTGCATCAAGCTTAAGAGTGAAGTTTTTGTGTGGATTCCAGTATCAGCCATGAGTGCCAGGGCTTTATTCCTTACTCTTGGATCCTTATCCAATAGTCCTTGGGACAGAGGCAAGGCAAAAAGATGAGTAATTATTCCTAGACGTTTTAACCCTTCCCAGGCTAGTTCTCGGATCATTGAGTTGGGATTTACTGTATCATCTAGCAAACGATGAGCTGTCTCAGAGCGCAGAGTTGGAGAAACTTGATAAGAGGCAAAGATTTGCCCTAGTACACTAATACAGCACTGATACTTTACTGAATTAGCATGGACCATGATATTGAGGACAGTTTCAATCAGATTATTCACAGTTGCTTCACTCATCCTTTTTCCCAGCCAGCTGCGGCTTGCATCTGTGAGGACACTGTAGGTTGCATCCTTAGTTAGTCTGTCTTTTAGAAAGGATTCATCCTCTTTCTCCTCTGGAAGAGTTCTCGTATCACTTTTAAGTCTTTTCCTTTTGTGCCAGAAGGAGAGAGATTGAGGCTTGTCCCATTCCAGTTCCCGCTGAGGGGAGCGCAGATTGCACTGTAGAAATATTGGGCTGCCCTCTGGCCAAAGACGGGCACGGATCACAGAGTTGGGAATGTAGCAATCGGGGGCAAGAAGCCATTTTTGCCCCTGACCAAAGTAGCATCGCAGTATCTGATAGGGGTTGAGCCCATCCCAACTGGTCATCTCTAATTGGGGAGGAAGCACATAATTGAATTGAGCCCGTTTTGACTTCTTTTTCTGGACAGTTGTTGTTGCCTCCAAAGAATCATGTTGGGGAGCACTCAATAACACAATGGTCCCATCCTCATCCTCTTCTATAACATGTGGCACAGAATGGTCGAAGGCAATGGCCCGCTTATTGATAAGGGGCTCTAGACCCACTAATTCCTGTTTCCCTTGAATCCGGTTGATATACTTGGGCACAAACAGGGTCTCAAAAGAGAGAAAGAAACTTGGTATGAAAGGCTTAGGAGCTTCAAGTAATTCATCGGGTACAGTCATGAAGTATAAGTGAGACAGCAGGGATTGAGGAAGCAGTTTTAAAGATGATACCAGATAAAGACTCTGGTTGAAACTCACAAGGAGGTCACCCCGGTTATTTGCAAAACACAGTGCACCAAAGTGAAGTGATGAATCCAACATGGATATGAGTCTACCACGGAAATCCCAGATCCGGACAGAGCCATCAGAACCAGCTGTGACAAAAAGATTCAAGGACAAGCAGACATCGAAAGATATGATGGTACATTGGTGTAGAGGTAATGTTTCAGTGAAATCTGAGCCTTTGTCTGACCCAGTGCACAGAAAATCACGGAACTCCCAGAAACGTAGGCAGTTACTATCTGTGATGGCAAACACAGAATGGGGCAAGAGGATCATGTGTTTCAGATGACAGCTACTGAGAACGCTGGCTAGAGGCCGCAGTTGTACTCTGGCTCCTTCAAACACAACTTCTGATAGGTGTATATAATCATCCATTCCATAGGAACAGATCAAAGAACTTTCTCGGTTACCAAAGATCCCTGCAGTCATTGTAGAGAGCGTCAATACAGCCCCGTAGTGGGTAAGTTTCTCAACTCGGGCACACATGTGCCGGGAAAGAACTCTTACCGTTCCACTTTGGTGTCCAGAGAATATCAGTCCTTCTGTTCCCCACCCCAGTTGGAAATGCCCATAAGCCAGGCACTGTACCATGTCTTGAGAATCTACTGAGGTGCATAAGAAATACTTAGTTGGGCAAGGGGAGCGGGTTGTATCAAACACCAGCACCTCTGAGGTGCCTATGGCTACAAAGAGTTCCTCCCTCATTGGATCATAGGCCCAATCCACAGCCTTGTCCAGGATGACAAAGGGCCAGGTGACAACCAGAAGATCCCCCGTGATTGGAGACAGAAAGCGCAAGAGGCCATCCTCTGTAGTACACAGGATTCGGTACCAGTTCTCTCCACAGTGGATTCGACGCACCTGCTGGGTGGTGCAGCCACAGACGCTAAAGAGGCTATAGAAGCAGGGCAGACGATGTAAGGAAAAAGTATGGGAAGTTTGGCAATAAAAAGTAGTGTCATCAATAAATTGGAGGCGGAATAACTGCTCTTCAAGTTCTAGTCGCCGAAGTAAATTCCCAGAAGTGAGATTCCATTCCTTGATTATGCCTTCTTGGCCAGCTGATAGCAGAATGTGAGCCTCCGGTCGGCTACGAATACATATCACTGTTGAAGAATGGGCCATGAAATTGTGGAGAGGCTGGCTTTGTTTGAGGTTCCAGACATGGATTTCCCCAGCCTTGTTTCCGGCATAGAGAAAGCCCAGTTCAAAGCAGGTAAAGCAGCAGGTGATAGAGGAGCCACTGGTAGGGGTGGTAAACTTCTTTACCTCTTGTAAATTGCCATGGCCCTGGCGTTCTAGGACCCTCACCACAGTCTCACACAGGGCAAGAAGGCAGTCATCAGGACCACTCAGCAAGATGTCCTGCACAAGCTCTTCACCTGGTATGGGAAACATGCGAGCTATCTGGAGGCCTGTGCCACCCCGCTCAATAGTCCAGGTGACTATTCCCCCCAGATTACCAGATAGAAGCATCTTTGTTTCTGGGTCATAGCAGAGGCAGCTGATGTTGAAGCGGCAGGATACTGTGCCCATAGACTTGAAGGACCGAAAGTGATCCCCAAAAAGCCGCAGGAAGAGGTCACCACAGTAGACCACGAGGATATGAAAGGAACCAGCATGGACCATCAACTGGATGGGTGGCAACCGTTCACTCATGGGAAACATTTTCTTCTCAACCATGTCCTCGCTTTTGCTTTTTGTCCAGACTACAGCCTGGAAGAGCATAAGATAAAATTTAAAAATATACCTAAGGCTGGGTGCAACTGACTCGTACCTGTAGGAGATCTAAGAATTGAGGTTCAAAGCCAGCCCAGGAAGGAAAGGCCCTGAGATGCTTATATCTAATTAACTACCAAAAATCCAGAAGTGGATCTATGGTTCAAGTGATAGGGTGCCAGGCTTGAGCAGAAAAGCTCAAGAGACAGCACTCAGGACCTGAGTTCAAGCCTCAGGATCTGTGTGTGTGTGTGTGTGTGTGTGTGTGTGTGTGTGTGTGTGTGTGTGCATGTGCACACACATGATTGCCTAGAAAGATAGAGGAGGAAAGATCCAATACTCATCTACTTTGACTTGTTCATTTGCTAATAAGAAAATGGAAGATTCTACCTTCTTTTGTTGGGAGTTCAAAACAAAATATCTTTTGCTTGACCTTGACTTACTTTAGGAGAGCCATAAAGTCTTACAAAAAAGCAATTAGAGCAGGGCATCACTGGCTCATGACTGTAACCCTAGCTACTCAGGAGGTGAGATATTAGGATCGCAGTTCAAAGCTAGCTGGGGCAGGAAAGTTTGTGAGACTTATCTCCAATTAACCACCAAAAGCCAGAAGTGGTGCTGTGACTCAAAATGGTAGAATACTAGCTTTGAGCAAAAGAGCTCAGGAACAGTGCTCAGGTCCTGAGTTCAAGCCTCATGATTGGCCAAAAAAATAAAAAAAAGCAATTTTAGAGAGAATGGGGGGAATCATGGTTCAAGATTATATTCATTTGTTCTTTTGCTAATCTAGTTGTGAGCTATGTGGGCATTGCCCTTGGAGAACAAGCTAAGACAAGGGAGGAAAAGCTGGGCATGAGTGGCTCACACCTGTAATTCTAGCCACTCAGGATGTTGAGATCTGATGATCATAGTTTGAAGCATGGGCAGGAAAGTCTGTGAAACTCATATTCAATCAACAACCACAAAAGTTGGAAATGGAGCTGGAGTTATGGTTCAAGTGGTAGAGTGCCAGGCTTGAGAGAAAAACTCAAAGGGGATAGCAAGCATCCAGGCCCTGAGTTCAAGCCCTGTACTGGCACATGAAAGAAAGAAGGAAGGAAGGAAGGAAGGGAGAGAGAAAGCAACAGGAAGGAAGGAAGGAAGAGAAGGGGAAGGAAAGAAATAATGAAGGAAGGAAGGAAGAAAAGAAGGAAGGAAGGGAAGGAGGTAAGGAAGGGAAGGAAAGGAAGAAAGAGAAGGGGGGAGGAAACAGCATTACCTGTACTTCTTTTGTGTAGGAGTTCACCCATGCGAGGGAAGCAAAGAAGAAGGCATCATTGAAATACTGGCATATAAGTGGCATATTTTGAGGGAAGTGAGTTTCTCTGTACAGTATCTGGGACCGGTCACTCAGCACAACTATGTCGCTCTTTGGCTTCTCAGATTCCTGGGAGAGGCATGGCATAAACTAAAGCTAAGATACACATACACTAAATTTTTTTCTCAAAAAAGTCAAGATTGAAGCAATTCCCCAAGTCATGCTCAGATCCCTCCTAACTCCCAATACACTCATAATACATAGAACAAACCTCCACAAAACATGAGGGAACTAGATCCCCCTAGATCCTAGATGTATATATTTTGTAGTGTGAATACAAAGGAAATAATTTTTCCAAGTGAAATTAGCATATGAGGCCTAAATAGTCTTCCATGTGTGTAAAAGATGCATGGATCAGGACTGGGAATGTGGCTTAGTGGTAGAGTGCTTGCCTAGCATGCATGAAGCCCTGGGTTACAAAGTGGTGCTGTGGCTCAAGTGGTATAGTGCTAGCCTTGAGCACAGAGAGGCTAAGGGACAATGCCCAGGCCCTGAGTTCAAGCCCCAGGACTGGAAAAAACCAACAACAACAAAGATACATGGATTATACAACATGTAACAAATTACCTAGATAAGTCAACTATGTTATCTAATAGCCACAAGTACTTTAACAGGTTGTGTCCAAATTAAAAGCAGTTCAATTATTAAATATTAAGCCAACCTGCTGGTGGCTTATGCCTATAATCCTAGGAGACTGAGATCTGAGGATCATAGTTCAAAGCTAGCCTGGGCAAAAAGTCCATGAGCCTCTTATCTCCAATTAACCACTAATAAAAGCTGGAAGTAGAGCTGTGGCTCAAGTGATAGAGTACTAGCTTTGAGCAAAAAAGCTCAGGATAGTGCCTCAGTGTCCAGGCTCTGAGTTCAAGCCCCAGAACTGGTACCCGAAACAAATTTTATTGCACAAGTAAAACTTTGAGAACCCTTATCTAGCCTTCACATTTGACTTAAGAGCTGCATATATGCAATATGTATTATCCCACAGAGAAAGGACATACACACTGAGACATTCATCTGGGGTCCATCTCACATAGCAAAACTAGTTTGCAAATATTCTCTCTGGTCACTTCCTTCTTCTTGGGAAATCTCTTCTCAGACTGTTGGTTCCTTAAGCAGTGCCACTAAAATGTCCTTGTAAGAGGTTTATAGACTTATTTGGGACTTGGTCCTTTCTCTACAACAGTGACATTTGTTTTAATGGTCTATTCTGTTTTCTTCTTGCATTTGCAATCTTTGTCTCTATTGAAGTATTCATTACTGTAAGTTAGACATGCTTATATCTTACATATACATTACCTTTTTATTTAAGATGTCATTTATTTGGTACTTATAATCCTGCCAGATGGGAATGAGTCTGGGGGAAGACATCACCTTGATTTTTCCCTAGTCCTCCCTCGGGACTGTTGCTTAAAACCTGTGGGAATACAAAAGAGGGCTACTTAGCCAATGTTATTTTTCAAAGAACTAGGAGTCAAAGGACAATAACTATCCAACAAATAATTAAAACAACCAGCACAAGAATTGAGGATATAGCTCAAGTGGTAGAGCACCTGTATAGCAATCACTAGGCCTAGTGAAAAAAAAAAAAAAAAAAAAGCAAGCCTGTTGAATGAATTCTAGTAGTCTTAGCTGTTTAGTGTCTTGATAGTCCAAAGACAACCTGATGGGACAATTCAAGCCCTGTGCTCAATTTCAGGGAGTATTTGGGGTTAAGATGTGGTATGTCCTGCTAACTATATAGAAAAAGTAGGTTTGTGTTACTTGAACTACTTATTTTTTTTTCCCTTAGTTTCAATTCAAGCAAGGTACAGTGGCTGAAAGCATGTCCTTTGAGCTTTGCCTTGTAATGGAGTCGCCTCTAGAGGGCACTGCACTCCACCATACTGTGAGGCCCTTTGGCTTTCCTTTGGGGCACTCATTAGTGCTGTGTGTGTGTGTGTGTGTGTGTGTGTGTGTCTGTGTGTGTGTGTGTGTGTGTGTGTGTGTGTGTGTGTGTGTGTGTGTGTGTGTGATCAACTTAAGAGGAGATAAACTAGAGGCAGCTTCTTGCTTCCTAGACTTTTCTGTTTTTGTTTTACAACTGTCCATCCAACTTAGTAGGAAGGCACACACCAGAGAGTAGTCAGGCAAAAAGTTGATTACAATGGGAAGTTATGAGTAAGGGTTTATTCTTCCATCTCTTCTGTAATTTTTAATTTTCTCAAACAGAAATTTCACTATTGATTCATTTTTCTTTTTGAGGGGGGTTTTGATTTGTTACGGTGTTTCACTATGTTGCTCTCAAGCTGGTTTCCAAATTGTAGACACAAATGATCCTCTTGCTGTTAGCCTGGACTGCAGTTACAAGCCTGCACCACCATGTTCAACTTCTGAGATTCAGTTTTGCAAAGGTAAGGTACGAAATACCATGAATACATATAACAAAAAGATTTGAACTGCCGGGCGCCAGTGGCTCACACCTGTAATCCTAGCTACTCAAGGAGTCTGAGATCTGAGGATCATAGTTCAAAGCCAGTCTTGGCAGGAAAGTCCATGAGACTTATCTCCAATGAACTACCAGAAAACCAGAAGTGGCACTGTGGCTCAAGTGGTAGAGCGCTCTCCTTGAGCTGAAGAGCTGAGGGATAGCATCCAGGCCCCAGAGTTCAAGCCCCATGACCGCCCCCCCCCAAAAAAAATCTGAACTACCCAAATGAGGTTCATATATGACCTCACTTTGAGGTAGAAGCCTCATAAAATTTAGGTAGAGGGGTATAGAAAATCCAATGGCACCAGAAGAGCCTACTTAGTTGATTGTATATTCAGAGAGTCAAGCTTAATTTAGCTGTTCTGTTGATGACATTACTAAAGAGCCCAACTTCATTCTCAGGGTCTCAGAGTACAAAGAACTTCAGTATCTCCATACATAGGGCTAGAATGCACTTATGTTTCTTTATGAAGAAAAACTATTTTCTAGGCTTACAATGTACCTTAACAGGTTGGCTAGTGTCACTGAATGGAAGAATTTCCCAGGATCACTGGGAGTAATGATAGCATCTAGGACTGTGGTTTGAACACAGAATCTCACACTCGCTTGGCTCTCCTGCTCATGGCTGGTGCTCTAACATTTGAGTCACACTAAGCGGCTAATTGGAGATGGAATCTTGAGGACTTTTTGCCTGGGCTAGTTTCAAATCTTAGTCCTTCAATCTAAGCCTCCTGAGTAGTTAGGATTACAGACAAGAGATACTGGCACCTGGCTTTTATGTATGTTTTCATTCTTAAACTGGTTTTATGACTAGCTATTATCACCCATTAAATGACTTAAAAATGAACATGATTAAAAAAATTCACACGTCCTCCTGTTTCTCTTTCATTAAAGTAATCCTGGTTGTGTCCTTTCTGGTTTTGTTTTGTTTTGTTTTGTTTTTCGGTTGGTGGTGAGGCCCTGAACACTGGGCCTGGGCGCTGTCCCTCAGCTCTTCAGATCAAGGTTTCGCTCTATCACTTGAGCCACAGTGCCACTTCCTGTGCTGAGGAAGCCAGGGCCTCATACATGCAAGGCAAGCACTCTACCACTGAGCCACCTTCCCAGACCTGTCCTTTCTGTTTTGTTGTAAAAGTGTTCTGTACATACACAAATATATATGTAATTTTGTCTAATATGTAAGACAAGTTCTATATAATGTTCTGCATATTTTCCCTTCCTATGTCTAGAGATCAACTGATTAATATATGAATTAGTATATTAATAAATGAGCTCTGCCTCAATTCTCAACTTTCCAACTGCAGAGTATTCCACTGTGTGATTTAACGATTACTTGTTTCTCCAAGTTTTTGTTAATGAACATTGGGCAACTTCCAACCTTTTGCTACTAGGACCTATTCCACAAATGACTCTGTTAATTAAATTGCAAAACTAAAGCAGCAGAAAATATTTCCATTCAACATAGCCTAAAATGTTCTGAATGTATTTGAGCTAAATAAGTCATTAGTTTTACTGGATTTATGTAAAATTAAAATTGCATATGAATCTTGAATTAAATTTCATGTGTGTGTAGTATGTGTGTGTGTGTGTGTGTGTGTATACTGGGGCTTGAACTTGGCTTGGTTCCAGACCCTTAGCCTTTTCCCTTAAAGTTAGTGATCTACCACTTGAGCTACAGCTCTACTTCAGGCTTTTTGGTGATCAACTGGATATTAAGAGTCTCATGAGTCAGGCACTGGTGGCTGATGCCTGAAATCCTAGCTACACAGGAGCCTGGGATCTGAGGATCACTGTTCAAAGCCAGCCCAGGCAGGAAATTCCCATGAGACTCTTCAATTAACCACAAGAAAACCATGCTGTGGCTCAAGTGGTAGAGTGCTTGCCTTGAGCTGAAGAGCTCAGGGCCAGCATCCAGGCGCAGAGTTCAAGCCCAACAACCGACCAAAAAAAAAAAAAAAAAAAAGTCTTATGGACTTTCCTGCCCAGGTGGCTTTAAAGTATAATTCTCCAGATCTCTGCTTCCTAAGTAGCTAGGCTTACAGCTGTGAGCCAATAGTGCCGAGTTTAAATTTCTTTCCTTCTTTCCTTCTTTTTCTTCCTCCCTTCCTCTTTCTTGCCTCCCTTCCTCTTTCTTTCTTTCCTTCCTTTCTTTTTTTTCTTTCATTTTCTTCCTTTCTTTAATTTTCTTCCTCCCTTCCTTTCTTCCTTCCTCTTTCTTGCCAGTCGTTGGGCTTGAACTCTGGGCCTGGGCACTGTCCCTCAGCTCTTCAGCCCAAGGCTAGCATTCTACCACTTGAGCCACAGCGTCACTTCTGGTTTTCTGGTGTTTTATTGGATAATAGTCTCACAGACTTTCCTGCCCAGGCTGGCTTTGAACCTCAATCCTCAGATCTTAGCTTCCTGAGTAGCTAGTACAGGCGTGAGCTACCTGGGCCCCGTTAGTTTAAATTTCTAACGGTAGAAACATTAGGTGCTAGAGATGCCCGAAGGCAGGCTCAAATGCCTGCTGAACTGATGAGCTCCCTTGAGGGTAGGATTCCACTCTCTCCGACATCTCCATTATCAAGCTGTTGAGGACTGAGTACTTAACACATTTTCATTTTCATTGAAGAAGTGGACAAATAAATGATGGATTCTTTGCCCTCTCCCAGCTTCAGGTCGTACTATGCATCTTCCTGAAAGCAGGCCAAAGCAGGAAGGTATTATGGATGAGGTTTCTTGACCACAGATCCCTGACATTCAAAAATTGCCCCAGTCACCCTTACAAAGGGTAGGAGTGGCAATATTTACTTGGAAACGAGAGAGGGATATATATATATTTTTAAGGCCGTATCTTTGGTTATGTCAGCAGGTGAACTAAATTGAAACATAAGGTGCTCTGGGCAGCCCCACCCCCACCGTAACCCCGGGGACCTCCTTGCCCCCTCCTCCCCCCTCCAGTTACCTGCGACCAGATTCCTGACTAAACTGAGATGGGTATGGAGAGTGTTGCGGTACCCAGGAGCTGCGACGTGAACGATCAAGACCTAAAGGCAAGCGCCTGATGCCGTGGGGGAAGAGTCCGCAGACCCCAGCGGTTGGTTAATCGCGCAACCTCACGCCCCGCGGAGGGTCCGAGGACTCAGGGAGGGCGAGAGCGCGCGTGCGCACTGGTACACGAAGCGTGAGAACGCGCGCAAAGCGCGCACACGCATCCGAAAAAAGGGGTTAGTGAGGAGAGGGAGTCCCCCGATGGGACTCCCCAGGAGTTACCTGGGGAGGGCGCGCACGTGTGCGGGCGCACGCAAGGGAGCGCGCCCACAGGGGCGCGCACCGCCACCCTCCTCCCGCGTCCCTCTCCGAAGGAGGGGGGTGTGTCTAGCGCAGGGCCTCGTTTTTATCTCGCGCCTCTCCCAGGCTGGCGCTCCAGGGCAAGTGACTCGCGTCCCTCAGAAGGGGAAGAGAGAAGGTCTACTGAGTGGGGAGAGAGAGGAGAGAGCGCAAACACCGCAGAGGAAAAACTGGCCACGGGTATAGTGTGAAGCGCAGCTCGAGGGCTGCAGCCGTCCACGAGACACTCCCCTTTTCCCCCGCGCCGCCCCCCCACTCCCGGTCTCCTCACGCCCCTCCGGGCTGCGGAAGTGTTCTGTGGAGACGGTAGCAGCAGCAAGGAAGCGACCAGTGAAACTACATTTCCCAGAAGATATCGCGGTAGTTGGTGTGACTACGGCTCCCGGCAGCCTCCGCGCGCGAACGCGTTAAGCTCCCTTCAGTTCTCTCGTCCTCGAGCGGCGAAAACTACAGTTCCCAGGAGGTCTCGCGCGAAGCGGCTTGGAAGTGGGCAGCCTGGAAGTCACTCGGGCCACCGGAGCTGGCGGCGTCTTCCAAGCGAGTCGCGCGGGGGCCAGACGCCGCGGTCGAGGAACCCGCTCGGGCGGGCAACCAGGACACCCAGGTATTGGTGTTCCAGGCTGAAGGAGCACCCTGGTGCAAAGGTGAGGGGAATTGGTGGCTGCTCGGACCCCCCTCCCTCCCACCTCCGGGGGTCAGCACCGACGGACAACCAGGCGGACGGCCGGGTTGTGGGCACTGGCTGTGGGGGGCGGCGGCGCTGGGACTCACGTCCTCCTGGACCAGGCTGAGGGGTACTCGAGCCCGCATGGCTCAACTTTCCGATCGTGAAAGCCGGAGCTGTGTGAGGTGGTGGTGGTGGTATGGGGTGGGAGGGCGGGGGGGGGGGGTGGAAGAGCCTGGAGTCAGGGGGAGCTGTGGGGTGCACGTCCCAGCCCCGCCACTTCAGAGCTGCGGTGTGAGGCAAACGCGTCGAACCTCAATCCCCCCCACCCCCTTTCGATGAAACGGAGGAGAATGTCTTTTCTTTTTAATTAATTTTTTTCTTTTCTTTTCTTCTTCTTCTTCTTCTTTTTTTTTTTTTTTTTTTTTTTGCTGAGGATTGGTTTTTGAGCTCTGGCGAATAAGGCATTTGCCACATGGAAGGTACTTGTTAGGTGTTGGCGTTATTGTTAGCTCCTGGAGAAATGAGGTGAAGATAATCGATTGCACAGGATGAACGGTTAGTGGAGCATATGCCGAGTCCATAGTTAGCACTCAATGCAGGAGAGCTGCTAGGGAAACTGAGATTATTTTGTTTCAGAGCTTTCGTTTGGGGAAACAGGGATGGGGGGCGGGCAGGCAGGTTCAGATTTGATTTGAAGCTTGGCCACTCACCAGCTGTGTGACCTTGGCCAGCTGTCTTCAACCTCTTGTACCTCAGTTTCCCTGTTGTAAAATGGGGGTTTCATTGCAGCCACCTCATAGACAGTTGCTTTGAAGATGCAATGAAAATGCCATGTGTAAAGTGCTTAGCGCAGCAGCTGGCACAGAGTGCTCAGTAAATGGTATCATTTATTCAGCGTTTTCCCAGTGGCCCAAAGACCCTCTGAGAGGGAGTTGGGGGTGTCTCTGGCTGTAGTCTTGGTCTCCTCAGCAGTCCAGATTTAAAAATGGTTCACTTGATTTCATCTGCATTCTTAGGTCCTCATTTATAAAAATGAGACCAATAGCAGGACCACCCTCAGAAGGATGAGATTGTGTTCCTAATCTGAGCCACCCCTTACTAAGTAGCAGCTCTTATGTATTATAATTGTTGTTCTTCAATATTCTCCATCTGGCCCAGAGACTGCTTAACTGTGGGCTGTGACATGACAGCCCTAAGCTCCCCCACACGTTTGCTCCAAGCCTCAGTGTCCCATCTGTGAAATGGTAGTCATAGGACTTTTATGCCAGAATTGTTCTGATGATTTCAGGAGATAATTCTTGCTTAGTATTTTGTACAGGTCCCAGCACACATTAAGCACTTGATGAATGTATTTTTTTTTTTATTGTTGTTGTTGTCGTCTCTCTCCCCCACCTTGACTCTTTGCTTCTTTCTGTACTTGTAGGACAGAGGTGGGGACAAAGTTAGTGTATCTTCCTCCTTTTCCCTTAAGGTTAACTTACGGTATCTACTGTATAGTATAAGGGCCTGAGAAAAGATGATGTAGACCTGTCATTAGCAGCCACCAGCACAATGCTTTTCCTGTCCTTTACTTATTATTGGTCCTGGAGTGCTAGGGCATTTTTTTTTTTTTTAAGACAGGATCTCACTGTATAGCTGAGGCTAACCTCAAACTTGTGATCTTCCTGCCTTAGATCTCCAAGTGCTTGGATTACAGGCATGCATCACCATGCCTGCTGCTAAGCATGCTATCACTGAACTACACCTTCAGCCCCAATGCTTTAATTATTGTCCCAGTGTGGGCAGCTCCTGACTTTCTGAAGCCCACACTAAACCCTTGAACTTCCAGCTCAGATATGGAGCCTATGCTTCATTGGTGTCTCCTGGTAGCTGTTCTTTGGCGCTATAAAACTGAACATGTCCAACTTGAACTCCTCCTCCTCTTCTGCCCCTTCCTCCTTCTCCTAGACTAAGTAGTCACCATTGTGGTGTGAATGGACTAGTATTGACCTAGTTGCCTAAGCCAGAAATTGGGAATTGCTCTTCTTCCCTTCCCTTCCCTCATACAGTTGGTTGATAACAAGATGGAGCTGCCATGTCACAGAAATCCCATGTTGTTCTTCCATTTGAGGACCCTAGAAGATCCTCTAGCTCTTGGAGGTGGCCTTTCTGACAAGGCCCACTTGATTCTTTTAAGTCACCAAGGATTAACATATGCAGCATATGTATTAAGAAGGGGCAGAGAAGACAATACTGGCTTGGCTAGACTGCAGTGGCTGCAGATGTGAAAGGCAGGCCTGACTTTCAGGGGACCCATTCTATGATTTTAGCTTGGCACAAATCAGTTGAATTGTTCATTTATTTCTGAAAAATTATACTCTTTGTCAGCAGGTTAGAATATCCTGTGTGGGAAAGTGGCCACCCCTGGCATGTGGGGAGACAGCACACACACTACACACCCCAGAAAAGGCTGGAAAGGAAATTTACTAGATCTCAATTTAGGTTGAGTCTGCTGTCTGAAACCTGTCTTTGTGATTTTCAATTGAAAATGGAAACTTGTGGTCTTAATCAAATTTATGATGGTCATTAAATTCACCTGTGTGTGTATATGTGTGTGTTTTATCTCCAGAAATAAGGCAGGGGCTTAAAATACCTTGGAGATGGGAGGGGGAGAAATGGGGGAAAGGAAAGGAAGGGGTGCCATTGCCCAAGAAGCATTGTATTCATTACCTGACTTATGATTGTAATTCTTTATAAAAACAATTTAAAAAATTAAAGGGTTTCCTAACAAGAACAAAAAATCTTGGTTGGCCTCCATTGTTAGTGACAATAGCATATGGTTGTTTAGTACTCTGGGTAGAATGGTTTAAGTTAAATGTGAGCTTGTTTTTTAGACATTGCAGTTGTTAGGTGGTAAATCAAAAATGGAATTTAGGAAGTGTAGCAACCGGTACCTTTTTTTTTTTTTTTTTTTTTGCTACAAAACATGTTTTGCTGATAATTTCAAACTTGCAAAATCTAAATGTATTTACATTTTAATAAAAGAGTTGAGCAGTCATTTCTTATAAAGTGTTAATTTTTAGCTGTTAGGGGTTGTTGGACCACTTTGCACATTTGTATTTTCAAGACTGGTATTACTTCTAGTTTTTAGGATTGTTCTGGTCATGGCCTTTGTGTGTGTGTGTGTGTGTGTGTGTGTTTGTGTGTTTGTGTGTGTATGTGTGTGCATGTGAGAGAAAGATAGGAGAGGAGGATAGATTAGGTTGGATTTGGCTTTGAAAAAGAAGTTATGCAAGAAAGATAGGCTCATTGTGACACGTCAGACAATTCAGAGATGTAGATGGAAAGTAGTTGTTGCTCCTCTCCACACCCAAGTCCCATCCCTCAGGGATAACTGGTTGTTGAAATTGTGAATAATAAGCATCCACTGGCAGGTTTTTAGATACCAGAGTGAAGAAAATGGATGTGCTTTTGCCCGTGGTGATTTATTTTATTTTATGTCAGTACTATGGCTTGAACTTAGGGCCTCACATTCTTGCTTAACTTTTTCACTCACAGCTGGCACTCAACCAGGAATGATAGGTGCAGGCCCATTCCTAGTGAAGAGAGAGTTTTGCAGACTTGTTACCCAAGCTGGTCTGAAGCCATGATCCTCCCAGTCTTAGCCACTCAACCTCCCAACTGTGTCCAGCCAGGGGTGTTAAAACATTTTTTTTGGGGGGGGTCTGGTTGTGGGGCCTGAACTCTGGGCCTGGGCGCTGTCCCTCAGCTCTTCAGCTCAAGGCTAGCGCTCTACCACTTGAGCCACAGCGCCACTTCTGGCTTTTTTTTTCTTTTTTCTTTTGTGGTGCTGAGGAATCGAACCCATGGCCTCATGCATGCAAGGCAAGTGCTCTACCACTGAGCCACCTTCCCAGCCCAACATTGTTTTTAAATGGGGCTGGCCTCGAACTTCTCTCTTCCCAGTCTCAACCTGCCAAGTAGCTAGGATTATAGGCATGAGCCATTGTGCCAGACTTCATTATTATTTTTTTGGGGGGGGGGTTCGGTCATGGGTCCTGAACTCTGAGCCTGGGCGCTGTCCCTCAGCACTTCAGCTCAAGGCTAGCGCTCTACCAGTTGAACCACAGCGCCACTTCCGGCTTTTTTTCTTTTTTCTTATGTGGTGCTGGGGAATCGAACCCAGAGCCTCATGCATGCAAGGCAAGCGCTTTACCACTGAGGCACCTTCCCAGCCCCTTCATTATTTTTTTAAATGAAAAAAGTCTGATCCATCCACTTTTGAGTGGTTTTAAGTATACTGGAGAAAATAACAGGGTAAAAGGCTGGAAAGTGGCTGGTAAGAGGAAGGGGTGAAGGGAAGGGGTAATTACTGTAGCTGATGGTCAGGCAAGGCCTCTTGGGCCTCTGAAGAGAAGTCATGTGAGCTGAGACCAGAGTGAGCAAGAGGCACCCGCTGTGTCAAGAACTAGAAAAAGAACATTCCAGGCAGAGGGAACAGCAAGTGTAAAAGTCCAGAGGTGGGAATAAATTTACTCTAGAAATAGCATCATAAATGAATGCAGAAGAATGAATTATCTTAAGATAATATCCATAGCAGCTATTGTAGTAATCGTATTTATTGTCTGCTAGGTGTTTCTCTTGGCATTTCATACCCATCCTTACTTAACTCTGATGGGAACCCAATGACTGGTTAACTTTACTGAGCTCATTTTACAGATGAGCAAATGATTTCAGGGTCAGGCTCTTCACTCTCTCTCCTTCCAGGCTCTCACTAGAAGGAGGCAGAGGCCAATGGAGGAAGTGGACACAGTATTTCCTGTTCATGTTTGTTTGACAGGCAGAGTGCTGCAGACTATGTTAGTGCCTTATTCATTTGGCAGCAGGAGCAGTGTGTGGATGATGTGTCATTTCAACTGGCAGTAAGACACAATAGCCCTGGCATTAGTAGTACATGTCTGATCTCAGGACTTAGGAAGACCATGAGTTGAGGCCAGCCTGGGCTACATAGCAGGAAACAGGATTAGGTTGGGCTGTTAGGATGGTTTGCTGGTTGTTTCAAAATCAAGGTTGACTGCATGGCTTTCATTAGATATGGATTGACATGTAGCACAGGTCTGAATGGGCCAGTGTCTCATTTGGGCAATCTTTGTGAGATTTTGGGTTGGCAAGGGGTAGGATGTTTTAGCCATCAAGCCAGCCTTATTGGTTGTTAAAGTGTCATATTACAACTTAGCAATTAAAATGATGAGATGTGGCCTCTGAAGAGACACCAGTCCTTCCTCTGTCCTATGATGTGTCCATTTTGATTTGTAAAGTCTGGGCCTGCCTTACAGGTTGTTAAGTATTTTGAATGAAGAACAGCCCTGGCTCAATGTGAGGATACTGGTGGATGCTTTGAAGACCAGGCATCTGGAGAGCTCCTTTCACCCGTCAGTCTGTGAAGCTGCTGCTGCTGCTGCTGCTGCTGCTGCTGCTGCTGCTGCTGCTGCTGCTGCTGCTGCTGCTGCTGCTGCTGCTTCTTCTTCTTCTTCTTCTTCCTCTTCCTCTTCCTCTTCCTCTTTCTTCTTCTTCTTCTTCTTCTTCCTCCTCTTCCGCTTCCGCCTCCGCCTCCGCCTCCGCCTCCGCCTCCGCCTCCGCCTCCGCCTCCGCCTCCTCCGTGTATGCTGGGCATCAGACTAGGCACTTGAGATCATTGAATATAATACAGGTTGAATATATCTTAGGTTTCAATCGTTCATGGAGATAATGCAACTACATGGGTGCTAGATGCTCTTCTAAACATTCTTAGTTGATACATAGTCTACTGGCCATATTGTAAAAAGTGAAAAGGAAATTATTACTAGGTGTGTGTGTGTGTGTGTGTGTGTGCGCGTGTGTGTGTGCTGGTCCTGGATAGTCTACTGGCCACATTGTAAAAAGTGAAAAGGAAATTATTAGTGTGTGTGTGTGTGTGTGTGTGTGTGTGTGTGTGTGTGTGTGTGTGTGTGTGTGTGTGTGTGTGTGTGTGTGTGCGCGCGCGTGCGCGCGCTGCTCCTGGGGCTTGAACTCAGGGCCTGGGCCCTGAGCTTTTTTGCTCAAGGCTAGCACTTGAGCCACATCTATTTCCAGCTTTTCAGTGGAATAGAGTCCCAGGGACATTCCTGACAAAGCTGGCTTTGAACAATGATCCTCAGATCTCCGCCTCCTGTATAGGTAGTATTACAGGAGTGAGCCACTGGCTATTATTAGCTTTTTGGTCCTGGGCTGGGCACTGTCCCTGAGCTGCTTTTGCTCAAGGCTAGTACTCTACCACCTTGAGCCATAACGCTACTTCTGGCTTTTTCTGTTTATGTGGTACTGAGGAATTGAACCCAGGGCTTCATTCTTTCTAGCAAGTACTCTTCCACTAAGCCACATTTCCAGCCCTCCCCTTGCCCCTTTTTAAAATGATTAATTGGCAATAAGAGTCTCATGGACTTTCCTGCCCGGTCTGACTTTGAACCACAATCCTCAGATCTCAGCCTCCTGAGTAGCTAGGATTATAGGTGTGAGCCACTGGCACTCAGCAGTGGAAATTAATTTTAATGATATATGTTATTTAATCTAAAATATCATGTAAACATGTAACCAACATAAAAATTAATGAGGTATTTTATAGTGTTGTTTTTACTTGAGATCTTTGAAGTGCAATGTGGGTTTGCTTTTTTTTTTTTTCTCTTTATTTTGAAATGGGTCTCACTTTGTTGCCCAGGGTTGGCCTTGAACTCCTGAGCTAAGGCAGTTTGCCTACCTTCGGCCCCTTGGGAGTGTGCTATTGAGCCTGGCTTACATGGTGTATTTTATACTCCCAGCCCATCCTATTTTGCCTCTCAGCTGTTTGGTAGGCACCTATAGCAAATGGCTACCATATTGGACAGCATGAGCCTGTTGTGAGGTTGACCATGACAGATCAAAAATACCATTTTTACTTTTTTCTTTCTTTCTGTCTTTTTTATGCTGCGAATGGGAGCTCAGGGCCCCGCACAGCCTGTACTCTCTCCCCCTTGAGCTGCACCCTGTTCTTGGTGGCTGAGGGATGGAAAGCATCTTCAGCAGCAACAGGTTCATACACCTTTGTGCCTGCCACTGCACTCAGCGCTGGTGGGTGTCACCAGTGTTCTGTGGTGGTGGGAGCTGTGGTCATTTCCACTTTTACAGATGAGGAAGCTGAGGTAAGGCATCAGAAGGCTGCAGACTCAAAGTTGGAAAGTGGTGGAGGCTGAATTCAAGCTCAGCTCCAGTACATGCTTTCACTGTTTATTTATTTATTTGTTTATTTATTGGTACAAAAGGTAGAATCACTGTGTTGCACCCCAGCTCATGAAACCTTGTTTGTATGTGCGGTCTTTAGAGAGTGTTTGAGTTTAAGGCAAAGAAAGTTGTGAAAGGATTTGTTATTCCTAGAGTTTGTCAGCAATGGTCCCTGAGTTTATGTTGGTGCCAGGGTGCCAGTTGAGACCTGAAAGAGTCCAGGTCCATTCCTTGGATTGAGCTCTAGGTTTGCTGAAAACAGGGACCTTACTCTCAGAAAAGAGAGGAGTCTGGGGAGAGAGATCAATAGGAAGCAGGGAGAAAGGAAGGCAAGCAAGGGCCAGCCTGTTCATAGCATAGGCTCATTTCTAAGCTGCTAAAGACCTGTCCCCTGGTGTCTGCACAGTTCTTCCTGTCACTCAGCCAAAGCACAGACTAGTGAATTTTGCCATATTCTTATGTTGGGAGACATGGCAGAGTGGGCAGGAGCAGGAGAGGTGGTCACAGAAAACCTCTGTGAACTCTTTGGGGTCACTGTTTCAGATTCTCTCTTGGCTCAGAGTTCTCCCTCAAAGGTGGAGGATGGATCTGAGTCTCCTGCACCAACAAGGTAGCACAACTATCCATCTGCTGGCCAGTGCTTGGTAGGTAAAAGATGCTCAGTGAGGATCTGTGGACGGAACTCCATGCTAGCTGGCCTTCACTAGGATGTGTCATCTGCAAGGCACTGCTGTGAGGGCTTTTCATTTAATCCTTCTGTCCACTCCAGGAGACATATGGGGCACTACTGTTGTTAATACCTTTATTTTTATTTATCTGTAATGCTGAAGTTTGAACTCAGGGTCTTGGCACTTACTAAGCAAGTGGTCTGTTATTATATGAGCCACTGCATCAGCCCTGGTACTTATTTGTATAGCAAAACTGTAGTCTAGAGAAATTTGTAAGTCTCAAAGCTAGGATTCACAATGGAGCCACTTAATCCAGAGTCTAGGCTCTTAAGTACTATATGACTGTCTGTGAATGGACAGACAGATAGGGAGGGTAAGTAGGGTTGTCCACACTAGTTCCAGCCTCTCCACCTAAGAAGCGGCCTTTTGGGAGCCCACTTCAGCTTCCATACCCTTGAGGCTTGAGCACTACTCAAGGCATGGGGTTTTTTTCTGTGTTCTGGAACCTGTTCTTTCTCTTTCTTGAAAATAATAAAGCAGGGGCTGGGAAGGTGGCTCAGTGGTACAGTGCTTGCCTTGTATGCATGAAGCCCCGGGTTCCATTCCTCAGCACCACATAAGCAGAAAAAGCCAGAAGTGGTGCTGTGGATCAAGCAGTAGAGCGCTAGCCTTGAGCTGAAGAACTGAGGGACAGCACCCAGGCCCAGAGTTCAGGCCCCATGACTGACAAATAATAATAATAATAATAATAATAATAATAATAAAGCATTCTGACTATCACAGAGGAATTCTTAATTCTTCCAGTGATAATAATCTTGTGGTACTGCTTTAGAGAAAACCTTTGTCTTTAAGCAGCTCATTCTGCAATTCTTGTGAATGAAGTGTTCGAGTTATCTGTGATGTGCTTCAGAATGGTTGGATGAGGGGAGAATAGAGAGGGCTAGTGTGTGGGGGTGAATGAGAGATGAAACAAGACCGGCCACAAGTTGATAATGGTGGAGCTGTGTGATGAGGGTATACATATTAAACTCTTCCTTTTACCTTTGTGTGTTTGAAGTGTCTCATGTTATGCAAAGTTAAAAACAAGTGCAATAAATTACATCCAACATTTGTGCGTTTCAAGCTCAAGTGTATAGGTAGGGGATTTCCCTGCCTCTGCACAATCCACTCAGATAATAAAATGTTGGCTTTAAAAAAAACAAACAAAAAACAAAAACCTTCATTATGCAAAACAGTACCTAGCCAGGACTTTGGAAACCCCTTATAAAGGAGATTGCAGTGAGAACATCTGGGAGGCACCAGTAGCCCCCACACTTCCACCAGTTCTCTGGAGCACAGGCCACAGTGTTGTTGCCTTGCAGTCAGTTCACTGAGGTCCCTCTTCCCTACTGTGGGGCCCCTCCCACATTTTTTTCCAAAGACTTGTTTCAACAAGAGACCTAAGATCCTCCCAAGATCCTCCCATCAGCACAGACCACACTGCTCCAGTGACACCTGGCCTTCCTCTCTCTGATGGGCCTTTGTTAAGGACCTAGAAGGAACCAGAGTCCTGCCCTATGTTTGTCTGCACATTGTGGTATAAGGCTGGGAAAGTGTTAACCTTCAGCTTTGATTTGTGACAAAAGGAGGCAAGAACCAGCTTGTGACAGTGCTTGGGACCTAATGATATTTCTCATCAGGCCAGTGGTGAAGACTCTTTCACAGCCAGCATGGTTCTCATTCATGTGGATGTTCCTGCTGGATTTATTACTCAGGGAAGGGGGGGGCGGAGGAAGGAGGAGGTGGTCTGTATAGCCAGTCAAATTGTGATGGAATCCCTAGGTGAGAGGAACACACACTTGGGGTTATCTATAGGTGGTAAATGAGGTGTCGATGTGATGGTGCTAGTTGGTCTGATCTTGAGAGACACTTGTCTCCTTTGTTCCTGATGGTGACTGTCTTTTCTGTAATGTGTCCTGCTCAGCACTAGATTCTTGGTTTGCAAGAAGAAGGCAAATAGGAGGGCTGGGTTCTATCCCCAGCCACATGCTAAGAATAGATCCCAGGCTTTTTACTTGCTAGATAAGTTCTCTACCACTTAAGCCATGTTTCCTGTCTTTCTTTTGTTCTTAGTTTTTCAGAAAATCTTTCACTAATTTAGACCTGATCTTCCTACCTCTGCTTCTCAGGTGAGATTGTGGGTGTGCCTTACCATGCTGGTCTGGTTTTTGAGTTAGGGTCTTGTGAACTTTTACTCTGCTTGGCTTTAATCTGCAATGCTCCTGTCACCACATTCCAAGTAGCTGGGATTACAGGTGTGCACTACCATATCTACCTCTTTTTCTTTCAAAGGTGCTTTTTTGCACCCCTCTACCATCCCCATTTCTTTCAGGAGGGGTCTCCAAGGAGAGTTTAGGTGGAAAAAAATGTTGGAAGTACCATCTCCATGGTAGGTGACTTGATTTGTGTATGTTTCATCTTTGGGACCTGCACAGGTTGAATCTGAGGGCAAGAAACCAATGCTGACACTGAACATCTGGTTCAGGCTGTGCGAGGAGACCTAGGAGCCTTGGTGGAGAAGTGGAAAAAGACCCTTTAGCCTTCTTGTTTGTTGCACCTCTGTACAGACCAGAAAGATAGTTATTCATCACTGAACTCTAAGGCACAGGGTTGGGTCCTGTATGGTAAAGTAACCTTTTTTTTTTTTTTTTTTTTGTTGGTCGTGGGGCTTGAACTCTGGGCTTGGGCGCTATCCCTGCACTCTTCAACTCAAGGCGAGTGCTCTACTGCTTGAGCAACAGCTCCACTTCCAGTTTTCTAGTGGTTTATTGGAGATAAGTGTCTCACGGACTTTCCTGCCCAGGCTGGCTTTGAACTGTGATCCTCAGATCTCAGCCTCCCGAGTAGCTAGGATTACAGGCATGAGCCACCGGCGCCTGGTTTGAAATAACCTTTAAGGAGGTACTCAGCTTTTGGAGAGGCAGTAAGGAGGTCACGTCACTGGTGTGCCTTTGGCTACAATAATCAGCAAATAGGAGATTCATATAGTGTCTAGTGTGTGCCAGATGCGTGCAAGGCGCTTCACAGGAAGGGCTTCATGGAAGTCTCCCAGCAACCCTTTAAGAGAAGTGCTCTTATTGTTCCTCTTTTGCAGTATTTAAATAACTTGTTCAAGGTCACATGGCTCAAAAATTGTGGTGACTTGGAGTCTGGCAGTCTGACTCCAGAGGCCATTAATTAGCCAACTTCATGTGCTCCAGAAGGGTCCTCAGACCTGAGATCTTTCAGTCCTCAGAACAAATGCCACAGACAACTGCCCTCCCCCACCTCCCTATTCTTCAGATCCAGCTTCAGAATTTTCCTCCTTCCCTCCCTACCTCCTTTCCTTCCATTCTTCCTTTGTGGTACTAGGGATTGAACTCAGGGCCTTGCACTTGCTAGGTACTTATTCTACCACTTGAATCACACCTCCAACCCTTTTGCTTTATTATTATTATTATTTTAAAGTAGAATCTCACTTTTTGCTGGGTTGGCCTGGGTTTGAGGTCTTCCTATCCAGGTGTGTCACTACATGCCCTGCTAATTTGTTAAGATATGGAGTCTTGCTGACTTTTTGCCCTGGCTGGCTTCTAATTGGTCCTCCTGATCTCTGCCTCCTGAGCAGTTGGAATTATAAATAAGATTCTCTGGGGTTGGGAAGGTGGCTCAGTGGTAGAGCGCTTGCCTTGCTTGCATGAGGCCCTGGGTTTGATTCCTTAGCATCACATAAGTGGAAAAAGCCGAAGTGGTACTGTGGCTCAAGTGGTATAGTGCTAGCCTTGAGCTGAAGAGCTTAGGGATAGTGCCCAGGCCCAGAGTTCAGAACCTACGACTGACCAAAAAAAAAAAAAAAGAAAGATTTTCCGTACCCAGCAGGAATTTGTGCTTCCAACAGGCTCCCAGGGATACTGGTGTTCCTGGTCCAAGAAGTACATTTTAAGAACCATCAGTGTGCTGTAACAGGAAATCCAAACGAAATGGGCCTGAAATAAGGAGATTGATGATCTCCTATTACAAAAGAATCCATAATCAATATGAAGATTTACTAAGCAATTCCACAACATTTATAAGGGCCCAGTCCCTCTCCTTTGTGCTACTTTGTCATACAGGGTGTGCCTTCCATGTCCTCAGGCTCTGGTGTGGCCACAAGGGCCCTTAGTTGGCACACCCTGATAGGGCCATTTGCCCAGCAGCAGCAGCAGCAGCAGCAGCAGATATCTCTTCCTCACCTGTCTTCTCACTCCAAGGCATTAATGCTTGCCTCCCAGAATCCCCTCATATCTCACTGGTGAGCACTGTATCACATGACCACCTCTGGACCAATCATAGGCAAGGGTCATTAGGATTTACAATCTTTAGGCTACAGCTAGCACCAGTCTTACTTATCTGAGTGGCTCTGGGAGGAGAGTGGCAGTAGAAATCAAATCTGAATTTGTTATAGGAAAGGATTGGGAATGAGGCTAGACCTTAGGGTAGACAATTATCTCTGGTGTGGAACTGAGGGAAACAAAGTGGAATCATAACCCCAGGCATTTTTGTGTCATTGCACTTAACCAATCTTGTTTTATAATAATCTCAGTCACTACTTAGCTTTCTTTTTTTTTTGGGGGGGGGGGTCCAGTCGTGGGGCCTGAACTCTGGGCCTGAGCGCTGTCCCTCAGCTCTTCAGCTTAAGGCTAGCACGCTACCACTTGAGCCATAGCACCACTTCTGGCTTTTTTTTTCTGCTTATGTGGTGCTGGGGAATCGAACCCAGGGCCTCATGCATGCAAGGCAAGCGCTCTACCACTGAGCCACCTTCTCAGCCCACTACTTAGCTTTCTATTCTCCAAACATGGCCCATTTAAAAAACAAATACTCAGAAACCATGTACCATAGGAACCCTTGATCTTGTTGGGATACTCAGTGTTTCATCTGATATTTCAGGGGCACTTGAGTTGGCCACAAGGCAGCAGGTGTATAGTTTTTGAGAGCTTGCTTTGCTCAGAAACACCTGGGTCTTTCCCTGCTCTCTTCTCACACCTGTGCAAGAGGCCCCTCTGAAGTCTGCTCAGAGGGCTGTGGACTGGGTGAAAGGAGAGAATGCAAGTCAAGTGCTTGGCCGTTGGCTGGCATATGTGGAGTGCTCAAGGCTAGGCTCTTCTCATTTTTTTTGGGGGGGGGGGGGGAGTCCGGTCGTGGGGCCTATACTCTGGGCCTGGGTGCTGTCCCTCAGCTCTTCAGCTCAAGGCTAGCACTCTACCACTTGAGCCACAGCGCCACTTCCGACTTTTTTCTTTTTGCTTATGTGGTGCTGAGGAATCGAACCCAGGGCCTCAAGCATGCAAGGCAAGTGCTCTACCACTGAGCCACCTGCCCAGCCTCTCTTCTCATATTAAATGTGAGGGGTTTTTGTTTGTTTGTTTGTTTTTGTCATGGGGTTTGTATTCTGGGCCCTGGGCACTGCCCTTCAGCAATTCAGCTCAAGTCTAACATTCTACCACTTGAGCCACAGCGCCACTTCTGGTTTTCTGGTGGTTTATTAGAGATAAGAGTGTCACGGAGTTTCCTGCCTGGACTGGCTTTGAACCATGATCCTCAGATCTCAGCCTCCTGAGTATCTAGGAGTACACGTGTGAGTCACCGGCACTTGGCTAAATGTGAGTTATTAATTGAATAAATTATCACTTAATATTCCTGTGCTCTTATTACCCCTCCCCCAACTGTATGCAACATTCTGCAGATACCTGTTGCTGTCATTCATGGCTGCAGTGTAAAGCCATCATCACCCTGAGAGATGGCAGAGGGGTAGAGAGATGTGGCTTGGGCTCTGGAGGAGCCATACTACCCATTCATGAGTCCTGGGTCCATCCTAGTTCCCTGTTGATCTTGGGCAAGCCACTGAGTTTCACAGTGTCAGTTTTCAGATCAGAAAGATCTTCCTAGGTTGCTAGGTGAGAATCAAAATCTAGAGCACTAGCTCAGAGTGCTTGGAACATCTCAGTGCCTGACCCATAGTCATTGATGAACAGGGCTGAAAGCTTTCCTGCCAGTTTATTTACAGGACACTGTCAGACCCCATGGGCAGGTTCTGTATGTTTTTTGTTTACCTCTGTGCTCCAGTGTTTGACATAGAATAGACACTCCTTTTTCCGTTACTGTGGCTGAAACAAAGAGCAGTAATAGTTTTTCTTAATTTTTTCTCCACCATCAACTGCCCAGTATTTAAACTCAATGACCATTAGCTGGTTGCTTCCTATTTTGAAGATTCTAGTGTAGGCCTGACTAACCCCGAGAGCAATGTGAATCAATAATGGCAGCTTATAGCTATTGAGCATTTTTGTGAGCTCACTGTGAAGATCTCACTAACTCTCCATGCCCATTCCATTTTACAGAAGAGGAAACTGAGGCCCAGTAGGCACACCTGTGGCTCTTTACAAGAGGAGATTTAGGTCAAAAGTTGGAATCCCAGAGCCACTGTGGCTGGGTTGAATCCCCACCCTGTCATGTTCTTGCTTTTTGACCTTCAGCTTGTGACATGTCTGTTCAGTGTTAGAGGGTAATTGCAAGACTGGGGAGAGATAGTCCATATGAGGGGTTTAAAACCGTGCTGTCCTTTGCACAACTTTCATTGGGATTTGTGGTGGTTGTTAAAGCCATTGGGGCAGGGGCATCCAAAGCTGGTTGGAGGAGATCAGCAGCAGCCTCATTGTCTTTGCAAGCTGGAGCTCATCCTCAGTAGTGAGGGAGCCCACCTGAGAGTGGGAGGTTGGGAATGTAACAGCCAGGCACAAGCTCAGGCCAAGGGATGCCATGGCACAGATCCAGCCCTGGCTCTGTCCCTGAACAGGTGGCTTGTTCCTGAATCGAAGGTAACAGGCGAGTTGTCTTTGTTACCTTAGAGCTTTCTCTTAAGCCCATTCAGACTCCAGGACCACGTGTCTGGTGAGTAAGGACTTCTTTTATTTCCCTCCCCAAAGGGACTATTGGCAAAACAGCCCTCTTTGGGAATGCGCCTGTTCTCGAAGCCCAGCTATCTCTGGGGGAACTCTGGTGGCGGCGTGTTCCTGCTGCTGTTGAATAAGTCGCTGTTAGAAGCTGGCATGGCTGGTTCCCGTTTCCGCATTCCAGACACCCACAGCGCTGGGGGAGGCACCACCCCCGGGCGGCCATAGAGCTGGGGCAGGTGTCCTTCGCCTTTAGGAAGACTGGGGACAGGTACCACACCCAGGGACAGCCTAACAGTCGCCTGCCTACTCTGTGATCAGGACTGAGTTCTGGGACACTGATTAGGTGAGCAAACTTGTAGAGAAAGTTAATAACTTTCTTCTTTGTGAGAATTAAACTGTTGGCTTTTTTGTCTCTTACTACCTCCCCTCCTTGTCTTCTCCCATGAAATGTTTACCTGTCTGTCCCTAACTGTAAAGACAGGGTGGGCAGAGTGTTAAGTAAATGAGAGGAAAATAGAAGGCATTTTCCAGGGGAAGAAGTTGGGGACTTTAGTTGAACTCTTACTGGATACAGACTCTCTTGCCAGGGGGTGTGGGCACCCAAATTGTGATCTCAAGTGACCCCCTTTTCCTCTCTGAGCCTCAGGTTTCCCTTCTTAGAAAATAGCAACAGTACCACACTGAGCCATAGAGGTATGAAGTGTTCTGAGCTTGGACAGATATTACCTGCCCTTGTGCCCCACCTCAGCCCCCAGGCTCCTGTGGCTTCCTGTGTGACCCTATCTCTGCCTTGGCCATTCTAGCTTGACATCCTGAAGCTACTCCGGCCTCTTGCGGTTGTTCCTGCCTCCCAGCCTTTCCCTGGCTCTTCTCTCTGCCTAGAGCCTTTCCTTACAGAGTCTCCAAAATCTCCTCAGTCTTTCAGGTCACCTTCCCCTTTCCTGGGAGCCTTCTCCTTACTAAATAGCACACTCAAACCCTTTATTCTGCTTGATTTCTTTTTCTTTTATTTTTGTGCTGGTCCTGGGGTTTGAACTCAGCCTGTCCCTCAGCTTTTGTGCTCAAGGCTAGTGCTCTACCATTTGGAGCCATAGCTCCACTTTTAGCTTTTTGGTGATTAATTGGAGGTCTTATGGACTTTCCTGCCTAGGCTGGCTTCAAACTGTGATTCTCAGATCTCAGCCACCTGTGCTCAGCTTGCTTTGATTTTCTTCATAGTATTTCTTTGTACTCGACTTGTATTTGTTTATTATCTGCCCTTCCCCACAACCGCATGCAATCCCTGTACTTCTGTCTTTCCACAGCACCCGACACATGGTAGGCACAGCCTAAGTTATTTAATGAATGACTTTATGGTATTAGGTACCATAAATGGTGAAGATGTGTGGCCAGCTCCATTTGGAGTTTGATTAGAACATCAGCGGTGGCCACCTGCTTCCTCATGGTCACACAGCCATTCCTGGGCCTGCCTCCAACCTCTGGTTTCCTGGCCCTTGTAGCTGCTCATATAGGCAATTTGCTAGAACCCAATGTGGCGCAGGAGGCCTGGGTGCTAGGGAGTATAATTTAGGTGGGTAACCTGTGCATTTGTGGGAAGCTGACTTTTTCTGCAGGCTTTATCCTGCGGTGGGGAGTCCAGGAATGCCTGGGAAGTAGGAATGAACCAGCCACACTTTATCAGTCTCTACTGCTTTAATAGGCAATAATTCTTGCTGTGGGCTGAGCAGATCTTAATTAAATGGTGAGCTTGAGGGGTCTGACTGTGTAATAGCTGACACATTCTCATCTGTTTTCTGGCTCTCAGTGGTAGCAATTGATTCTGTAAAAATATCCTGGGCAGGGCTTCCCTGATCTCCAAGAAGTGAGGTCAGCATGAGACACTTACGGTCTTAGTGCTGCCCTGTCCCATAGCCTCACCCTTTGGGGCCTGCTGCTGTTTGCAGAATGTGCACAGTGTAGAGAGCTGCTCCAGCAGCAGCAAACTACTTGTGTCCTTTGAGCTTTGGGTACAGTCTTTCTCTAGACCTTGATTTCCTTGTCTGGAAAGTGGGGCTAATTATAGTGCCTGCAGTTAAGTGAGAAGTTAAAGGGAGATCAGATGATGTAGCACTGTGTGTGGTATATTGCAAGAGTCAAGAAATGAGGATGGTGGGTCAGGTGTGGGCACGCCTAATGGGAAGGGGAGACTGGGAGGATCAAGGTTTAAGGCCAGCCAAGGCAAAGAATCAGCACGACTCCAGCTCAAACAGTGGCCTGTGCTTGTTATTCCAGCTATGCAGGAGGCATAGATAGAGAGGATCACCACAGGTGGAAGCATCTCAATCGGAGGCTTATCTGGGCCAAAATACAAGACTATCTCTGAAGAATAACTAAAACAAAAAAGGGCTGGAGTCATGGCTGAAGTGGTATAGTGCCTACCTAGTAAGGGGAAGGCCCTGATTTCAAGCCCCAGTACTTCCCCCCCCCCAAAAAAAAAAAAAAAGGAAGAAAGGAGAATGGCAATTATATTTTTCTGAGTTTCCTTCATAATATTTTCAGCCTGGTCTTTTTTTGGGAGTGTCTCTTTCTTATGGTTTTCTACCCTGCTCCCAAGTCAGCATCCTCTCACATACCTCACTGATACTATCAAGTACTAATAGGCATTTTGGCCTATTTTTCTCTGTGGTTACATGATTCATTTTTTGCACATAGAAATACCATGTGGAAATGCTTGAGTTTTTAGGTAGTGAATGAGAGAGAGAGAGAGAGAATATGAATATATTTGTTGCTGGAGATTCAACCTCAGACCTCCAGTATGCTTGGCAAGAGCTCTACCAGCTACACTTCCAGCCTGAAATTGATGCTTTTAATGACTGCACAAGGCATGGTGCTGTGGGCCTACCATAATTTATTTGGTCAGAGTGTTACTGCTGTACATTCTCTTTGTTTCCTTCTCCCCCCCCCACCTCAAAGTATTACTCTCACTGATGATGACCTTTTAATTACATTACAGGCATCCAACCTGCCTAGCCACCTCATTCACAGGGGCAGTAGTGTAATTAATGATGGCCCTGTCCAGCTAGGGGATGTGTTTTCTGAAGATTCTCACCACACAGTGATGAACCATCTACTTGAAATTATTTTTAGCTGTAAAAATGACTAATAGATTCATTGCCCTCATACATATTAGTTATGCCTAATGGATACTTACTACAAAATTAGAGAAAGAAGGGAGGGAAGTTCATGGCTTTTCTTGTCAACAGTTTTGGAAGAACTCATACTATTCAAGATAGTTAGATTTTGTTAGGGTATCCCTCCTTCTCTTCCTCCTTTCATCCCTCTGTTCTGTACTAGAATTTGAACTCAGGATCTTGTGTTTACTGGACAATCTATCAGTTGAGCCACACCTCTATCCCAGGATGTTTCTTTTGTAGCTAGCACTTCAGTTTGGGAGTGTGTTTGTCTTCACAGAACTTGTGCTGTATTGTATCTAGATAGGAATTTTCTTCTGGTCATAATAGGTACCTTAAAAATGTCAATAGTGCTGGGTGCCAGTGGCTCATGCCTGTAATCCTAGCTACTCAGGAGGCTGAGATCTGAGGCTCTCACTTCAACCAAACCCAGCATAAGCAGGAAAGTCCGTGAGACCCTTATCTCCAATTAACCACTAGAAAACTTGAAGTGGTGTGGTAGCTCAAGTGGTAGAGTGCTAGTCTTGAGCTGAAGAGCCCAGGGACAACACCCAAGCCCAGAATTCAAGCCCTACCACTGACCAAAAACAAACAAACAAACAAACAAACAAACTTTTGTGTGTATGGTAGGAGGCCAATGGGTTTGAGCTCAAGGTATCACACTTGTCAGGCAGCTATACCTCTAAAACCCTGTTTTGCTTCTTTTAAAAAAATATTTTTTATTGTAAACATACTATACAGAGAGATTACAGTTACATGAGCAAGGAAATAAGTCCATTTTCTATCAAGCATTGTTACCCCTTCCTTTGTTTTTCCCCTACCATCCCTTTCCTCCCCACCTCCCCTTGCTTTAATTTTTAAGTAGAGCTCTCAGTTTGTTGGTTGAGATAGGGTCTCACTAACTTTTTGCCCAATCTGATCTTGAATTGTGATCCTCCTGATCACTGCTTTCTCAGTAACTGGAATTACTGGTGTGAGCTATCTCATAGCTTTTTTTGTTGTTGTTGTTTTTGGTCATGGGAGTTGAACTCTGGGCTTGGGTGCCGTCTTTCAGCTCTTCAGCTCAAGGCTAGTGCTCCACCACTTGAGCTACAACACCACTTCTGGTTTTCTGGTGGTTTATTGGAGATAAGAGTCTCACAGACTTTCCTGCCCAGGCTGGCTTTGAACCATGATCCTCAGATCTCAGCCTCCTGAGTGGCTAGGATTACAGGTGTGAGCCACTGGTGCCTGCCTAACTCACAGCTTATTACTTGTAGTCAACTGAGGCTTGGATAGATGGCTCTTCTGCCAGATCCTGTGGCAGTAGTCAGAAGGTTGCTGGGACCAGAATATTCACAATGATTTCTCCTCAAATGATTACTTGGAGATGACTAGTTCCATCTTCCCAAGTAGTCCAGGACTTTGCCTCCTGTGTGGACTCACCAGCCAAGTAGCTGAACTTAAAACACAGCAGTTTTCTGGGCGCTGGTGGCTCATGCCTATAATCCTGGCTACTCTGGAGGCTGAAATCTGAGGATCACAATTCAAAGCCATCCTGGTCAGGCAAGTCCTTGAGACTCTTACCTCCAATGAACCATCAGAAAACTGAAAATGGAAGTGTGGCTCAAAGTGGTAGAGCACCTAGCCTTGAATAAAAGAGCTCAGGGACAGTGCCCAGGTCCCAAGTTCAAGCCCCATGGTAGACAAAACAAACCACAGAAGCTCACAGCCTCTTAAGCCTCCTCTCCTTTAGGCTTGGGTTTAGGCCCAGCCAGCCCTGTATCACTTCTTTCTCATTGTGTTGGTTAGCATGAATCATGTTGTCAGCCCAGATTCAGTAAGGGAGGATGACACAGGACTTGAGTTCCAGGAAGTGTGGTCCATAGTGGACTGTGTTGATACTGACTGCCTCAGGACTCATTTCTGCACACAAGAGGTTGAGGCCATCAGAGTGAGGTGGAACTGCATCTAACCAGTGCCCTAGACTCCTCTGTTTTGCTATCCCTAGAAATTGCCCTCCCCTGCACTTCCTACCCTAAATCTCACCCTTAATCCTTTGATGGACACTTAGACTGATTCTGTAGCTTGACTGTGCATGAATACTTTTGGCACAGAAGGCAGGACTTCTAGATGTTTCTCTGTGTGTGCATATCTGAATACACATGTGGGTATGTGTGCATGTGATACAAGAAGCCTGTTGTTACTAGGCACTGGTGGCTCATGCCTCCAATCCTAGCTACTCAGGAGGCTGAAATCTAAGGATGGCAGTTTGAAGCCAGCCCAGGCAGGAAAAGGTCCATCAGACTCTTACCTCTAAATAACCTCTAAAAACTGAAGGTAAAGCTGTGGCTCAGAGTGTTAGAGCATTAGCCTTGAGCATAAAAGCTCAGGGGCAGTGCCCAGGCCCATGATTGACAGGAAGAAAAAAAAAGTCTGTTGTCTCTTTCTGTGTTCTTTAGGGTAGGTAAATGGCCATGGATGGCTATTGCCTAGATCCATTATATCATAGGAGGTTTGCAAAAATTGTAACATCGTAATGTTATCCTGCTATTCATCTATTAGCTGAAATATTTCTCTAGAGAAAATTTCCTTCATGTATTATTCAGTCTCCCTGATGGGCCTGGCTCTTTTGAACTTTGGTTACGTTGGAAATGAGTATTGAGTACTTGGGCTGCTGCTTCCTCATCTGCCAAGTCTTTCCTTCAAGGATTCAGATCTTTAGTCTTGGGTTTTGCGTTCATTCATTCCATCTTTGCTGGTCCTTGCCAGTAGATAAACCTGCTGCTCCCAGCCATCTACTGGGCAGGTGTGGCCACTCCAGGCTTTACCTTTGTCCAGGTGGGGCCTTGTGCGTATTTGTTAGTGAACGTCACCAGGGAGAGACATTAGAGGACTTGGAACTGTTGACATTTCTTTCTCCCATCCTTCTCTCTTCCCCTTGCATTCTCAGACTTCCTTGTCTTTGCAACTCTGTGCCAGGGGATTAATTCTTTATGCTTGGGGCAAGAGGCTTTGAGCATTTGACTTTCTTCTGATCTGACCCTCCATTCCTAGACAAAAGAACAATAAAGGACACTGCTGGTTGATGAGGCTGGCCAGGGGTGAGCTCTGACCTCGGCTGCTGTTGTCTTGCTCGTAAATTCTTTAGAGCAATAGCACGCTTGAAATCTTCTGCATGCTGTGGGATCAGCTCCGCATTCTATTACAAGATATCTAAGAGCCTCCTCGCTTCTGGAGATTACAACCCATTTATTCCTTCTGGGAGAATATTTGATGTGCAGTGATGTGCAGTTCATGAATTCATTCAATTGTTGGCTTATTCATTCAACAAATATTTATTGAGTATCACATATGTTTCTGAGTCTTGGGACAGAGCTTGAGAAAGCCCATCCTCCTTGAGTTTATGTGTAAGGTGAGGGATACAGAGAATAAAGAAGTAAACAGACTAATAAGATAATTTCAGAGGAGAGTGAATAATGCCATGAGGTCATTAAAACAAAATGGTGAGACACACCTGGCAGGTGAAGGAAGATCATAGGAGGCTGGACAGTGGGTGGCAAGGGAACTTCCTTAGGGTGAGGATGCATCAGCTGAGGCTGGAATGGCACACAAGTGCCAGCTTTAGGAGAGATCTGGGGAAGAGCTTTCCTGGCAGAAGGAATATTGGGGGCAGAGGCGCTGCAGGATGAGTTTGGTGTGTGAAGGAAAGCAGAGTAACCACTCTTGTAAGATGGATGTTGAAGGGTAAGCCATGTATACAGCAAGCGCCTGGTGGAGCATTAGAGTGTCAAGAGACTGAAGAGGGGGAGTGGAAGCAGGGCACCAAAAGAGGTAGCCAGGATTGAAGGACAGGACTGTCACAGAGCTGGGTCAAAGTGATGGCAGTGGACTGGGAACAGTATACCAAGCTGTACTTGCTAGGTGGTAAGCAGAGCGGAGAATTTTCCAGAGGGTTCAAGCTTTGGATTGTAGATTCTTATGTAGTAATAATAACAGCTCAGTCTCATTAACATATTCTGACACGTTCTATATCTGTCTTTCTCTCTTACACACACACACACACACACACACACACACACACACACACACACACACATCCCATGTCTCATCTAGCCGTCTTCTTTCTTTTCTTTCTTTCTTTAAGTCCTGGGGATTGAACTGGGGGCCTTGCGCTTGCTAGTCAGGTGCTCTTAATCACTTGAGCCATGCCTCTAGCCTTTACCTAGCATTTGTTACAATCATCTCTTGTTTCCATTTTCAGATGAGAAACAGAGGCCCAGAGAAGTGAAGTCCTTGATTCTTGTCACACAGGTTGATGGGCTTGGAACCTGGGTAGTTTGCCTCTAGTCTGATCTGCCTCTAGTCTGACCTCCTATTAATATGATGTTGACTCAGCCAGTACCCAGCATCCATATTCCACATTTGTGAAGTTAGGAGGAGATGGAGCTCATACTAATCTAGATCCTGACATAACTTTTATTACTGGATTTATTGCAGGAAACAAGGACTTTGCAATTGCTGACCATATCTCCACTTGTGTCCTAAATAGGGTGTGGCTGGGCCCCCAAGTTTGTGCTCTTGAGACTTGTTAACTGATGGGCCAAAAGTCTTCTCATCAAATCCTCCTTATCGCCCTTTCCAATGCTCTTAGGTAAAGAGAGCTCTCTGTCACAGGAGTGGCCTGCATGCTTTACTTGGTGTCTGTCCTAGAGGATGGAGATGTGACCTCCTCCAGTCTGATCCTGGTTTGGGGGCACTGAGAGACACCTCTACTTGCATTTAGATCTCACAGCAATGATTTGACATTGATGAATTTTAAATTGCAGAAGGCACATTCTGGTTGTGACTAGTCCAACTATGGAGCATTATGTAAAGCCTAGATGCTCCCTTGTCCCCATCCTGACCTTGTAGCCTCTCCTGCCCCCTGCTTACTGCCCAGGGGATGTTAAGTACAGCTCTTTCTCTGTGTGGCACATTGTCATTGTGTTCACTAAGTACCAGAGTGCTTGGTGTGAATCCCACAGCTTTACTGTGGGCCGACTGTGTAAACTTGCCTCTGTTTCTCCATGTGTAACTGGTGGTGATCATCTCAGTCTCATGGGCGAGTAAGGATTTACTGCATTAGTGTATGTAGAAGTTGGAGTGGAGGCTGATGTGTGTTAAATACTCATGTGTTAGCTATTTTTATTGCACACAGATGTGTGTAGAGCTCCTTGTTTTGCAGACATTCTCTTTATGTCCTATAGATTGTACTTCCTTCTAATACACTGTAGGGGAGACCCTCCCATGGAGTGGTCAAGGTCCATGACATTTGTTTGAATGATTGCGCAGTGTTCTCTCCTATCAGTGTCCTGTGGTTGGCCGTGCTGATTATTCCTACCTCTCACCATTCTAACTCTGAGTATCTTACACACAAAAGACCTTTGTCTGGCACCTTAGATTTTTCTTAGGACAAAGTCTTAGAAATACAGTACTGAAACAAAGTATATGTCTAATTTTAAGGACTTGTGATATTTATTGCTGACATATTCTGCAAAGTTTCCATCAGAAGCTTTCCATCAATTCTGGTATGTTTGAGTGGAAATCTAGATTGTCCTAGGTCTGTATTAGCACTTGGTTTAGAAGGCTTATTAATTTTTGCTTCTTTATTCACAAAAACAGCTCCAAATAATTTTCATTTATTTGCTTTCTAGTAAAGTTAATTTTTAAATGTTTATCATATGTATTCTTTACTGATTATCTGTTTTTCTTATGGAATGTTTTTAAATTTCTTAATGATTTGTAAAAGATGTTTACATGTTGAATCATTTTGTGATATATTGCATATTTATAATACTGGTTAGTTTTTACCTTTGAATTTTTTGTATTATTAAATACTGATGCTTTGTAGTTATTATATAGTTAGAGGTATTTTTTTCTTTGTGAGGTAGTCTTTTGCCAAATCTGGCCTTAATTTAAGATATTTTTGACTTTTAATTTAGGTTTTTTTTCCCTTCTCTTCTTGTGGTGCTAAAGGATTTAACTCAAGGCTTCATGAATGATAGGTAAGGATTGATCACAGATCTTCACTCCTGGGTATGTGGCTTCACTTTTTAAACATCTGGCATCTAGATTTTAATTTGGTGTTAGGTTGGGATAATGATCTTATCCCCTTGCCACAGCAAATCAAATTGGTTGAATAATCTATCCTTTTTCACTGATTTGAAAAACTTTGCATGAACCAGACCTTGGTTTATGTTGGTTTCTTTTCCAGATTGGTTTTTTTGAGACAGAGTCTTGCTAAGTAGCCCAGGATGGCCTTGAACTGGTGATTTACTTGCTTCAATCTTGGAGTGTTGGGATTAGTAAGCATGAGCCATCATGGCACAGTTCAGTCTTAGTATTTTCATATTTTCTTTCAGTTCTCTTTGCCAGTGAAGCAGGTTGTCTATTCACAGTGAGGAAACAGGCACAAAGTATGATGTTGCTTTCTCAACATCTCAGAACTTGGATGAACCAGAGTCTGATTTCAAACATTACAGATTTATTTACCAGTCTCCTTGTTTGCAATATATTTCAGTGTTTGTTCCTGCAGTTTCTTGAAAATCTTTCTTCAGTTCACTAGTGATTTGTGTGTGTGTGTGTGTGTGTGTGTGTGTGTGTGTGTGTGTGAATGTATGTCTGCACAAGCTCATGCACATATACATGCACACTGATACTGGGGCTTGAGCACAAGGCCTTGGTCTGTTGCTCAAGTTTTTTGCTTACAGCTAGTGCTCTATCACTTGAGCTATGCCTTCACTTCCAGCTTTTTTTTTTCCTGGTTAATCGGAGATAAGAATATCATGGGTTTTTCTACTCAGGCTGACTTTGAATGTCAATCCTCAGATCTCAGCTTCCTGAGTAGCTAGGGTTATAGATGTGAGCCATCAATATCCAGCATGATCATTTTTATTGTTCCTCTGCTGCAGTTGTGTTTAGGCTGGTTTCCTGTCTCCTTGCCCTGTGAAATGCCAGTGGAGATCACTTGCAGGTGTAGCTGGCTCTGTTACTTTATTTTTCAGTGTTTCTTCATGGAGACCCTGAATGGGATCAGGCAAGGGCCAGGATGTTTCTGTCTCCCTTTAAGTCCATGGTGGCCACTCAGGCAGTAGAAATGTCATGAGGCCATCTGACCCCATGGGTGGACCAAACCAGAGGAAGCAGCAGCATCGGGCACAACAACTAGAATAAAGTAATAGAGAATGTTCTGGAGCTGTTGGTTAATATGGAAGAAAAGGTAGGAAACCCAACAATGGGTCTGCAGAAACTCCATAAGGAGCTAGCATGAAGACAATAAGGAGGAAGACATGAGCTGGCAGCTGCCTTGGTGGCAGAAGTGGATATGAATGTCCTCCTAGATATTTTGAGGCTAGAAGTCAGACCTGCTGACCTCTTATCACAGTTTTACTTCTTCCTGGTAGGGTGAGTTTGGAATGGAATCTCTCTTTGCTTCATTTTCATCTTCTGTAAAATGGGGTCATAATATTTGCCTTTGGTTTTGTTAGGATCAAATGAATTGATCAAGTGCAAAAAGGATGACCAAGTCACAGTAAACCTCACATGAACGCTAGTTATTGTTTTTGTCTGTGGGGGCAGTGATACAAGTTCCCTGGGGTTGGTGTGTGGACGGTATGTGAGGCAGGTAGAGCATCACTCAGACAGTTCCCAAGCACCTTTGATCAGGCACCCAAAGGCTAGAGCTATAGCAGGGCTTGGGGTAGACACAAGCCCATGCTCTTGGTACTGATATTCCATAAGGGAGCTGGATACCATAGAAACCGTTGAATGGTGAAATGCTAAGAGGAATATGTGCTATGAAGAAGATAGATCAGGGGAAGGGTAGTGAGTGATGAGCATAGCAGGTTTCATAGAGGTGATGTTTTGAGTAGAGGCTTGACAAGAAGGAGACAGCTGTGAATTCCTCTGGGAAGGAGCATTCCAGTCAGAACTGCAAAGGCCAAGCCCCTAAGGCTATAGCTTGCATAGTTTGCTCTAAGTACAGAGACCAATGACCAAGGGAAGGGGAGCGTGGCATAAGATGGCATCAGATGGAAGCCAGTTGTAAGTTATTAGCCCAGATTCTTTTGGTTAAAAATAACAAACCATTGTTATCCAAACCTAAAACAACTTCAAGGTGCCTCCTGAAACATGAGACACAGCTTGTCTCATGTTAGCATCAGGAACATTAGGCCAGGCCTCAGAGGATTTTTCTCTCCTGTCTTCCATCTCTCTCTCTAATTCTGCTTCTTTCTTCTCTGGTTTTCTCCAAGCATTTGGCTTTTCTGTAGTCCCTTTCCTTTATAGGACCTCTAGGTCCCAGACACAGGAACAGACTCATTGAATCCTGGGGTGAGGAATCTGATTGGCTCACCTTTGTTTAGGCTCACCTCTCATCCAGTGAGCTGTGGATGAGTAGTAAGCACGCCCCACTCTGGCCTCCATACAGTTTTCATGAAAAGGGGATCCCAGGAATCATGGTGAACCCATTTCCACATTCTCTTGGCCTAGAGTATCATTCTCCTCTCATAGAGAAAACAGTGACACTAGGCTGTGGTCTTAAGCCAGATGGCCTACATTCAAAGATCTGACACTGCTGGCTGTGTAACCTTGGGATCCTCATATCATCTCAGAGCCTCAGTTTCCTCACCAGTCAAATGGGGATGCTAAACGTTTCTATTTCAGAGGACTATTAAGAGCATTAATCTACTTAATCTGAGCCAGACTCTGTAGTAGTCAGGAAGTATTCGCTCTCTTCCTCCTTTGGTTATCCTAACCCAGTCCTGAACCTGGGACTTGGGAATGAGGAGCTTGGAATTGATCTCAGCTCCATAACCAACTAGCTCTGTGACCTTGGCCAAGTGAGTAACTTCCCTTACAGCCTTGGCTTCTTCACCTGCATGACAGGGAGAATAACAAGGTGACAGGGCTCATTTGTTGATATGTTTTGTTGTCTGAGATTGGGGTGACTGGAAATTCAAGAGTGTCAGGCCTTTGTGTAGCCCTAGCCCCTTATCACACCCATGGTTAAGCTGATGACAGGGTTGATATTAGGACTCAGGAGGTTCACAAAGGGCCCTTCTAGACACAGCATAATACTTTGAAAAAGAGATCTGGACAGTAGCTTCTGAGGAAATAATGTCTGATCTAGTTTCATTCATTCCAAGCATTCTATCACCAAGCCATACTCCTAGCTCTAGAAAGTGATTTGTGTATGTGTGTGTATATGCGTGTGTGTGTGTGTGTGTGTGTGTGTGTGTGTGTGTGTGTGTGTGTGTGTGTGTGTGTATGTGTGTGCTGGACTGGCTTCAAACTGCAATCCTCAGATCTCAGCCTCCTCAGTAGCTAAGCGTGAGCCACCAACACCTGGCTAGAAAGTGATTTCTAAAGCTGGCCTTGAACTGGCATCTCCTAGACCTTTTGTTCATGGGTATAAGTCTCTGGACTAGCTCCTGATCATCTGGTTGTTGGGCTACTCAGCAACCAGTTGTCACTGTTCTGGGGCTTGCCTTCTCTTCTACTGTGTGGTCTGTGCTTCTGGAGACTACTGTAAGATACTTCTTACTTTGGGCATCTGGGGCCATGGCTAAGTGTCAGACAGAAAACTTGAAAGTGGAGTAAGATCTCTTCATTTATAATAGCATTGTGTGATTGTAGCTTCCTGATTTGGGTAATTTTACTGTGAATGAGAGAATAGCATTCTTCTTAGGAAATACCTGCTGGCATCATTGGTGGTTTAAACAAGAATAAGTTCATGGGAAAAGGGAAGCACAGTATTGGCTGAACAAACATGGAAATGACTAAAATATTTACTTTTTTGTCAGTTTGGGGGTGGTTGTCATGAAGACTCAGCCACAGTGAAATGGTTTGTTACACAGAACAGGTTCTGTTCAAGAACTCAACGTTCATGTACACGGCGTTGAGTGTAAAAGATTCTAAAAGTTAAACAAGTACATGGCTAGAATTTTTTTAAAAGAATCTCACAGACATCACATAAGCAAAAAACAAGTTGTGGAGAATTTCATGAGGTATAAATGTATTCATTTATTTAAAAAAACATATTGGGAAAAATTTTAGAAGTTTAACTTATTAAACCTTTTTTTTTTTTTTTTTTTGGAGACAGAATCTTCTTGTCTTAAATTTAAGACCCAGGCTGATCTTTAGTTCCTGGGCTCAAGTGATCCCCCTGCCTCAAGCTCCCTAAGTAGCTTAGCCTACAGGTGTGTTCCACCATGCCCAGTTCCTAAGAGCCATCTTGAGTCAGTTTTAGTTGAATCTGTGCTCCTTACAGCCAAGAACCTTGAGGAGTACAGCTATCTGAATTCTAAAAATTCTCCACAAATGATTTGTATGAATCAGATGTCTGGGAAACACTTTTGCAAGACTTTTCTGAGTGGTACTTCTCAGACTTCAGTTGGTAACAGACTTGTCTACAGAACTTGGTTAAAAATATATAGGCCTTTTATTACACATTGCAAAAGATTCTGATTTGGGGCCTTAGGCCTGGGTATCTGAGTTTTGAACAACATCCTGGCCAAATGGGTGTGTATTATAGTGTATATTACAGCCCATGGCTTTGCCCTTGGAAGTAGTCCAGGATCTTTGCTAGATTAATTAATGTGAGTGGACTTTAAGTCTAGGTCCTCTTTGGGAAACATTCCTGTTCTGCCCAATAACCCAGCCTCACACACCAGGCTGCAAACATAAATCTATCACACCACTTGGTGTTTTCAGAAGAATTTAGTTAGCTAGGTGGGCTTTACTTCATATAATGGTTAACTAGTATGCACTCTTCCCATCCCTTGGATTCATCTATGGAAAGAGCTGGAGCTAAAATGTCAGATCCAAAGCAAAAAGTTTGGAGAGGAATTTTGGTAATAGTGGACATGGTTCCAGTGAGTGATGGCTGCCTACTCCAAGGTAATTTATGGTCAATGCTCTGTGTGTGTGTGTGTATGTGTGTGTGTGTGTGTGTGTGTGTGTGAGAGAGAGAGAGAGAGAGAGAGAATGTGTGTGTATGTGCGTGTGTGTGTGTGTGTGTGTGTGTGTGTGTGTGTGTGTCCATACTTACTTGGAGGTGAAGGAAAGGTGACAACTTTTTTACTTGAATGAAAGAGAATCTTTTGAGTTGCTCTATTGGGCCAGAAAATCCCTTTTCAAACACTGTCATGTAGTAGTAGCAGGCTTTGCTTTGGAGGTCCCTGAGAGAGCTGGGGTGAGGAGGAATGTGAGGCCTGACTGACCCCACCCTGTTGGCTCTACCCCTAGGCACGTGTAATTTTTGCCATTGTCTGAGCCTTTTATCCTCCCCAGGATTTGTACCCAAAACCCAGTTCCTACAGTTCACCCGTGTGTGTGTGTGTGTGTGTGTGTGTGTGTGTGTGTGTGTGTGTCTGTCTGTCTGTCTGTCTGTGTGTGTGTTTGTGTGTGTGTGTGTCTGTGTGTGTGTGTGTACTTCCCCCAAAAGAATTTTGGTAAGTGCTTACTCATTATACATTGTAGGGCCCTAACTAAATAATTTCATTGTGACTTACATTTTTATAATTTATGAAAATAGTGCACATTTATAAGATGATTTAAGACAAGGATGACTATCATTGAATTTTATTTATTTATTTTTTTGTTGGTTGCAGGGCTTGAACTCTGGGCTTGGGTGCTGTCCCTGAGCTTTTTAGTTCAAGGCAAGTGCTCTACCACTTGAGCCACAGAGCCATGTCGTTTTCTGGTGGTTAATTGGCAATAACAGTCTCACAGACTTTCCTGTCTCGGCTAGGTTTGAATGGTGATCCTCACATCTCAGCGTCCTGAGTAGCAAGGATTACAGGTGTAAGCTACTAGCGCCTGGCTCATTGAAATATTCTATAATATGGTTAGATAAAAAGTGTTTTTCACAGCTCTCTTGGAGGCATGTACTTGTAGTTCTAGCTTCCTAGGAGGCTGAGGCTGGAAGGTTAGTTGAGTCTGGGTAACATAGTGAGACCCTATTCCCCCCCTCCTGCCCCCCAGGGCAAACAACAACAACAATAACAACAAAGGTTTAAGTACCTTATTAAATAATGCACTCAATCTAGGGGGAAATAGTGTAAATTTTTCTCTAGGAATTTTTTCTTAGGAATCTTCAATTTTTTTTTTTTTTTTTTTTTTTGGGTCCGGTCGTGGGGCCTGAACTCTGGGCCTGGGTGCTGTCCCTCAGCTCTTCAGCTCAAAGCTTAGCGCTCTACCACTTGAGCCATAGCGCCACTTCCGGCTTTTTTCTTTTTGCTTATGTGGTGCTGAGAAATCGAACCCAGGGCCTCAGGCATGCAAGGCAAGCGCTCTACCACTGAGCCACCTTCCCAGCCCAGGAATCTTCAAATTTTTGGTGGTCCTAAAAACTATCTTCTTTAAACAAATCAGTTTGTTAACCTTATACTGCTATAAAAGTTATGATTTTGCCATTATAAATTCATGATTCCAACATGGGCCAGAATTTTTTTTTTTTTTTTTTTTATTCTGGTCGTGGGGCCTGAACTCTGGGCCTGGGCACTGTCCCTCAACTCTTCAGCTCAAGGCTAGCACTCTACCACTTGAGCCACAGCGCCACTTCCGGCTTTTTTCTTTTTGCTTATGTGGTGCTGAGGAATCGAACCCAGGGCCTCAGGCATGCAAGGCAAGCACTCTACCACTGAGCCACCTTCCCAGCCCTGGGCCAGAATATTTGACAGAAAGAAATAAGTCAAGGAAGGGCAAGCAAGTCTGGGAGTGAAGGGATTTTATTATTATTAATAATAATGTCAGCCAGATGCTGGTGGCTCATGCCTGTAATCCTAGTTACTCAGGAGGCTGAGATCTGAGGATCATGGTTCAAAGCCAGCCCAGGCAGGAAAGTACTTGAGACTCTTACCTACAATAAAACACCAGAAAGCCAGAAGAGGCACTGTGGCTCAAGTTGGTAGAGTGCTTGCCTTGAGCTAAAGAGCTCAGGGACAGTGCCCAGGCCCAGAGTTCAAGCCCCATGGCTGACAAAAATGAAAGAAAGGAAGGAAGGAAGGAAGGAAGGAAGGAAGGAAGGAAGGAAGGAAGGAAGGAAGGAAGGAAGGAAAAGAAAAAGAAAGAAAGAAAGTCTATGCTTTCTACAGACTAGAGTCCTAGAAGTTTGTACAATCTTAAACTCTTCCCTTTGGAAGATGTGGGAAGTGCTTGTTGCATGGACATGGGCCACTGTGAAGGAAGTGGGCTGGTTAGCATTCTGACCTGTTTAAGGAAAGGGAGCTTATGAGAATTAAGGATCACAGTATTGCTTTCCTTAACATTCCTATTCTGGGATCCACTGAAAAATTCCATAAGCACCAACCCCCCCCATCTATATATGTGTGGCTTTGAGCCTTGGGGCCTGGGTATCTGTATAAATCTATTTTCTGGTATCCTTGTTCTTAAATGTTGAATGAATCAAATGCCATCAGGCCCTCTATAATAGTTCATGTCAGGGAGCCAGCTTCCAAGTATTGATACCTCGTGCCTACCTCAAAGCACCTACTGCATTTCTGATTTTGTGTGTGTGTGTGTGTGTGTGTGTGTGTGTGTGTGTGTGTGTGTGTGTGTGTGTGTGTGTGTGTGTGTGTGTGTGTGTGTGTGTGTGTGTGTGTGTGTGTGTGTGTGGTGGGCATTTGGGGGAAATGTGTACATTAGAAGAGCAAACTGTGATTTCACACCTTACTTCACATGGCCCAAGTGTGTGCGGCTGGGTTCAATTTTCCACTGACTCTGTCAGCACCATTTGGTCTAGACATAGACAGAATCTCCCCACTCCCCTGCTGTGTGATCCACAGCCTTCTGCTTTTCCTGAAATAAGTGCTAATTGCTTTTCAATTCCACTTGGATTTGAATGCTGCCCATTGCAGCCTCAGTTCAGAAACATGGATCTGTTTGAGGAAATGTTCCTTAGGAGATGAATCAGTGGTGCAGGGAGCTGGCAGGCTGTCCTTCCCAGCTTGTCTCAGTGGCCTCAAGCCTCTGCTAGGCACTTACGTTCTTGCCTTGGGTTCAGGGAGGGATATACTGCAGTGACTTGCTTGGGATGGCAAAGGCAGGTTTGGACGGAGTGCTCTTTTCTCCATGTGGGGATTGCCCAAGCTGGAGGGATGCCATTTGACAAGATTGGTGCCATGGCTCTCCATTCTTTTTTCTTGTCATTGTTGGTTATGGGGTTTGAACTCAGGGCCTGGGTGCTGTCCCTAAGCTTCTTTTACTTAATGCTATAGCACTCCACCACTTGAGCCACAGCACCACTTCTGGCTTTTTTTCGAATAGTCTCATGGGGCTGGGGATGTGGCTTAGTGGTAGAGTGTTTGCATAGCATGCTTGAAGCCATGGGTTCAATTCCTTAGTACCACAGAAAAAGCCCGAAGTGGCTCTTTGCCTCAAGTGGTAGGGTGCCCAGGCCCTGAGTTCAAGCCCCAGGACTGGCAAAAAAAAAAAAAAAAAAAGAGTCTCATGGACTTTCCTGCCTGGACTGGCTTTGAATCATGATCCTCAGATCTGAGCCTCCTGAGTATGCAGGATTACAGGTGTGAGCCACTAGTACCAGCTCTCCATTCTTTTGTTGTTGGTGGTGGTGGTTATGGGGCTTGAACTCAAGGTGTGGGCACTGCCTCTTGAGTTTTTTGCTCAAGGTTAGCACTCTACTAGAGCCACATCTCCATTTCTGGTTTTTAGATGATTAACTGGCGATAAGAGTCCCACATCTTTTCCTGCCCAGGCTGGCTTCAAACCTCGATCCTCATATTCCAGCCTTCTGAGTAGCTAGGATTACAGGTATGAGCGAACAATATCTGGCTTTGGGTCTCCATTCTTTCTTAATCTGTGTCCTGGAGTGTCCCTGGATCCCCTGGATGACTCTTGTCAATGGCCCACCTCCCCCTCCAGCGTCCATCTGGGGCCAGCTCTGTTCTCCAGTCTGCCACGGGTGGGGCTGGATTGCAGTGTGCCAGCCATCTGGGATAGGGAGCTGATTTTGATCCGCCTCCACCCTCCTGAGTATTTTCTTCTACTTAGAACACTGCCTGGGGTTGGCTGACACCAGGCCCACCTTAAGAGCCCACACTTACTCTTTTCATTCATTCTGCTTACCTGCCAGGCCCTGGGGGCTGAGAATGGGAGGGTGGGGGCGAGACAGATGTCAGGTGGCAGCAGGAATCACAGAGGATGGGGGTGGGACAGCTCCCACCAGGCCGGAACAACCACATAGGGTCTGGGAACATAGGCTCCTACTGCCAGCTGGGGCATTTGGCACGGGTGACCACACCCCTCTGGGCTTCACAATGTTAGTTTTTAGAGCTGTCAGCACAAAGTACACAAACAACAGAAATTGATTGTCTCATAATTCTGGAGGTTGGGAGTCTGTGCTCAAGATGTAGGCTGGATTGGATCCTTTTGGGGTTGGTGAGGAAGACTCCCTTACGCTTCTTTCCTAAATCCTAGGAGTAGGCTGAAATGGCAGGCATCCTTTGACCTCTGTATCACCCCATCTCTTAGTTCCCCTCCCCCCCTTCACTTGGCATTTTCCCTGTCTGTGCCCTTCTTTAAAAAAAAAAAATAGGCAGGTGCTCTACCACTAAAGTCATACCTCTAGCCCTTTTGCTTTTATTTTTCAGATGGGATCTCACACTTTTCCCCAGGCTGGCCTTGGACCTTAATTTTTGTATTTCCATCTCCTGAATAGCTGGGATTATAGTCATAAACTGCTACAACCAGCTGAATTTTTCCTCATTAAAAACACAAAGTCATATGGGATTAGGGGACTACCCTACTTAACTAATTACTTAATTACATCTATAGTAGACTTGTCTCCAGGTGAAGTCACCTTCTAAGGAACTGTAGGTTATGAGTCTTATCATACTAGTTGGGAAGGAGGTCACTGCATATTCAACCCATAGCAGAGAGAGATAATGTTGCTAATACTACCCATGCACTGGGGTTTTATGAATCACTTCAAGTAAAGCACTTTAGCACAGTTCCCATCACAAGTGCTCAAGGAATGTTTCCTTAGCCTCATTCCGATATCCTTACCTTTTCATGGGATTCTGCAGGTCCCATTGGTCCACTCCTTCTTTTGCTCTCAGTTCTGTAAGACCAGAGATTCTGTCTGTCTGTCTGTCTGTCTATCTATCTATCTATCTATCTATCTATCTATCTATCTAGATCATGTTCTATGTCCATGTGTAAGCGCTTGTTTTGTGGCTTCCTATTTCTTTCTCTTTTTTTGTTGGTCGTGGGCCTTGAACTCTGGGCCTGAGCGCTGTCCCTCAGCTCTTCAGCGCTCTACCACTTGAGCTACAGTGCCACTTCCGGTTTTCTGGTGGTTTATTGGAGATAAGAGTTTCACAGACTTCCCTGCCCAAGCTGGCTTTGAACCGTGATCCTCAGATCTCAGCCTCCTGAGTAGCTAGGATTACAAGCGTGAACCACCGGCGCCTGGCAATGGCTTCCCATTTCTGACAGGCAGGGCTGTTGGGTATCAGGTAACAGAAACAGAACCCAAGCTGACCTAAAGGAATGGGGAGATTCCTAGCTTAGCATATAGCAGTATAGGGGAGATTTGCCCTAGTAGATGCTGGATTTTCAGCTCAAGTGATATTATTGTCAATACTCATTCTCTTTGATCCCTCAGTGTGTACCAGTAGCAAAATAGTTGTTCTATGATAGTATAAATTGATAATAATAATGTGCCTCAAATTACAAGGTTTAGATGCAGTGGAAAAAGAGAAAGCTTTGCTTTTTTTTGGATGGGGGAGCTGCTACAAAAGTTTTGTAACTCTGAGCCAGACAAGTCCAACTGTTATCCCTATGACAATGGGAAGATGGAATGCTTCCAGCAGCTTAATTAGGTCTGGGGCAGGCCTTGGACTCTGAAAGTAGGGCCACCTAGGTTATAATTGAAAATAGTATTCTTTGGAGGAAAAGAGACTGACATGCTGGGCACAGGTGTTCACACCTGTAATCCTAGACCCCCCCAGAGTCTGAGAGCTGAGGATCAAGGTTCAAAGCCAACCCTGAGAGACAAATCCAGGAGACTTTTATCTCCAGCTAACAACAAAAAGTCAAAAGTGGAGGTGTAGTTCGAGGGTGCCAGTCTGGGGCAAGCTAGAGCTTGAGGCCCTGAGTTCAAGCCCTGTAGTGTCATAGAGAGAGAGAGAGAGAGAGAGAGAGAGAGAGAGAGAGAGAGAGAGAGAGAGAGAGAGAGAGAGACAGAGACAGAGACAGCGACAGAGACAGCGACAGAGACAGCGACAGAGACGGAGACAGACAAGAGAGAGAGAACGAACAGTGATGCCAATGGGGAACAAATGAGTTATCTAACGTTGTCCTGTCCTTAAAACACATTAAAAAATTCTTACCATAAGGCTATAATTTCCTACAATATAGCCCTTGCCAGCCTGGCTCAGATACATCAGCCAGTCATTCATTTAGTTTCTCCAACAAACCAGGCTTTCTTCCTGCCTTTTTTTAAAATAAGTTTTTCGTTATGAAAATACTGTACAGAGGGGTTACAGTTACAAGAGCAAAGGAATGAGTACATATCTTATCAAGCATTGTTGCCTCCTCCTTTCTTCCTGCTTTGGTGTGTGCTCTTCCATGAGCTTGAAATGCTTTTCCTGATTGGTTTTCTCCTGGCCTTCTCTCTCGGTCCCTTAGATCTCAGCTTACTTATCAAGTATTCCCAGATACCCTCTCCACCATCCTGCAGCTCAGCAAGGCCCCTTGTTATTCCTGCCTGGCAGTGCTTCATAGCAGTTATCATAATATTTAATTACATGTTTGCCTTCACATGTTTAGTGCCAGTCTTCCTCACTCAGCTGTGAGTCCCTGGAGGTCAAGCCCAGACTTGTTTTTTCCTTTGCCTCACATCCCCAGTACTTTCTAGGTGCTTAAAAACAAATGAATAAAATACGAAGTATTAAATGAATGTGGCTGAAGTAGCATGGCTTACTTATTTTAAGATTGTAGTTAGTGTGTCACTGAACTAGACCAGGGAATGAAGTTAGACTGAAGTTTGGAAAACCCTGGCAGTGAAATTTCAAAGTGAGAGTTTTACAAGGAGATTAAATGAGTATGTCCTTCAGCCATATTTTTATAGGCTGTTGATATTAATGGTGTCCAAAGTGACCTATCTTTTAGAGTCATGTGGCCATCTTAGATGTTACATCTTCCAACCAAAACTTTTTCATATTAACTAAAGCCAGATGATTCATGCACATTTTGAATTAGCTTTGTTGTCATTATCTGTATCTGAATCCAGGGAAAGCATTTGGGCACTGGTTAGTGGTGCCTTGAGGCACTACCCCACCAGCTCATATGCTCTCAATCTCCCCAGTTTGGCATGGTTCTTTTTCAAGGTCACTCTCCTCTCACTAAATTCCCAGTTTTCTCTTGCTAAAGCCATCTGTCAGGCCTCAGTGCAGAGAGAGGCTTGACCTCTTACCAAACTGGCATGACAGTGAATTGGAATGAACACTTTCCTCCTAACTCCACTAGGAGGTAAGGACAGAGATCCTCAGAGATCCCCCAGGACACAGGGATCCTCCATGATGGGACAGTGGGTGGATAGGTGGTACATCTCATGGAAGAGTTAGCTTCATCTCATCAGGAAAAACAATAGTTCTATGGAGTCACTTAAGTCAGGCACTATAGTTCATGTCTGTATTCCAGCATTTGGGAAACTGAGGCAAAGAGGGTTGCCAATTGCAAGCCAGGGAGGCCTCAGAAGAGGTTGTTGTTAAGATGTTAGGTTTTGATAGGGAACAATCTGGAGCTGGAAAACCACAGTATTGGGTACACAGCCTCCTGTCCTTTGGTTGTTCCCCAGTTCTGGGATGTTGCTCTCATCTGCATGGCCCAAAGTGATTCCTCATGACTGCCATCTGAGCATTCTGGCTAATTTGAAAGAAGAAGCGCACCCTTTCTTAGGTAGAAGATTTAAGATACAATCACAAGGTTGACCAGCTGTCATCACAATCTAATTGTAGAACAATTTCATCACCTCCTGAAAAAATGTTCAATTCATTCTTCCCTCCCCTCAGTCTCTGGCAATCACTAATACTTTGTCTCTATAGATTTATGTCTCTATTCTGGAAATTGTATGTAATGGAATAATGTAGGAAGTGTCCATTGTGTTCTCTTACTTTTACTTAGTCAAGTTTCTGTTGTTAGCTATGCAAACTCTTCCCCACTGAGTTATATACCCATCTGGTTCTGAATGAAAAAAAATGTAAGGTTCTGCTATCTTGTGCATTACATTTGGTAATACTTCATTTCCTTTAGAGTTTTATGGGTTTTTATTTTATTTTATTTTTAGTGTTGATACTGGGGCTTGAACTTGAAATCTTCCTGCCTTAGCCTTCTGCATGTTGGGATTACAGGAATGTGTTATCATACTGGACCACCATGGACTCTTTGACATCTTCATACTATCATGTTTTTAAATTTATACAATACTTGAGATTAGAAAGGAAATGAAAGCTTTTGAAATATAAAGATCAATTTGTGATGTAGTATGGCAAAAATTAGTCATATACTGACTACCATAATTTCCAAGTAACAAAAAGAATAAATGCTTTTTTGAAATGGTATAAGAACTATGTAATGTGATAATAATACAGCTAATAATGTCGTTTCTATTGGTGGCAGATTCACAGGTGCTATGAATGCTACTGTGGTTTGTCTATTAAAGGAAATACTACATTTCACTTAAAGTTTAGTGAAAACGAAGAGGTAATTCTATCCTCCTGAATTAATGGAGCTCTTTCATGTTGAACATGACCCAGAAGTTGCACACATCTCTTCCCTTCCCATCCCATTCCTTTGAACTTAGTCACTTGGCCACACCTAGCTGCAAGGAAGGCTGGGAAGCATGGTCTTCATTCAAGACAGCCATATGCCTGACAAAAATGTAAGGAAAAAAATGGTGGGAGGATGTGTTTTTTAACACCTGAAGAAGCCAGCACTATACTCACTCTAGTCTCTGTAGCTATGTGTTCTTTCTGAAGCACCTGAAGACAAGCCTCAGTTTGCCTTTTGAAATCCTGTTGAATTAATAAGAGTACTGCTGAGTATGGGAGCTGCTCCTGTGGTGAAGAACTGAGCCTGCCTGAGGGAACAGCATATGTTCACCACCCATCTCCTATTTGCACCAGAGCAAGTGCTCATCAAGTGGAAGGCTAGACATCTGTTCTGTTTCCATTATTTGTCCTTTAATAAGGGGCAGGGAGGTCAGGTACATAATAGAATTTATATGAGGTGGATGTGTGTGTGTGTCTGTCTGTCTGTGTGTGTGCATGTGTGAGCATGTGTGCACATGCGCATGTGCGTGTGCTGGTACTGGGGCTTGAACTCAGGGCTTGGACACTGTCCCTTAGCTTTTTCCACTCAAGGCTAGTTTTCTACCACTCTGCTTCCAGTTTCTTAGTGGTTAATTGGAGATAAGAATTTCATGATCATTCCTGTTTGGGTTGGCTTTGAACCACGATTGTTAGGCCTTAGCCTCCTGAGTAGCTAGTATTACAGGTATAAGCCACTAGCACCCAATTTATGAGGTGGACATTTGATCACAATTTCTCCATGCCTTTTTCCTGTGCAATAAGATATGGAGTTGGTTTCTGCATGGTGGTGCTATGTTAAAACTCTTTTGATTCTAAGTATCTAAACCCACCCACTCAAGGCAGAGGAAGGACTGATTTGTCAATATCAGCCACATAAGAGCGGGCAGCTTAGGCATTAAGGGACTAAACAGTAGGACCAATCCTTAGACCTCTGGTAAGGTGACCTTCTTATTGTCTTAGGGGTGGAAGCAGAAGAACAATGACGTCATAATGGTAACAACTGGTTTTTATTGAGCAATTGCAATGTGCCTGACAATATTCATGGGTGAACTCATTTTACAAACACCTATGAGATGGAACCTGCCATATACCCATTTCTTTGATGCAGAGGGGCTAATTGACCTGTCCACAGCCTTATTAACAGACTTATTTACCCATGACAGAGTAGGATTTGAACAAGAGGCCAGGTTCTAATGTTTTTTTTGGTCTGGTCGTGGGCCCTGAACTCTGGGCCTGGGCGCTGTCAGCTGTCAGCTCTTCAGCTCAAGACTAGCAATCTACCACTTGAGCCACAGCGCCACTTCCAGCTTTTTTTTTTTCTTTCTGTTTATGTGGTGCTGAGGAATCAAACCCAGGGCCTCAGGCATGCAAGGCAAGCACTCTACCACTGAGCCACCTTCCCAGCCCCCAGGTTCTAATGTTTAAGTGAACCTTACTGTCATGATAGTGGAAGTGAGCTGCAGAAGCATACAGCTTGAAGTTCTGGGAAGAGGGACTGGTGTTTACTTCATGCTTTCATTCAGTGTGTGTGTGAGTGTGTGTGTGTGTGTGTGTGTTGGTCCTGGGGCTTGAATTCAGGGTCTGGTTTACTTCATGCTTTCATTCTGTGTGTGTGTGTGTGTGTGTGTGTGTGTGTGTGTGTGTGTGTGTGTGTGTGTGTGTGTGTGTGTGTGTGTGTGTGTGTGTGTGTGTGTGTGTGTGTGTGTGTGTGTGTGTGTGTGTGTGTGTGTGTGTGTGTGTGTGTGTGTGTGTGTGTGTGTGTGTGTGTGTGTGTGTGTTGGTCCTGGGGCTTGAATTCAGGGTCTGGTTCTACCCCTGAGCTTTTGTGCTCAAGACTAGTGCTCCACCACAGCTCCACTTCTGGCTTTTTGAATCTCAAGGACTTTCCTGCCCAAGGTGTCTTCAAATTGTGATCCTCAAATCTCAGCCTCCTGAGTAGCTAGGATTACAGGTGTGAGCCACTGGCACCATGCCTGTCTTTATTTTTAATTACATCCATTTCTGTTCTTGTGCCATTCTAGACTTTCTAGTCTCTGGCCTACCCCTTCTGACACATCCCCATTCAAACACCCAAATGGCTCTCACTGTTTCTTTATGTTCCCCTTAATTGTAGGCCAGCTCTTCACCCTGGTTTCAGTTTTTAAGAGCTAGTATTTTTGCTGCCCTAGTTGTTGTTGTTTTTGTCAGTGTGGGGCTTGAACTCTGGGCGCTGTCCCTGAGCTCTTGCTCTCAAGGTAAGTGAAGTGTTCTACCACTTGAGCCACAGGGCCACTTACAGTTTTCTGGTGGTTAATTGGAGATAAGAGTCTCATGGGCCGGGCGCTGGTGGCTCACGCCTGTAATCCTAGCTACTCAGGAGGCTGAGATCTGAGGATCGCGGTTCAAAGCCAGCCTGGGCAGGAGAGACTGTGAGACTCCTATCTCCAATAAACCACCAGAAAACTGGAAGTGGCGCTGTAGCTCAAGTGGTAGAGCGCTCGCCTTGAGCTGAAGAGCTGAGGGACAGCACCCAGGCCCAGAGTTCAAGCCCCATGACCGACAAAAAAAAAAAAAAAAAGTCTCATGGATGCTGGGCACTGGTAGTTCACACCTGTAATCCTAGCTATTCAGGAGGCTGAGATCTGAGGATCGTGGTTCAAAGCCAGCCTGGGCAAGAAAGTCCAGGAGACTCTTATCTCCAATTAACCACCAGAAAACTGGAAGTGGCACTGTGGCTAAGTGGTACAACACTTGCCTTGAGCTGAAATGCTCAGAGACAGTGCCCAGGCCCAGAGTTCAGGCACCAGGACTGACAAAAAAAAAAAAAAAAGTCTCACGGATTTTCGTTGCCTGGGCTGGCTTTGAACCGCAATCCTCAGATCTCAGCCTCCTTTGTAGCTAGGATTATAGTATAAGCCACCAGTGCCCGGCACCTGCATTAGTTGTTTTTTTTTTTTTTTGGTCGGTCATGGGGCTTGAACTCTGGGCCTGGGCACTGTCCCTCAGCTCTTCAGCTCAAGGCGAGCGCTCTACCACTTGAGCTACAGCGCCACTTCCGGTTTTCTGGTGGTTTATTGGAGATAGGAGTCTCACGGTCTCTCCTGCCCGGGCTGGCTTTGAACCGCGATCCTCAGATCTCAGCCTCCTGAGTAGCTAGGATTACAGGCGTGAGCCACCAGCGCCCGGCTTACCTGCATTAGTTTTAAACATGAAGTGTGTGTGTGTGTGTGTGTGTGTGTGTGTGTGTGTGTGTGTGTGTGTGTGTGTGTGTGTGTGTGTGTGTGTGTGTGTGTGTGAGTGTGTGTGCCATGGGGCTTGAACTCTGGGCTTAGGCACTGTTCCTGTGCTCTTCAGCTCAAGGCGAGTGCTCTACCGCTTGAGCCACAGTGCCACTTCCTTAAACATGAATTTTTTAAAAAGGAATTGGATTAGAGGTACAGCTCAGTTGTAGAACATTTGCCTGGCATGTGTGGGTTCCTAAGTTCCATCAGAGAACCACCAAAATGAATGAATTAATGAGATCATTTGTTATTGAGCACACATACATAGTGCCTCCCAGGTGCCAGATTGAAGCTTTCAGACACAGACACCTCATCAAGCAAGTGTCTGCCCTCTAGGAGCTGCCAGTCTGGGGAGAAGGAGAAGACTCAGATGCTCATCAGAGTCCCAGTTAAAACTGAAGTGCTGCCTGCTAGGCATTGGTGGCTTATGCCTATAATCCTAAATACTCAGAAGGCTAAGATCTAAGGAGCAAGGTTCAAAACTAGCCCAGGCAGAAAAGTCTGTGAGACTCTTATCTCCAATTAACTATCAAAAATCTGGAAGTAGAGCTGTGGCTCAAATGGTAGAGTGCTACCTTTGAGCACAAAAGCTCAAGGATAATGCCCAGGCCCTGAGTTCAAGACCAAGGACCCACAAAAAAAAAAAATCATTTTAGCCTAGGATCAGAATCCAAATCAGGTGTGGGGCTTGGTGTTAGGGTCAGGGTCAGGGATACAGCCACGAGGTTCTATCCCAAGAAGCATGTGTGATGGCTGGGGGTGATCTCATAGTGAGTAGAGGTGGCACAATCAGGGTCTAGGACCTGAGGATGCCAAATTACCTGCAATACACAGAATTGTTCCAGAATCATGGAACAAAGGATTACTCCATGTCACATGCTAGTTAGCTGTCGCCAACTGTCTCCCTAGTTCTCCCTCCTGCCTGGTGTCTCCTGTGGGGTCTTTCCATCCCAGGGTGGAAAGATGGCTGCCCCCAAAATGCCCTGACCACTGACTCCTTTTAAAATGTTTATGAGATCCCTTGCATGGTGGCACTTGCATGGTAGACGCTGTGCCAGCCAGTCTGGCAGAAAGTGTGAAACCAAGTAAGTGATCCTGGTTTATCAAGCAAAGTTCTTGGGTTGCAAGCAACAGAAACCAGCTGAGGCCACCCATGACCCTAAAAGGAAACCAGAGTGAAGCAGCTTTAGGATGGCTCACAATGGATGTTCAGGGCACCTTTTTAGGGCTCTGCTGTCTCTGGAGGTATAGAGGAGGTGGGAGGGCGGGGGAGCTTTGAAATCCTACTCTGCAACTGGCCTCCCAGCCATGAGTCTAGTTCACTACTTACTTAGTCATACATTTCCTACCTTTCATTTGTCAGCTGTAAGATGGATCAAGCTCAGGAAGGGCTGCTGGGAGGAGCCAGTAAACTGGAACTTAAGGTTCATTTAGAACAGTACAGTTAGCTAATAGAGTATAGTAGCAGCTTTTATTTTATTGCTGTGGCTATTACTATCTTTTTCCCCAAGTTTTTTTTTTTTTTTTTTTAAGTTCTGGAGATGAAACCCAGGGTCTTGTGCATGCTAGACAGGTGCTTTGCCACATAGCTCACACTGCCATCTTGCCATTGTTACTCTTATTAACAACTTAAAATTCAAATTCCTCAGAAGTGGTGCTGTGGCTCAAGTGGTAGAGCGCTAGCTTTGAGCTGAAGAGCTGAGGGACAGTACCCAGGCCAAGAGTTCAAGCCCCATGGTCAACAAAAAATAAATAATTAACTTCAAATTCCTGAGCTAGAGGATGCTGCTGGTTCAGTTTGGATAAAGTGGGTGAGTCCCCATGATGGCTCTCGCCAAGCTAGGAGGAACAGAAAGCAACATTTTCTCCAGGAAGTAGGCTGCTATCACCAGAAGGTAGACCTGAGGCCCAAACTTTATTGTCCTTGATGTTCAGCAGTTTGGCCCAGCAAATGTCAGTCACTTTCATGGCTTCTACTATGGCCTATGCTGGAAAGGACAATGATTTTCAAGTGGTACTTCCTTCTTTACAAGTCTCAGAGTCCAGAGGGAAACAGCTGAAAAATGAGAGTCTTGGTTAAAACTTAAGTGCCAAGAATAGTACCTGGCCTTGAGGAGGTCCTCAATAACTACTTTTTGGATGACTAAGAAAATGGGGGAGGCTCATGGGAAGGCACAACCAAGGTATCTGTGTTTACACCTGCAGTCTCCAGGGATAGGTACAGAGGATGGTCCCACCTGCATAGCCTTGCACATAGTAGGTGCTTAATAAATGGGAACTGGATCTCTCAGATGCATGATGCTGTAGCTTACCCAGCATGACAATTGGGGTTCCCCAAGCAGGGATGCTGGCTGTTCTCTCTGTTGAACAGGATGTGCAAATGTGACCTCAGGCGACAGTGCTGTGGAATGTTGTTACTGATACTAGTGAGCTTCCTCACAGTACAAGGCATCTGATATGTGGAGTTATAGGACTGGTCAGCTTCTATGGGGTCATTTCATCAGCACAGTTTTGTTTAGGACTTCCCTTTGGAAAAGAGGTTTTTTTTTTTGTTTTGTTTTGTTTTTTTCTACAAATGACTGTCAGTAACAGAGAATGGTAACTGTCACTTCCTGATGACTGGTACTGTGCAAAAAAGATGAACTCACAGTAGCCTTTGGGGTCAGAATCTGATTTCCATTGCACTGTGGCTCAGGAGGTACAAACAAACAAGTTATGGGCCTGCGCCTATGGATTACCCAGCCAGGGGTCAGCTAGGAATGTGTTCATCATCTCTTAGGCCAAAGTACAATCTCTTCCTACATGGAATATATAGACTCATTTTTCCTTTGTAGTACTAACTTTACAACAATGTTTGGCTACAGGTAAAATAGAATGCATGCTTACTAGCATGTGCTAGGCTCTAGTTCACTTTCCAGCATTTTTTTTCCTAAATAAACTTGCACATGGTACATTATTTTAAAATGAAAAATTGGTTTCCCTGCCCAAACCCTCTGCAGAATGTGAACCACTGTAGCCTGTTTCTGGCAACTCTATTCAAGAATTCTCTCTATATATACCAACAACACATACATGGTGGCCACATGCCCAAACCACAATTGCCAAACTACAGCCCATTGGCTAGATTTTACCTGCTGCCTACTGTCATATGACCCAGGAGCTAAGAATGGCTTGTTTTTAAAAGACTGACAAGGATCTGGGCACTGGTTGATAGGTCACACCTATAATCTTACCTACTCAGGAGGCTGAAACATGAGGATCACAGTTCAGAGCCAACCCAGACCAGAAACTCCAAGAGACTCTTATTTCCAAGTAACTAACAGAAAACCAGAAATGGAGCTGTGGCTCAAAATAGTAGAGCACTAGCCTTAAGCAAAAAAGAGTTCAGGGAGGCCGGACACCAGTGGCTCATGCCTGTAATCCTAGCTACTCAGGAGGCTGAGATCTGAGGATTGAGGTTGAAAGCCAGCCCAGGCAGGAAAGCCCATGATACTCTTATTTCTAATAAACCACCAGAAAACCAGAAGTGGTGCTGTGGCTCAAGTGGTAGAGTGCTCGCCTTGAACTGAAGAGCTGAGAGACAACGCCCAGACCCAGAGTTCAAGTCCTAGGACAAAAAAAAAAAAAAAGTTCGGGGATAACACCCCCAGGCCCTGAGTTCAAGCCCCACAACTGACAACAAAACAAAATAAAAAGTTTGACAAGAAAAAAATCAGAATTTATGACATAGTAGATTATATAAAATCTAAGTTTCAGTGTCCATAAAGCTTTTCACGGGAACCCCACCATGGTTGTTTGGTTCAGTACAATCTGTGACTGCTCAACTTTTTGATGAGCAGTGCCAAGAGATAGTGTGGTCCCCAAACCAGTGATACTTTTTTCCTGTCCCTTTACAGAAAAAGGGTGATTGCTCATCCCACACTTTTCCTTCAGCCACACTCTTAGAGCTGGTTGGTTCTAAGTACTTTTCTTGCCTGCTATATTCCCCTCCCCATAGCTGCAAGCTGTGGGCCAGATCTGAGGGGTGTGGCGGAAGGCAGGTCTGTTGTGCCTTCATTCACACACTCACTCTGCGCAGTGCTGGGCACCAGCTGCAGGGCAGGCACCTGGCCAACAGCCAGAGCAGGTTCAGGCCTGTCCACAGAAATCCATGGACCAGTGGGGGATGCCAGCATATCAGGAATTTCAGGGATGTATTGAAGCATGTTTGCACTCACAACCTTTTCCGACCCTCTCCCTATCACTCCTGTTTTGTCTTAATTTGTGCTACTTTAAAAAAAATAGGCATTTATATACATTAAAACTGACTACTGTGTATGTTTATGAACAGAAACACACAATGAGAGAGATCTTGGTTCCCTTTCCCACCTGGTTTCTTTACCCTTTATGAAATTATTTATATTGTTTCTCTGTTACCCTTCTGTAAATACAAGCAAAGAGGAATATCTATTTTTGTCTTCCCCTCCTTTCATGTTCAAAAGGTAGCCTATTCAACATCCTGTTTGCACTTGGCTTTTCTTGTTTAACATCAAGTCCTGGAGATCTGTCTTCATCTTCAGTCTTCTGGCTGGTACTCAAGGCTGGGTCAGTAGGTGTTAATTAGGGAGAAGAGAAAGATATGTGTTGTCGTGGGGAGGGACCTGAGTAAGAGCATTTTAGCATGAGCAGCAATGAGGGTTCAGCAAGGGCCTGCTGATCAAGAAGACTCTGGCCTTGATTCTGGGAGCACTGAGGTGTGGGGTTCTGCTCTGTTTCTTTCTGTGCCCTGCTTTTTCCTGTGGCCAAGTATACGAACCTTCAGTGGATGGAACCAAGAAGAGGCCTGTAATGTCCTTGAGACAGTTATTGGTTAATAATGAAAGAATTTCTCCTGAGAGCTACTCCCATGAGGTGTCATCTGGTGTCTAGAGGTTTGTGTGTCAATACCTCCTGCTCCCATAGGTCCTTTCCAAAGTCATGGATAGGCAAGCCCTATCCATGGACATGGTCCTAGTGCCAACCGTGGGGTTTTTTGGAGGGTGACAAGACATACTGTGCTCAGTTGGCTATGTAGTGAGTGTGTAATATGGGATAGTGATAAATGAAGCTCCTTTCACAGAGCTGGTTTGGTCTCTTACTTTGTTAGTGCAGTTTATGAGTGAGAGTTTGATTAGAGAACTAGACATGGTGGTGCATGCCTGTAATCAGCACTCAGGAGGCAGAGCAGAGACAGACAAAAAGAGGTTTAATTAGGGTGCCCCCACTAAACTTACTACTGTTGGACACGTAACTCTCTTGGGACTTGAATTTGGCCATATGGAAACAAAAGCATTATCACCTTTTGGTCTAGTTCTAAGGATGAAAGAAGTTAACATTTGTAATGCTCTGAAAACATACCTAGCATTAAATGGCATCAAGGGATAGCAGCTGTTATTATAATTACTATTATTTTACATTCAGGGGACTAGATGGCAGTGATTGCAGTTTCTGGTGAGCCGTGAGCAGTGCCCATGAGCAGCAGTAGCTCCTAACCTTCCTGTAGATGCTTTTCTGTCCTAGGGGTTAGGGATTGAGTCTCTAAGCAAAGTTTGACCTGAAATAGTGGATTTTACTTTGAGTCATTCACTATATGAAGTCACATGGTCATCCTTAAATCTCAGGAAGTCTGGGAAACCATGAGTTTTCTCAATTATCCCCTTCCTGTAGGATATAAATGTAATCACAGGCCTGATCCAGTACACAAATCCATTTACCAAAGTAGCCATCATGAGGGGCCTGGCATTTTACACATATCTGCCTGGTGGTCCATTTGCAAAAATGTCACCCATGGGATGTGACAGAAATACCTGGATTCCCAACCTGCTGGAAGGAGGTCTCTGAAGGATACACATTTGTTCTGTAGCCTCTTAAACTGTATCTGTCTAATCTGGGAAATAGTTAAACCTCCTAGTGCAAAGACAGGCTCTGGAAACTTGGCCTGGAGCAGCCAGGAAGAGGCTGCAGAACCGGTTCTTCAGAGCAGGTCTGTTTACCTGCTTGTCTGATTGTCTTGGGGGACAATCCCATTGGTTCCCAGAGGCCTTCCAGGTTGTCTCCTCCCTCTGGGTAGGCCCTTTTCTTTGCTGGGGACTGTGACACCTAGGGCCAGAGAAGGCCTACTATGTGCCTGGTACTGTCCAGGGTGCTGGAGAGGGTAACAGGTAACACTGGGCACCAACTCTGTCCGGCATAGTGATATTTGGGTTCACTCATTTAACTTTCACAACAGCCCTCTGAGTTGGAACAGTGTTAGTCATTGTGAAGATGGAGACACATCCAGGGCTGCTAAGTCACTTACCCAAGGTAACCAAGCTAGATGTAGTGAAAACAGTTTAGCAGCTGTGACCAACAGATCATGTGCACTCCTCAGGGCGTCTCTCCATTGGCTTCCCAGGACTGTGTAGCATTTGTGGAGCTTCTAGTTTCTGGGATTCTCAATGTGGCTACAAAGGAGATACATAAGGTGGGGAAAGTCTGGAGCTGGGAAACAAACCTAGGCTTTTCTACCATAACCAGGGCTACCAACCAGAGGCCTGTTTTGACCCTCTCCCATCATTCCTGGGTTTTTTTGTTTGTTTGTTTTTTATTTTTTATTTTTATTTTTTGCCAGCCTGGAGCTTGAACTCAGGGCCTGGGCACTGTCCCTGAGCTTCTTTTGCTCAAGGTTAGCATTTTACCACTTGAGCCACAGTGCCATTTCTGGATTTTTCTGTTTATGTAGTATTGAGGAATGGAACCGAGGGCTTCAGTCATGCTAGGCAAGCACTCTATCACTAAGCCACACCCCCAGCCCATCATTTCTGTTGTCTTAATGTATGGCACTTAAAAAAACAGGCTAGCCAGGTGCTGGTGGCTCATGTCTGTAATCCTTGCTACTCAGGAGGCTAAGATCTGAGGATTGTGGCTTAAAGCCAGCCCAGGCAGGAAAGCCCATGAGAATTTTTTTTTTCAATTGTGGGACTTGAACTCTGGGCACTGTCTCTGAGCTCTTATGCTCAAGGCTAGTATTCAACCACTTTGAGCTACAGCTCTATATCTGTTTTTGAGCGGTTACTTGGAGATAAGAGGGCAGGCTGGCTTTGAATTGTGATCCCATGAGACTCATCTCCAGTTAACCACCAGAAAAACAAGTGGAGCTGTGCCTCAAGCAATAGAGCACTAGCCTTGAACACTAGTTCAGGGACAGTGTCCAGGCACTGAGTTCAAAGTCTAGAAGTGCCACAAAAAATATACTATGCATTTATATACATTAAAAGTGGCCTAAGTGTCTTCCCACAAGATCTTGGGATGAGGATGAGGTATAACACCTTGGTCATCAGAGGAAAAAACAAAAATGAGTAGACAGTTACTACATGATGTTTGTGAGACCCTTGCTGGTACCAGATCCTGTTTGGCCTTGTCTTCATGGAGTTCTTTTTCCTGATGGGCTAGAGATAAGGAATATACACCCAACCCATCAAATGAGCCAAATAATTACAAGTGGATGAAATTACAGATATTCAGCTGGTCAGCAGGAAGTAAGAATGTTGTCTCAGCCCAGCAGGAAAGCCAGGTTCTTAAAGACATTTAACTTATAGTCAGTGAGTGATTGTTTCAGATGCCCAATGGGCATCTCTGTCACCCATGAGGTGCTTTTTATTGGGCTGCTAAGATTTTTAATAGCCAGCACTACAAGTGACATGACATATTCTGAGATTTTTTTTGGGGGGGGAGGGTCTGGTCGTGGGGCCTGAACTCTGGGCCTGGGCACTGTCCCTCAGCTCTTCAGCTCAAAGCTAGCACTCTACCACTTGAGCCACAGTGCCACTTCTGGTTTTTCTATTTTTTGCTTATGTGGTGCTGAAGAATCGAACCCAGGGCCTCAGGTATGCAAGGCAAGCGCTCTACCACTGAGCCACCTTCCCAGCCCATATTCTGAGATTTAAAAAAAAAAAAATTCTCATCATGGCCTATAATGTTGGTGCTGTTATTACCCTCCCCCCTTTTCTAGGTGAGGAAACTGAGGCCTGGAGAGGAGAAATGACATATGTTCTACAGCCAGTAAGTGACAAAGCTGGGACTGGAACTGAGCTATCAGACTTCATGCCTTGTTGTTGTTGTTATATTTTTATTGTCTTTAATTGGTTGTACCAAGGGGTTACCATTCAACAAATCAGTTTATAAGTACACAAGTTTATACTCTTAAGTACTCTGCAGACACATAGGATGGGTGGACAGGGCCAGACTGGCCAGTCTGTCTGGGGAAGGAATAAACATTCCATTCTAAGACCACCTCTCCATATCCTTACAGAAAGAAGTCTAAGGGCAAGGAAAAAGCTCTGCTACTGGGCATTCATTTATGTCCAGACTGGCCCTGGACTCTACCTGCACATTTGTTCAGGCTCATACTGGCATGGTGGCAGCAGGTAGCTCTACGCTGCCTCAGGGAGTTGCCCTTCAAAACCTTCCCATGATGCTGTGTACAGAAGTGACCCTCCACCCGGAGGCCTTAGCAGTGGAGCCTGATTTCTCCTAGTGACTAGCTAAGGACTGGGTGGAGAGGGGAAATTTGGAATGTAAGGCTATGGGACCTTGCAACTAATGGCTTCGGAACTGCAGGTGCTATGTCATGCTGTATAACTTTGAGCAGGTGACTTCACTTGTCTAAGCCTTAGGCTCTTCATTTTAAATACCTGCCTCATGGAATTCTGGGAATGTGAGTGAGAAGCAGGTGGTAATTCTCTAAGGCCAGCTTATTTAAAGTCTTTAACTCAGAACCTGGCACCCTAGGAGTGCCCAGTACACAAGAGGTTCTGTTGCGTTGAGTCAGTATCACCAAATGCTTATGGGTAGGGCCTCTAAAGCCACCTCTTCCGAGGCCTTAAGCAAGAGACACTTGCCTCTGACACAAGGAAAGTTGTCCCTCCCTCCTTCATCACTGTGAGTCAGTATCTGGGAAGCATTCAAAGCAGAGCCTAGCATAGCTAGCCTTGTGAGCATGGGCCATTATGTCAAGTGTGGGGGCCTTAGACCTAGAACTAAGTAAGGGGAATAGTGTTACGAATGAGCACTTTGGGACATGAAACATGATAATACACATGAGCTTCTGCTTGGTTTTATCAGAAGCTCTTTTCTGTCTCTCAGGAGAAAGTTGGTCTTTCTGGGTCATATTATCTTAGTAAAAAGTGAAGGGCAGTAGCCAGGTATGGTGGCTCACACCTTTAATACTAGTAGTCAGGAGGCTGAGATCTGAGGATCATGGTTCAAAGCCCAGGCAGGAAAATAGATAAGACTATTAACTCCAATACTAGCTAAGGAAAAAAGCCAGAAGTAGGGCTGTGGCTCAAGTGGTAGAATGCTAGCGCTGAGCAGAAAAAGCAAAAAGATAACATACTGGTCCTGAGTTCTAGCCCCAGTACTAGCACTGGGAGGGGAATGGGCAGTAGTGAGAAAGCCAGTGAGAAAAGGAAAGCTTTCTCAAGGTCACATCATTGCACTGGGTAATTGGAGGTGGTGTGTGAATAAACACTTTAATCATTTAGTTGTACTTTTATTTTTCACACGTATCAGGAAAAGAATTTAAATAGCAATCAAACATATTTCATGGCTATTTCTGCTCTGGGTGGGGCTGACTTTGGTATTTAAGCCAAAAGAAACAGCTAATATAGTTCGAATATAGTGTGAAGTGTCAGTGCCAGGGGTGAAATGTTGTCTATGTGTAACCATCCTGAAGGTTGGAGGTTTGGGACAGGAGAAAGAGACCAGGCTGAGATTTATCCTTGCGGCCTGCAGCTGTAGAGGCTGCAGCTTGCACAGAAGAGTGCTAAGCCATTGTACCCCTCTTCTCCTTGCCTCTGGAATGTTATTAAAGGTTTGGCAACAGACATCTAGAGGGAGCTGCAGCCCTGGCAGCTCCCTTTCCTTCATCAGAGGTGTTGGACAGGTGTCTGCAGCTGGCACCTTCCCCCTCTCCCTCCTCCCCCCTCCTCCACATGTATCCCCATGTAGAACATGGTATGGCCTTGGGCAGCTCATTGTGATGGTCATGGTTGGTGACACTCCACATGGTTGGTGTCCTAGGTCCAGCATAAGAAGAAGTGACTTTGCCTCTGTGTGCCTCAGGTCTCACATCTGTCCCAGGGAGAAAAATACTTGGAGTAACTGCCAGGCAAATGGTAGACATCAGGAAATATTTTATTGATGAGTGCATGGATGGAGGAGCTGAGTCAGAAGGTACTCAGGGCTTGCTAAACCTTTTTAAATTTGCATTGCCCAGAGGCCCTTCAGAAAGAAATAGCTCTCTTACTAGAAGCCAGAATGCCCCCTACCCTACTCCCCAGTCAGTCCTGGGCCTTACCTGCTAGAAACAAGTTCATACTCATTTTGATTAATGATGGAACCTGCCTAGTATTGTAAACACATTAGAAAAGATCAACTGGTTGCACTCACTATCTCTCTTTCTCTTTCTCCCTCCCCGCCTTTCCCTTTTCCTCCCTGCCCCCTTTCCTTTCTTTCTTTTTCTTTCTTTCTTTTTTTTTTTAGTAAGGTCATGCTAGATAGCCCAGGCAGGCCTAGAATGCACTTTAGGTAATGCAGGCTGGTCTCAAATTCTTCTTCCTCCTGCCTCCCTTCCTGCATGCACTAATATCTTCAGCTCAAAATGTTCGTATTTTTCAGAGCTGCAAACTAGAATGCATAATATTGAAATGGTATCATGTCCAGGATTTGTTTTAAAAAATACCTCAGTAGGAAGCAAAAGCAGGGAGGAAGAACTAGATAAGAAGAAGGTGAAGCAAATATGGCAGTTTTGACAATTGTTGTTGTTTGAATACATCATTGTACCTTGTACTCTTCTCCTAGCTTTATAAAAAAAAATCTTTAAACAACAGAATAATAGCCCTACCTACCCTTGCCTCTCCCCCCATCTCCACCCCCAACAAAGTCTGAAAGTTGTGCAGTGGTGGAAAGTTCCTGAAGTCCTGCTGTGTGCAAGCAGTTTAAAGATTGCAAGCCAGAAGAGTGATGGACAAGTGACAGCTTGTTGTCCTCCGTCTCTAGTCCTTCCTTTCCACAGTTTTCCTTTGTGAGAAACTTTAAATGCCACAGTCAGAAGGATAGTGGCTTAGTAGCAATTACAATTTTTCATCTTTTTCTGCCCTGAAGAAACAAAATCCCTAGTGATTAATTTCTGGGATCTCTCTCACTGGTGGGTCTGTTAGCATGGGGTGGAGTTGTATTCTGACTATGGCAGAACAGAACGGGCGCTGGTCATTCACAGGGACTCAGTACTGGCTCCAGCACGTGGAACCCTCTAAATGCTCACTAGCAACCTTCCCATCCTCCATACACACACACACACACACACACACACACACACACACGGAGGACACATTGACCCAGCCTGTTTTCCCATAGCCAGCATGAAGAGATGGTGAGATGTGATTGTTGCAGCACCCTTGGAAGAGAGGAGAGCATGGCCTTTGTCCTGTCTGTACTGGGTAGGTCCCAGGCAGGAGTGGAGGGAAATCCACCCACTCCTGGTAAAGTCATTGTTTAAGAATGTTTCCTAGGCAACTCTTGCAAGAGACCCACTTGTGCCTGTGGTCAGCTGCACCTTTTGGCTATCTCACTTCTGCTGAATTTCAGCAATTTATCATTTCCTTTAGGAAATAGAATGAATCAGTGAGAAGTATGAATAATCTCAATGACACTCCAGTAATGGGGACACTGAGAACTTAGCCCCTCATTCTCATCATTGACATCATTATTGCCAGGGTTTTAGGCAGTGTTGAGCAGAGAAAGGGGGTACATGAGACCAGATGTCCTGGGTTGAAATTCCAGCCATATAACCTTGAGAAAGTCACTTGATTTCTCTGTGCCTCAGTTCACTTATCCATAAAATGATAAGAGTACCTGCTTCCTAAGATTGTAATGACTAAATTAGATACTGTATGTAGTTTTAAAAACTGTGTTGACTGGGGCTAGGAAGGTGGCTCAGTGATAGAGCGCTTGCCTTGCATGCATGAGGCCCTGGGTTCGATTCCCCAGCACCACATAAGCAAAAAGAAAAAAGCCGGAAGTGGTTCTGTGGCTCAAGTGGTAGAGTGCTAGCCTTGAGCTGAAGAGCTGGGGGACAGCGCCCAGGCCCAGAGTTCAGGCCTCACGACCGGACCAAAAAAAAAAAAAACAAACAAAAACTGTGTTGACTGGCCTAGCACTGGTAGTTTACACTTGAAGTCCTCAGGAAGTGCACATCAAGAGGCTTGTAGTTTAAGGCCAGATTGAGCAAAAACTTCTTGAGATTCCATCATTACAAAAAAACTGGGTATAGTGGTTCATGCCTGGGAAACCTAAATAGGGGATCATGGTCCATGAGCATAAAAGTAAGACCCAATCTCAAAAATAACCAAAGCAAAAAAAGGGCTTGGAATCATGGCTCAAGCAGTGGGGTGTCTAGCAAGTGCAAGCCCCTGAATTCAAACCCCAGCACCACCAAAGTGGGGGGAAAGCACCTTTTCTATAGTAGTTGCTCAGCTAGTAGTGACTGTGGCAAATCTGAATTCTACTGTTGAGATTATGCCCAGTTAGTCTTTAATAGCAACTCAGATAGATGTACAAGTTGGAGGAGAAGAAGGGAGCTTCACCAGCAATCTCTAGTTAGGAGAAATGGGCTTAATCTCACCATTTAAAAATATTTTTGCAGCCAGGTGCTGGAGGCTCATACCTGTTATCCTAACTGCTCAAGAGGCTAAGATCTGAGGATTGCAGTTCAGAGCCACCCTGGGCAGGAAAGTCTGTGAGACTCTTATCTCCAATGAGCCACCAGAAAACTAGAAGTGGTGCTGTGGCTCAAAGTGGCAGAGCACTAGCCTTGATCAAAAGAGTTCAAGGATAGCACACAGGCTCTGAGTTCAGACCCTACTACCAACAATAAGTAAATAAATTAATAATAAAATAATAAAATGTTTTCATTTGACCAGGTGCCTGTGGCTCATGCATGTAATCCTAGCTACTCAGGAGGCTGAGATCTGAGGATTGTGGTTTGAAGCTAGTCTCGATAGGAAAGTTTGTGAGGCTTTTATCTCCAGTTAACCACCAAAAAAAACTGGAAGTGGAGCTGTAGCTCAAATGGTAGAATGCCAGCCTTCAAAAAAAAAACAAGCAGACAAAAGCCTCAGGGAGAGTATCAAGTCCTGAGTTCAAGCTTTGGAAATTGCACCCCCCCAAAAAAAATTTACTTTATGTTCAAAATCTCCTGGGTGAAAGACTTTTAAAGGGAAAATACCTCTTCCCACTTCTCTCTACACTTCCCTCAAATTGGAGGAAAAGACTGGAAAGACATAAACCAACATCTTGAAAGTGGTTGTTCTTTAGTAAGAGATTCTAGGTAGCTTTATATTCTTTGCATATTTATTTTCAAAGACTTGTTGGAATGCATATAAACATTTGCAGTATATGTGTGTGTATGTATGTGTATGCACCCTTTTCATAAACAGGAAATCTGTATTAATAAAAAGCCTATGTGTTATGGCTTTTGTGGGAATGGAATGAAAAATCTCCCTATGAAGCTCTCAATTTACTGTTTGTGTCCTAAGAAGTCCATGTTCCAACTTCCCTAAGTGAGTTGGCCTGGAGCCCTGTAAAATCACCACCCAGAAGGTCCTTGATGCCAGAGATGGTTCTTTAGCATCCATCCCCCACCTGGCCTTGTTCTAGATCCTCATGCTTTCTCCCATCTTTCTCTTGGTATGAAAAGACCTCTGCTTCTTTAGTGGTGTCTGATCTTGAGAAAGCCCTACAATTTTAAAGTACTTTTTTATTGTGATAAAAATTATAACATGAAATTTGCCATTTTAACCATTGTTTGTTTTCTAGTACTAAGGTTTGAACTTGGGACCTCATGTTTTCTTGGCTTTCTTGCTCAAGACTGGCTCTCTATCATTTGAGCCATATCTCCATCCCAGCTTTTGTTAATGGAGGATGAAGTCTTGTGGACTTTTCTGTCTCAGCTGGCTTTGAGCCATAATCCTCCGAATCTCAGACTCCTGAGTATATAGGTTTTCAGGAATGAGCTACTGGTGCCCATCATTGAAAGATTTTACTGTGAAACGATCTACATAATATCAGATTTTTCCATTTCATAACTATCTTCATTGTGGTGATTATTCACAATGTATATCAAAAGAAATTGTATGCCACATTATTTGTCAACTGTACCTCATGAAAACTGGAAAAAAGGAGTAAACATAGAAAACTAAATAGCTTAAAATTAATCTGTATAATTTTCTAGTATTTCATTTTGTCCGGTTATATTATTGATAAATATAGTTACCAAGAAATTACCATTTTAACTATTTAAACAATAGAGCTCAGTAGCAATAAGTACTTTCACATTATTGTGCAACTGCCATTACCATTCGTTCTTAGGACAATTTTCATCTTGCAAAACTGAAACTCTAGCCGGGTGCCAGTGGCTCACGCCTGTAATCCTAGCTACTCAGGAAACTGAGAACTGAGGATCAGGGTTCAAAGCAGCCTGGGCAGGAAAGTCTGTGAGACTCTCATCTCCAATAAACCACTAAAAAACAGGAAGTGGTGCTGTGGCTCAAGTGGTAGAGTGCTCACCTTGAGCTGAAGAGCTCAGGGACAGTGCCCAACTCCAGAGTTCAAGCCCCACGACTAACTGAAAAAAACAAAACAAAACAAAACAAAACCACCTGAAATTCTACACATTAAACAATAATTCCCTATTCCCCAGCCGGTAGCCCCTGGCAACCACATTTTTCCTTCTGTCCATGAAATTGACTATTCTTAGTTTTTCATCTGATGGACTCATCCAGTATTTGTCCTTTAGCAACTGTTTATTTCACTTAGTCTAATATCTTTAAAATCTGTCCATGTTGCATGTGTCAAATTCTGCTTCCTTTTTAAAGGCTGAAAAGTACCCCATTCATCTCTTAATGGGCACTTGTGTTTCTTTTACCTTTTGCCTGTTGTAAACATGGCTGCCTGGAACGTGAGTGTACCGATGTCTTTCTGAGTCTCTGCTTCCCATTCTTTCTATTTGCCAGAATTGGCATTGCTGGATTGTGTGGTAATTTCTTTGAATTTTGTGAGGAACTTCCATACTGTTTTCTATGGTGGCTGCATCATTTATACACTCATGTTAGCAACATACAAGGATGTTAGTATCTCTGCATTCTTGCCAACACTGATTTTTCTGGGGTTTTTAATAGTAGCTTTCCTAATGGTTATGAAGTGGTATATCATTTGGTTTCCATTTCCCAGTTAATTAGTGATGTTGAGATTTCCTCTTTGCAGGATTGTCTACTTGGTCCTTTACCCCATCTATTTATTTGGTTGTTTTATTGCTCTTGCGTTTCAAGGGTTCTTTATAACTCTGGATGCTAACTCCTGATACTGATTTGAAAATACTTTCTCCCATGCTATGGGGTGCTTTTTCACCTTGATGATAGTGTCTTTGTGTGTGTGTGTGTCTGTGTGTGTGTGCGCGTGCGTGCACACGCGCGCATGTTCATGTGTGCTGGCCTTGGGGCTTGAAATCAGGGACTGGGCATTGTCCCTGAGCTCTTTTGCTCAAGGCTAGTGCTCTACCAGTTGAGCCACAGCTCCATTTCCAGTTTTTTAGTGTTTACTTGGAGATAAGAGACTCACTGACTTTCCTGCCCAGGCTGGCTTTGAACCACAATCCTCAGATCTCAGCCTCCTGAGTAGCTAGGATTACAGGTGTGAGCCACTCACACCCAGAAGAGTTAGTGTCTTTTTTTTTTTTTTAATTTGGTCGTGGGGCTTGCTCTGGGCCTGGGCACTGTCCCTGAACTCTTCAGCTCAAGGTGAGCACTCTACCACTTAAGCCATAGGGCCACTTCCAGTTTTTAGGGGGTTAATTGGAGATAAGAGTCTCACAGACTTTCTTGCCTGGACTGGCTTTGAACCTTGATCCTCAGATCTCAGCTTCCTAGCTAGGATTATAGGCGTGAGCCACCAGTGCTCAGCAAGTTAGTGTCTTTTGATACACAAAAGTTTTTACTTTTGATGATGTCTGGTCTATTTTTATTCTTGTCTTGTGTTTTTTGTATCATATTCATGGGATAATTGCCAAATCCAGTGTCATGAATCTTTCTCCCATTTTCTTCCTAAGGGTTTTATGGTTTTAACTGATATTTAGTTCTATTTTGAGTTAGTTTTTGCATTCGGAGTAATGAAAGGATTCAACCTGATGCTTTTGCATGTGGATGTCAGTTTTCCCAACACTTCTTATTGGGACAAGCACCTTTGGGGTGAGAGTGTGTGTGTGTGTGTGTGTGTGTGTAGTACTGAGGATTGAACTAAGGGCCACTTGAGCCATGCCCCAAGCGCTTTTTGCCTTATTTAATTTTCTATAGACTCACACTTTGGCCCAGGCCAGCTTCAGTCCTCAGTCCTCAGTCCTCCTCCCTGCACTTCCCACATAGCTGGGACCACAAGTATGTGCCCTTACACCTGGTTTTGTTTTGTTTTGTTTTGTTGGAGGGAGGGGTTGTGGGGCTTGAACTCAGCCTGGGCACTGTTCCTCAGCTCTTCAGCTCAAGGCTAGTGCTCTATCACCTGAGCCACAGCACCACTTCCAGTTTCCTGGTAGGTTATTGGAGATAAGAGTCTCAGAGACTTTCTTGCCCCGGCTGGCCTTGAACCGTGATCCTCAGATCTCAGCCTCCTGTGTAGCTAGGATTATAGGTGTGAGCCACCGGTGCCCAGCTTCCTGGCTTTGATTTTGAGATCTCACTTTTGCTTTGAACCATGATCTTCTACATATATGCTTCTTCAGTAGCTAGGACTACAGGCCATTGCACCACTACGTTCAGTAGGAATTTCACTTTGAAATTTCTGTGGCAGTACACCTCATGAGAAAACTGATACATGTATGTGTTTACATATTAGTTGAAGTTATGAATAACAGTAAAATTGAGAACAGCACAGTTTAGTTATTTATTTTTCATTAAACATCAGTTGAACACTTGCTCTGGTCCAGAAACTCATGAACAAAAGGCAGACAGTCACTCCTTTGTGAGTTCATGAGCAGAGAGCAAACACCAGAAACATACCACCATGCAGATAAACACTGTGTTCTATATTTTGAAGAATGGCATTTTTGTGTGTGTGCTGTTGAACAAAGGATTGTAGAGGTTCCCCCCTCCCCCCCCCCTCAAGGAAGGATAGTATCTTGGTCCATCTTTAGATAAGCCTTGCTTCTGAACGCTTCCAGCTGTGGGTAGGGATCTCCAGATGGGCGTTGCCATGGAAGCATCTTCCTCCTCTCACTTCCTGACTGAGTTTATTTCTGAGTTTCCCATGCAGTGCCAGTTCCCAGCTGTAAATACCGACGTGGCGGGTCCCTTTTCCCTGCTGCCTTGGAGCTGCTCAGAGCGGATGTGGCTGGAATCCAGCCCGGGAGCCTCCTCCTGACAGTCACTTGGGGAACCTGCTATGTCCTGCTTTCTCTTCCATTCGGGCATTCTTTCTTTTGTCCTCTCTTGGGACAGTTCCAGCTTGCCTCAGTCTGTGTTTTGAAACTTTAGAGCCCAGCTTGTATATGCTAGAGATAGGAGCTCAAGAGAGCATCCTTCACTACCCACCCAGCTACTAGAGAAGTTCAGTCAAATCTCTTTCATACCAGCCCCCACTGAGGCCAAATTTGCTACCCTTACTAGAATTGGACTAGCTATTCTTGGGGACTGTAAAGAAAGGACTCTCTGACCTGAACAAAAGAACTGCCACCAAGAACTGGGAGGGCTGTGGCTAATTGCTTACTGGCATTGAGACCTTTCAGCTACCCTTTAGTTCTGTAAAATAGACAGTTGTGCCAACATCACAGAGTATAGTAATAGCAACAGAAATGGCAGTGCTGTCATATATATATATACAGCCCCATGCAATACACAACTGAACTCACAGTATGCAAGTGGGTCTTTAAAAACTTTTTAATCCTTTTGCAATACACAACTGAACTCACAGTATGCAAGTGGGTCTTTAAAAACTTTTTAATCCTTTTGCAATACACAACTGAACTCACAGTATGCAAGTGGGTCTTTAAAAACTTTTTAATCCTTTCGACAACTCAACTGAGATCCCATTTTACACCTGGAAAATATGTGAGGGGCAAGTGAAGTCATCTGTTGAATTTCTCTGTTACAGCAGTTAAGGCAAAAGAGGGTATTTGCCCAAGGATGCTGGCATACCTCAGAGAATCAAAGCAGGGACCCAGGAAGGACTGTGTACTGGTTAGTTCCTTAGTTGCAGGTAACAGAAATAGGGACTCAACCTAATGTGTACTACAGGGGACAGGATGGACTCACTCTACTGGAAAACCCAGAGGTGGAGACAGTATCTAGGCTGGTTAGTCTAGGAGCCCGTCAGAGCTATTAACAGTGACCCACTTTCTTTTTGTCCTTCTATTTGCCTCTGACATCAGTGTCATCCTTTAAACCTGCCTCTCTCTCCTTTCCCCCACACCTGAACTTGCAGACTGGCTTCTGACACCAGTTGAGTTTGTTGTGTGTCTTCCCTGTCCTGAGAGGTAAAGAAGGTATTTGTCCTTGGACCATAATGCAAAGCTACAGGCTCCTCTGATTGGATAGCACAAGTCATATGGTTTTCCCAGAATCAATCACTGTGATCAAGAGGAGGGAATCATGGTAATGGACTGGTTGCTCCCCTCCCAGAACTGCTATTAGGGGAAGGTGAAATAGGAGCCAGGAAACACTCCACAAGTGGAACCAGAATACAAACAGCATCATTAGAATTCTCTTCCTCACTTATTCCTTCCCTTTATTCATACTGGAATATCCAAAGTCTCCACCTTTCCTGGCAGTCCCCAGCCTGCTAAGACGTACACTTTAAAGCATCTCCCAGAGAAAAGGGAGCTGTGTTGCATCCCTACTCCACAGTTAATGTCTCCCTGGAGACTCACCAGGGCCAAGGAAGGGATTCCTGGGACAAGCCCAGTAGAGACCAGTGCTCTCACTGGACCTACCCTCTATAGGTAGGTGTGAGAGATTGTTCCCTCTGCCTTCTCCTTGGTGGACTACCTACTGCACCATTTTTGGAGCTGAGTAGTCACTTTAGCAGTTGGCTATATCACTAGATGTTGTCATCTTTTGGGACCACCATTGGAGTTGTATATACAGCTTGTTGTTGATGGAAATGTCATTATGCAGCACGTGACTATACTATGAAGAACCTTCTTCCTGCCCTTATCCCCAGCCACCCAAGCCCTTCTTCCCCAGGGGCAACTACTGCTACCAGTTCATTATATGTGGATTATCCTTCCTGAAATTTCCATCCATGTTACAAATACGTTTATCTGGATTTCTTTCCTTTCCTTTCTTTTTCTCCTGGAGTAAAGCTTCTTCCCATTTCCCTGTAGGTCATGATCAAGCCATACATTCATTGAGGTGGGTTCTATATTTCTGGGTTTTTTCCCTGCCATTTTGAGTCCAGGCTCCAACTTTGTGCCTGTTTTTCTCTCTTCCTGAACCTGCTTCTGTCTCCCAGCATCCTTTCATGGCATCTCTTCCTGCCTGTTTGCTGCTTAGGGTCCAGGCTTGTATGGGCAGCAGCATTGCCAGATTTGTGATTAGTGTTGCCTCTGCAGAAGTCTGAACCTTGAGGGCATAGTGATCTAGTAGCCTTGAGGAGGCCTAGCATGTGAATAAGATCAGTGTCCTAGCCCTGTGACCTATTAGCTGCGTTCACCTTGAACAAATCTCTCCATCCTCTTGGATCTTCCTACAGCTAGAAAAAGGGTATAGTAAGAGGTGTGAGCTTTGTGAGATACATAGAGAGCATAGCAAAATACCTGGACAGAGTGAGTGCCTAGTACTGTTCCCTGTTAATGTTCTGGAGAGACTTCCCTGGTCACTGTGGGCCCAGAATCTGGCCTGAGGACATATGGAGATTCTTGACCGGATGCAGTAATACTGCATTTTTTCACAGATGTCAGTTCAAGCTGACCTATCCCATAGGAGCCGAGAGCTGGGGCAGGCAAGCTAATACCAAAGGTCACAGGAGCACATGTGGTTCCCTCTGTGTAGAGCCTCTTCCTCGTCTCTTGCAGCTGCCAGCTCTTGCTTTTCCTGTACAGGTCAGCGGAAATGATGTTTCCCCAGGAAATGACCCTGAAACCACTGGGGTCACAGCCTTTCCCTTCACATGCTGTCATTGCACCATGTTGTAGATTCCTTCTAGGTGATGATAGCTAATGGTTAATTAGGAGTGTTGTTTCATGCTCATTTCCTCTCCTACAGAGGTATATACCATTTACTTATTTTTAGACAGTTATTGGCCACTGCTCTGGCCATTGGGTGTGTGACACTAGGGACAAATTAGTGAAGTAGACTGCTACAGAGCTTATTCAACACAGAACAACACACTTATCTGCAGATAATGATGACCTACAGAAGTGACAGCTGGGAAGGTGAGGCACAGGGTACTGTGGATTCCCAGAGCAAGTGCTTGCTTATCCCTTGGCCTCAGGGAAGGCTATGACTGAGGGGCGAGGGGACAGAGCCATTTAAAGAAGGATGAGTCCTTAGGGCCACCCTTTCCTTCCTGTCTATGTGTCTCAATTGATCAGTCAGTCTACCAACTCTGTGGCCACCTTGTTTGTAGCAGACTCTGCACTGGGTGTGGAAAACTCAGCTCTGAACCAAATAGTCCTGGCCACCTCCGTTTGGTATGTATGCTTGGGAGAGGGGAGAACACCCTGGTACATGTGCATTCGGTCGTGGAAGGCAGGAATGGGCCAGCAAGATGTAGAACTAGTTAAGGAGGAAATCCTGAGACCAAGTGGACTCAGTAAGAGTTGTAGTGGTCATTACAGGGTTGATGACAGTTTATGCAAAGACCCTGAGGTGGCACAGAGCCCATTTGGAAAAATGTTCAAACATGGAAGTATCATGCATGAGAGGACTGGCAAATAAAGTGCATAGGAAGCAGACCTGACTAAGTCATGCTTAGCCTTGTAATGCTCTGGGAAGCATATCAGGCTCTAGGCTTTGTTTGCCTTCCTGGAGCCTAAGGAGCAGCAGCCTCTGAGGGGAGGGTGTGAGCAAATGGGAAGGCTTTGAGTGTGGCATAACACTGTCCAGGGAGAGAACATGTCAGCCACCCTGCCATGGGTCAGAGTTGGAAAACAGGACATGCTTCTTGATGTTGTTGCACGTGAGATAAATGACAGTTAAATCCTATTGAGGTACTATTTGCCCCTCTTGGAAAGGCAAGAAGGCAGAGCACATATTCCTGGCAGTGTTGAGGGGGGAAAGGCCAGCTTGGCATGACTGGTGGGAGGGGATTCTCAACCCAACTTTGCTGCATACCCTTCCTTTATTCCACTCCTGGGCCAGGGATTGGGGTGGGGGGTGGGGATGATTACAGATGTTGCCAAATGTGGGAAATGGCTATGCCCAGGGTTATTTAGAATAGTTAACTTGTCAAAGCAAGGGATTGCAAAATCTGGGCACCGATGACTTATGCCTGTGAGGCTGAGATTTGAGGATGATGGTCCAAAGCCAGCCTGGGCAGAAAAGTCTCTGTGAGACCCTTATATTCAGTTAACCACTCAAAATCTGGAAGTGGAGCTGTGGATCAAAGTGGTAGAGGGCTAGCCTTGAGGAAAAAGAGCTCAGGGACCGTGCCCAGTCCCTGAGTTCAAGCCCCACAACCAGGAGTGGGCTGGGTGAAGAGGGAGAGGAGAGAGAGTATGTGTGGTCTACTATCCCTGAATAGGACAGTGGGCACAAATCACTTAGGTTTATTCATACCATGTCACATTATACAGCTGGGAGTGCAGAACAAGGACCCAGTAGGACGGGCTGTCTGTGTTGGTGGGGTACTGCCATGCATATGACAATGAAAGGTAAAAGACACACTTTGGTCCTGCTACTTAATCAGGAAAAGTGTAAAATTGGGAGGGACCATGTAGGCCCTGGCTTATCTATGGCAAGGGGCTTTTCTCTCCTCATAAAGTGCATGGAGGGGTTTGTCTTCTGGGGAGTCAGCAGCTTCTCCTGCTCCCTAAAAACTGCCCCCACACTTGCCTTTGACATTACCAGGAAGAGAAGGGCAGGGATTGAGGCCACAGTCTGGGTTTGCAATTGAGGCAGAGAAAGAAAACAGAGATTATAACCAAAACATTCAGAGTTGGGTGGAGTAACCTCCAGAACTAACCACTGCCATCTCAACCTGGGATTCAGGGCAGTCAAAGAAGTAGATTCTTTTTTTTCCCCCCTCCTTTTCCTTTCCTTCTTCCTCCCTCCCTCCCTCCCTCCCTCCCTCTCTCTCTCTCTCTCTCTCTCTCCCTTCCTCCCTCCTTCCTTCCCTGGTTCCCTCCCTCCCTCCCTCCCTCCCTTCCTTCCTTCCTTCCTTCCTTCCTTCCTTCCTTCCTTCCTTCCTTCCTTCCTTCCTTCTTTCCTCCTTTCCTTCTTTCCTTCTTAACTGGTGCTAGGACTTGAGCTTTGCCTCCATCTCTTAAACTCAGGTAATCCTCCTGACTCAGCTTTCTGAGTAGCTAGGGCTTTAGGAATACCCCACTGTGCTTGGCTGAGACATTGAAAACTTTTAAGTTAGAAGCAACCTGATGTGATTCCTGCTTAATTTCATTGCTGGGGCTGAGTGGAGAATAAAATGTAGGAAGGTGGAAGTGGGCTCAGAGAGACCAGAGACAGTTTTGGTGGAGTTTTTCAGGTGAAAAATGATGGTGGCAGCTTGGCCTGGGAAGAGTGAGAAGGACATGGACTCAGGATGTATTTTGGAGCTTCCTAATGGAGTCGTTCTAGAGGAGGCAGGAAGGAAGAACACAAAGGAGTCCATTGAGTGTCTGAATCAGTTTGTTTGAAGAGTCCTTTTAATGGACATTCAACCACTTCCCATTTCCCCTGAGTCTACACTAGTCCACACTCCAGGCTGAATCTTGAAGGATCCTGGGCAAGGGGACACTGGGCAAGGGGACCCTGGGCCAAAGACTGCCTTAACCCTATCTCTGCTATTGGGTTGTGATAAGGACCAGCCAGCCAGCACTCAGTGCATCTCAGGCTGCAGTACCAGACATTGGCCCATCTGAATGCTTCACTTGAATAGCACAGAATTATTACCTGGGTTGATATTCTTTCATGCTCCCCTATTCGTCCTTCCCTCCTCCTCAGAGCTGCTTGGTCATCCCTTCTCCTAATACATTTCATTCTGTTGACTTTCCTATCATCTTGGGACCTTGCTCTCTTTGTTTAGTGAAAACCTTGTTTTCCCTAGGGACTCAGAGTGGTGGCTGGCCAAGCCTCTCTTTCTGGTTCTAGACCAGCATTAGAGGGAGACTGGGTCTTCCAGGAGGGAGTGAGAAGACTTCTAGTATTGTTATGAGCTTGATTCTCCCACATCCTTCTTCCCTTGGTCCCCAAGAGCAGTCATTGCTGCTGCTGTGGTCTCTCACACCCTTTCTGAGGGGCTTTTAAGGCATTTAGGAGACCCTAGGTCACTTTGTTGGTGGGGACAGCTCAGCCAAGGAGAATTTAAAACCCTAATATGATGGGTAAACCTCTGGCTGCTACTCTATCAAAGCCCGTAGGTCCTCAGACCTGGCTCCAACCCTGGCCTGGGTTTCCTTCATGTAATGCTGGTACATGCTGGATCTGCCAGTGGGGGTGGGAGGGTGAGGGTGGGGGAAAGGCTGGAGATCAGGAGGAATATCAGATTATCAGAACATACAATGTGACATTTTCAGCTCACACCAGGTTCAGAAAAGGAAAAGAACAAAAAAAAAAAAAAAAAAAAAAAAAAAAGAACAACCTCGAAGGAGAAATATATAGGACATTAATGAGCTCAGTAAGTATTCTCCCTAGTTGCCGGAGAATGTGTGAATCATTGCAACCTTTAAGAAGACAGTCTGAAAAAAAAAAAAAACAACTTTTATTTATTTATTTGAATGAGAAGAGAATATGCATGTGATGAAACATTCAAAGGGTATAAAAATAGGTGTACAGTCAGTGCCCTTCCCCTGTCCCTAGCCCCACCTAGTTTCCCTCCCATGATCACACCCACTTCAGGTATATTCTTCCAGAGAGAATACATGGCTGTATTTTGTTGTTCTGCTTTTTTGCCACACTGGGAATATACAGGACCTCATGTATACTAGGTAAGTACTCTATCACCGAGCTCTGTCCCTATCCCTGACTACATGTTCCAATCAAAGCAGTGGCCTTAGCTCTTCCTATTTTTATCTCATCCACTGATGGGTAGTGCTCTACCTTGGCAAATGCTCCATCTAGAAACAAGAATATATGTACATGAACTTACTGTGAATTCATATTTTTTGGAAAATAAATAATGTACCCTACAGCTACTCCATTTATTCAATTCATATAATAGGCATTTGGTGACCTGCCCTTAGTGAGGCACTATGTATAACTTGAAATCTGGGAGAAAACCACTTTAGTATGAGGTAGGGAAATGGGCACAAATGCAAAGTTCAATTTTGTAAGTTTCTAGTGGTGAAATTTTCCTCCAAGTCCCTATACCTTTTATGGCCATTCTGGGTGCAAGGAAGGTTGGGAAATGTAGTCAGGGCTCACCAGTCTGAGAAAGAAGGAAGAATGGCTGCCAAGTGGGCAGTTGGCAGCCATGATAGGTCCATTTCCTGCCTGCTGGAGCTGGCTTTTGCTTAGTGATCTGGACCCTCAGTCTTCTTTGTATTCTAAGTGGTCAGAATCCAAGGAATGACTTTCTCTGTGTATGTGGTTGATCAAAGAGTTGGACTTTGAGGCTTCTCAAGGTCCCACCAGTCCAGGTAAACCCACCATGTCACCAGCAGCTGAAATAATGGCAACTCACCCTTAGTTACTAACACTTAATAACTGCATGGTAGGTCCTGCTCTACACAGTTTTCATGGAGTGAAAATACTGAGAGGTTAAGTAACCATAAATACCTCACTATTAGTGGATTTTTGTCATTCTTCCCTTTCAATTTGTTATGAAAAAGAGGACTAAAAACTAAAGCCTGACCTATTTTGGCAGCTTGACTATTGTTCTGATGTCCATCTGATTAGTAAGGTCTGGAGAATGCTTTGTGGAAATGCACACAGTGGTTGAGACCACTGTTTTCATAGAAGTGCAGAGAGGGGCTTAACTATTGGCATATCCAGCAAATGATTGGTGACAGGAAGAAAAAGGTTCTATGAGCTCTGCAGGATTTCCCTGGCTCATGAGCCTAGGGCCTACAGACCATAATGCACTTGGGCCAAAATGCTGGACTTAGCCTTAAAATGACAGACTGGTATTAGAATAATGTAAAGAGAAGCTGTTCCCAGCTCCTGTCCTCTTGAGAATTAATTCAGACCCCAAGTCATCCTCCTAAAGGCTTCTGCTCAGCCTAGTTCAGTAGAAATATTTGATTCTTCATCCATCTCTCTTAGTTGAGTTTCTGAGTCCCCTACTAGTCTGCCAGTGGCTGTTGGCAGACTCTATATGCTATGTGGTAGTGGCCCAGGTCATAGCTGTTGTAAGTGTTTCAGTTTGGAATGCATTTGGCTGCCTTAACCTGCCTTTGCCACCTACTTGCTGGCTGAGCTTGGGCAAGCTTCCTCTCTGTACTTCATTAAAATGGTGATCCTGGTAGAACTTCCATCAGTTATTATTTTATTTATTTATTTATTTATTTATTTATTTATTTATTTATTTATTTATTTATTTATTTATTTATTTGCCAGTCATGGAGCTTGAACTCAGGGCCTGGACACTGTCTTTGAGCTGCTTTTACTCAAGGCTAGAGCTCTACGACTTGACCACAGTGCCACTTGCGGCTTTTTCTGTTTATGTGGTACTGAGGAATCGAACCCCAGGCTTCATAAATGCTAGGCAAGTACTCACTGAGCCATATTCCTATCTCTTCCATCAGTTATTACATGGATTAAATCAGTTGATAATTAAAGAATTAAAACAGTGCCTGGGATGTCATCAAATCAAAACCAAAACATGTGTTTATACCCAGAGAGAGAATTTGCAGGGTCACACATGGATTCAGAAGCTCAGCAGGAATTCTGGACCTCAGTCAGTGGGAGGAGCATAGCACATCACTGAGGTTGCTAACTCTTCAGCAATTGCCTAAGTGGGGTGCCAGTGGTTCACACCTGTAATCCCAGCTACTCAGGAAATTGAGATCTGAGGATCACCGTTCAAAGCCAGACCAAGCAGGAAAGTCCCTTATCTCCAGTGAACCACCAGACATAAAAGTGGTTCAAGAGTGGTAGAGTACTAGCCTTAAGTGAAAAAGCTCAGGAACAACACCCAGGCCCTGACTTCAAGCTTTAGGACTGGCAAAAGAAAAAAGAAATTGCCTAATTGTTCCTCAATCTCCATTCCCACCCAGGGACTGAGTTCCCTATGCTCCACATCGCATGTACTTGGCAGTGTCACACTTGGACATTTGGCCGGTCTGCTGTGCCTGAAATGCTCACACAGTGTTGTTTTCTCTGAGTGGTTTCTCTGTGGAGATCCATCTTTGGGCAACTTGGCCAGAGAGTCACCTGGACCAGACTGTCACAGGACCCCTGGGAGTGGTGGAATCCCTGCAGCTCTGAGCTCTGGGCATCGTTCCAGAACGCTTGCTTTTGGACACAGGTGTTTAGAAGGTGACATCCTCGAAACCACTGACCCAGAGAAGTTATATTGTGGATGGCATCCATCAATGAAAGAAGCCATGCTGAATCTTTTGTGTAGGTTATTAATAGAATATAGGTCAGAAGAGAAAACATGATTAATTGCAAGATGATCTCAGCAGCCATTGAGGGCCTGGATTTCCCAAGGCAAAGTCCTTTCTTCCCAGATCAGCTTTTCTTTGTTAGAATGTGGGCAGAAGCAGTTAAATGAAGAGCTATTTCCCTAAATCACAATTGCAAAAACAAGATGGGGATGGGAAGTCAGCTCTAAATGAAACATGAGGGAGCTACTTTATTAGGAGGTGAGTGAGTTCCTGGTGCCCTGATATGAGGCTCTGCTGAAGTCCAGAAAGGAGAAGGCTTACGATGGGAGGCCTAGATTGCAGCACCTGGACTGGCCACTTTCACAGCTGGCTACATGGAAGAAAAAGGACTGGCTTCTGCTTTTACCACTTGGGCCAAAGGAAGGCCTGTGGCCAGCTCTCCTGGAGATTGAGCAGACATTCCCCAGCGTGTGCATCCTACTCGGAGACCAAAAAGAGACGGGAACCTCCTCCCATCTCTGTTGTGGTTCTAGCAGACTGGCAATCCTGGCTACTTGAAGGCAGGTGCCAACACAGTTAGTGTCTGACCAGTCAGATTTGCCACCTTTTCTTCCTTAGGAAGGACCAAGTAAAGGGGAGTTGTTTGAGTCAGCTTTGCTCTACTGTAACAAAGTACCTAAAGTAACTTAAAATGAGTAAAGCTTTATTTTAGTTCAGTTTTGGAGGTTTCAGTCCATGGCTGCTTGGCCTGTTGTTCTGGGGCCTGTGTCAAAGCCGTGCCTCACAGTAGGATTGTATGATGGAGGAAGCTGCTCATCTCATGGTGCCAGGAAGCAAAAGAAAGAGAGGAAAAAGCCAGGCCTGGTAGCATCTGACTAAATTCCTAGCACTCTGTAGAGAGAAACAGGAGAATAGGAAGTTTGAATCCAGTCTAAGTAACATATACTGAAAACAAAACAAAAAGAAAGGTCACACCCCTAATGACTTAAAATCTCCCACCAGGCTCTGCCTCTTAAAGGTTCTACTACCTTCCAATAGCAAAGCTGAGAATTAATCCTTCAATACATGGGCCTTTGTATTGCATTTGTATTCAGACTGTAGCAGGAGTCAAAGATGTGTGAGTAGATGATCCCTTCCATTAATGGAGATGGAAGTATGAAGGAGGAATAGGAAAAATAGGTCCAGAAGTATAAGAACAGAAAAGCCCAGTGTGCTGCCTGGCCTGGGTCAGGGGAGCCGCTCCCTGGCTAGCCCAAGCAAGTGTAGAAACTCTTCACCCAAAGTCACAGTGATGATTCCTGCTTCAGAGAGGATCAAGATCAAGATCATTGACATGTAAATACTCTGAAATACAATAGAAGAGGTTAATTTTTTAGCAGAAATATAGAATAGGAGAACTTTGTTTGGTTCATCCCTGAATTGGAAAAAAGGGAGCTACTGTAAGTGAAATGGTGATGATGGGGGCTTAACACCTTACTCCCTGCCTCCCAGTTAACCCTCTAGAATCTCCCTGGAGGCCTGTGCTCAGGGAAGTTCAAGGCAAAATCTCCTAGAGGTCTCTGGGGCTGATCATGGGTTTCATATAACTCATTTGAGCACCCTGAACCCTAGATCCAAGCACTTTACATCCAGTTCCTGATAACACAGTACTTTGTGGGGATTTTCCCCCCTTTTTCCTCCCCTACCACTCCTGGAGTGACACAACATAGTCTTGTTTTGTCAGCACCCATGAGGTCACGTTCACCCAAAAACAAAGATACGCTGCATTCATTCTTGATGACCTTTGCTATTCTGTTATTTCTGTTATAAATGACAAAAATCTCTCTAGTTTAAACTGCAAAGGGAAAGTTAATGGCTTAGAGACTTGAAAACCCTAGAACTGGCCTGACTGGAGTCACCACTCAGGTAATCTATGAAGAATTCACCCCTAGGGGTTAGCAAAGAAGCCCTAGGCATTCCCCTGCCTACCATCCCATTTCTTTTCCTCAGTAATTGCAGCAAAATTCCTAGAGTCAGTTGGTTCTGCCATGTGTTTCTCCCAGAGCCAGGCCCCAAGGCCCAGGAGTAAAGCCACAATGCTTCCCTCCCCCATCAGTTCTTTTTCTGGAAATCCACTCTTGCTATAAACTGATGCTTGGTCTGTGATGGACCATGTGTTACACGTGCCACAGCCACGGACATGCTAGGATTGCTGAGGCAACACCAAAGATATTCTACCTTTCCAGATGGTCTCAGGTGAGGCTCAGGGATCTTGGGTCCTGACTTCCTCCACCTCTTTCCTGTTGTTTCTATAGATTGTTAGCCTTTACCTTTCAGCCCCATGAGGGAGAATAGAGGGACGATCCTCCACTGTTTCCTTCAGTCAGCAGGAAGCAGATATCCAGTCCACTAAAGGTCTGATATATACCAGTCATGAAGCTTGAATTCAGGGTCTGGGTGCTGTCCCTGAGCTTCTTTGGCTCTTCTGTTTGAGCTACAGCTCCTTCCAGGTGCTGGAATTCCAGGCTTGCAGTGTTATGTCCAATTGCATTTAGTTCTTTAAAAGCAGATCTTTAGCTGGGCACTGGTATAATCTTAGCTACTCAGGAGGCTATGATATGACCATCTCAGTTTGAAGACAGCATAGTCATGAAAGTCCGTGAGACTCTTATCTCCAGTTAGTCGCCAAAAAAGCCAGAACTAGAGCTGTGGCTCAAGTGGTGGAGTGCTAGCATTGAGCAAAAAAGCCTAGGGAGGGGCTGGGAAGGTGGCTCAGTGGTAGAGTGTTTGCCTTGCATGCATGAAGCCCTGGGTTCGATTCCTCAGCACCACATAAGAAAAAAGAAAAAAAAAGCCGGAAGTGATGCTGTGGCTCAAGTGGTACAGTGCTAGCCTTGAGCTGAAGAGCTGAAGGACAGCGCCCAGGCCCAGAGTTCAGGCCCCACGACTGGACCCAAAAAAAAAAAAAAAAAAGGCCCAGGGATGGCACCCAGGCCCTAATAAAAGTTCAAGCCCCAGGAATGGCACAAAAAAAGAAAAAGAAAAAAACAAAAACATATGCATAACTATAGAGAAGGAAAGAGAAAAATTGACTGGCAGAAAAGCAATTTCCATTGCAATTTAAAAGATGCTATTAAAATTTTTACAAGAACTTTATTGCAGGGGCTTCTGATTATCCCAGGAATTTTGTTAATGGCAAGTCTGGTGATAAAAGAAAATGCTCTGGGTCTTTCTGGTTCCCTAATGCCTTGCCAAACATCTTGAAAAATCAAAAATGTTAAGACTTCATAGACCGTTGAGGGATAACAATTGCCCAGGGGGCTATTTCCAAGAGTGTTTTTTTAAGTGTGTGTTTTTCAGTATTTGCTGTTTCTATGTATAGTAACTATTCTGTGCTTCCCTAGATGGCCTGGTACTGAGCTCTGGGAATCAGCAAGAATGACAGTGGCCTGTGTCCTTTATATTCGGTTGGGAGCCATTTAGTTGTGTGACCAAATAGAAATTCAAGTCAGCCTGCTTATTCAGAAAATAAATGTTCAGATTGGGCACCAATGGCATATACCTATAATCCTAGCAACTCAGGAGGCTGAGATCTGAGGATCACTGTTTGAAGCTAGCCAGGGCAAGAAAGTCTGTGAGACTCTATCTCTAATTAGCAAAAAGCTGGAAGTGGAGGTGTGTATCAAGTGGTAGAGTGGAAAAGCTAAGGGAGAGCGCCCTGGCCCTGAGTTGAAACCCTGGTACCAGCACCAGAAAAAGAGAATAGGGAAAAAGAAAAGAAAGAAGGAAGGAAGGAAGAAAGAAAGAGAGAGAGGAAGAAAAGGAAGGAAGGAAGGAAGGAAAGAAGGAAGGGAGGGATTCAGAGTCAATGTGAAAGAGTCTACTTGTAATGGCTTCAGGGGTAGTAGGATCCAGGGCTTCCAGTGAGGTTGCTAGGACTCTGTTTCTTCTTTCAGGGCTCTGCATTCTTTTGTGTTGGTTTATTCCCCTGGCAGCTCCCCAAGTATATCCCAAGCAAATTAACAAATGCACAGAGAGCTAAACCATCTCCTTCCCCTTGGTCCCAACATGTTGGACTGGTAGGTGTTCACTGGCTCTGATCATCTTGGCTTCCAGGCGAGGAATAGAGAAGGTGATGCAGTAGCTTTATGATCAGGTCAGGCCTGGACTCTGTACATCCTTCTCTACTTCTCATCCTTCTCTCACCTGTGAGAAGGCTATTCACATAGAAGATATGTGGACTAAGAGCAAAGAGACAAACGGTACATGGTCTCCCTCATAACTGGATGCTAAATCCAAAATGTTAGGTGATACGACAAAATTAACAGGACTTAAGAAACAAAGAACTTCCACTCATCTGGTCCAACCACTACCAAATATCCTCATGCTGCTGATCACATGTATGGTGTATATGTGTACACTGTTATATGTTATAGACCATGACAGACAATTTGCTCCAGGAAAGTTAGAATGAACTTGTGACTTTAAATGAGCATCACTATTCCACAATACTGTGAAATTTGGGAAATTATGTAATCACTTAATCACAATTAAAAAAAAAAAAGAACCTGGGGAAGGTAGGGAGGGAAGGGATGGTAGGGGGAAAACAATGGAGGGGGTAACAATGCTCAATAGGAAGTGTACTCATTACCTTGCTCATGTAACTGTAACCCTCTGTATAGTATCTTTACAATAAAAAATTAAAAAAAAAATAAAATAGAATAAAAAAAAGAAGATATGTGAACTGAAAATAAATGAAGTCCAAAAGGCTGATCTAGGAAAGACAGTGGGTGCAGGGTGGGCCAGAAGGATGACATGCAGGATCTCTCCCTGCACTAAGTTCATGAAGCACTTTGCCTCCTCTTGGACCTGCTGCTCCATTTTCATCCTCTGCTGGGCCAGTTGAGGCGTTCTTTTTTTCTCTGAGTTAGAACCTTCCACGTACTAGGCAAGCTCTATACCTAGATTAGCTCCAGCCCAAGTTGGGAGTTCTTAATTTTGTGTCTATGAACACATGGGGTAGAAGTTTACAGGATTGTGAAGTTGACTGGGGAAAAGAATTACATCTAGTTTCTGTACCATCCAAGCAAAATTTAGCATTTCCTTTCCTTATCAATCAGGATAACAAAACACAAGTTTGTTATCAACACCTGTGATTTGGCCACTGTAGGAACCAAGTATTTCCATATGGCATTACAGTTGTAAGTCTCATAAAATAAGCATAAAAGCCGGGTGCTGGAGTCTCACGCCTGTAAAATTCTAGCTTCTCAGGAGGCTGAGATCTGAGGATCTGAGGATCGGGTTCAACGCCAGCCAGGGCAAGAAAGTCTGAGACTTTTATCTCCAATTAACCACCATAAAACCAGAAGTGACACTTTGGTTCAGATGGTAGAGCACTAATCTTGAGCTGAAGAGCTCAGGGACAGTGCCCAGGCCCAGAGTTCAAGCTCCAAAACCGACCAAAAAACAAAAACAAAAACCCAAAACATAGAAGAGTGATAGAGAGGGGGTGATAGAAATGTCCCAGGGAAGCTCCCTCGAATAAATAAGATGCCAGTAAAACTTTTTTTTTAAAAAAAAGAATAAGCATATATATCTTACTATATCTTAAATTTTGTTTTATTTTACAAATATTTTGGTTTCTGGATATAATCAGTTTCCTTCCTTTAAGCTTGGGTATTATAATATATTTATTTAAAAATGTGGTTTTAGGCTGGGAATGTGGCTTCGTGGTAGAGTGCTTGCCTTGCATGCATGAAGCCCAGGGTTTGATTCCTTAGTACCACATAAACAAAAAAAGCCAGAAGTAGTGCTCCAGTGGTAGAAAAAAAAATGTGGTCCTGACAAGACTATCCCTCCTCCTTTTTTTGCCAGTCCTAGGGCTTGAACTCAGGACCTCTGCACTGTCCCTGAGCTTTTGTGGTTAGTGCTCTACCATTTTGAGCCATAGCACCATATTTGTCTTTTTGGTAGTTAATTAGAGATAAGAGTCTCCTGGAGGGCTGGGAATATGGCTTAGTGGTAGAGTGCTTGCCTAGAATGCATGAAACCCTGGGTTTGATTCCTCAGTACCATATAAACAGAAAAGGCTGGTAGTTTCCATCTCCTGAGTAGCTAGGATTATAATAATGGGCTGCCACCAACAATGGCCAAAAGGCTTGGTTATTTGTTTATTTATTTATTCAAGACTCAAATTATGTATCAGACATTTTTGCTCATTGGCTGATGGTCTACTGCCTAAGCCAGACCTCCAACCCCAAGTCCATACCTCTTTACCTGTCTACCTACTGAGATTCCTGACTTAAAAACAGGAAGACCTTTGGGCTTCTCTGGGACTCCCTCAGAGTGGCAGGGTTATTGATTTCATCCTGACTCTCAAATTCTGGAAATAAGGCCTGCCATTTGTTGGGTTTCCCTCCTGGGAGATTTCCAGAAGACCTGGCTGGCGTTTGAGTTTGACCTTGACTTTGAGTTGTTGAATGATTGGGAAAGCAAGGTGGAGGCACAGCTAGCCTGCAGTCAGCCTCCTTCCACTAACAGTCTTTAACCTGTTTGGTCTTGCTCAGGGGTCTTAAGCAGGTTCTGCATTTGGGCTGCCTGGACAGCCTCAGCTTGTGGGTTCTTCACCTGCTCTGTGCCTTAGTTTCCTCATCTGTAACAGAAAACTCTTAGGGTTATTGGTAGAAAGCAAGTTAGCTCAGGACAGTGGCACACAAAAGGAGGATTGTTTAATACCTACCCATACCTTCCTAACTCCTGGCTATGTGGTACCTGGAATGTGATGGTAATTCATACAGACCATGGATTCTCAACCTGGAGACATTCATTCATCCAGGAAATAATCCATTCAACTAGAAGCAACCGTACTAAATAATTGTGAATTCATAAGATAAAATTACAAGTCAGTACAAGTGCCCTATCTCTGTCATTCATTTGCTTACATTCCTCTATGTGAAGAAAATGTCTCTGAAAGGATGCCCCATCTGTCCTGTACCTTCCTGCCCCCATCACCCACCCCTTACTCACCTCACAGCAGTCCATCTGGCCTGTTGGCTGCTCCTGAAGTGTCCCTTCCATGTTCCTGCCCCAGGGCCTCTGTACTGGCCTTGCTGCAGTCCAGAAGGCTCTTTCCAAGGTATCCGTAGAGTTTGTGGTAGCACACTGTGAAGCAGGAGCCCCCTCACCATCTCTTCCTCTTAGTTTCCATCAAGGCACTCACCACTCCTGATGGTATGGTATATTTGCTCATTGTCTTCCTCACCACTAGGAGATCCACTCCCTGAGGACAGTGACTGCCTTGGACACTGGTCTGTTCTCAGTGCCTGGCACACAGCAGGTGTGCAATGTTTTTCAAGGGGATGAATACACCAGTGTTTGTGGTGTAGACATTATATAGGGAAGGCTCCAGTTGACCATAGACATGACCTCTTTCCCCCCCCCCCCGCCCCCTCTGCCCAGATGCCTGGCCTTTGACATGAGCTCTGCTGGGACCCTCAAGACACACTAGTGTCCAGAACATTCCAAGGGTAAGTACTGTGTGGCTGTTTCTTTGCTTCAGTTTTACAGCCAATACACAGATATGTCTTTATTACTTTTCTTTGAATTACACAGAAGAGTGTCAAAGGGAAAATAAAAGTGTCCTTCACTGTCCCTCCAACCATCCACAAGCCTCACATTTCCCCCTCCCCCCTTCCCCCCCCCTGCTCCCCGAGGTAAAGAGTATCAGTCATTGAGTGGCTTCCTGCCCACCATTTTCCCATTCAGGACATTGCTTTTCATGTACATGTCTGCCTTTTATCCTAGTCTGCTGTGTAAGAAAAAGAGCAACTGTGTACTATGCATGCTTCTGGAGTGTGCCTCCCCATCAAGTGAGCTATGTCTTGGAAATCCTTGTGCCTAAGTGTACATCAGTGTGTTGATTTTCTTTTCCTTCCTTCCTTTCTTCCTTCCTTTCTTCCTTTCTTTCTTTCTTTCTTTCTTTCTTTCTTTCTTTCTTTCTTTCTTTCTTTCTTTCTTTCTCTTTCTTTCTTTCTCTTTCTTTCTTTTCTTTCCCTCCCTCCCTCCCTTCCTCCCTCCCTCCCTCCCTTCCTTCCTTCCTTCCTTCCTTTTGCCAGTCATGGGGCCAGAACTCAGGGCCTGGGCACTATCCCTAAGCTCTTCAGCTCAAGGCTAGTGCTCTACCACTTGAGCCACAGTGCCACTTCTGGCTTTTTTTTTTTCTGCTTATGTGGTGCTGAGGAATCAAACCCAGGGCCTTGTGCATGCAAGGCAAGCACTCTAGCACTGAGCCACCTTCCCAGCCCTGATTTTGTATTTTTTTTAACAAAAATCAAAATTGTGTTAAAGTTTTGTTTAAAAATTTGCATTCAGCAAACTTCACTGATGGCCCCACCATTACTTGAGTTTAAACAAAGCTGTTCAGTTGTGAAACTACTACTATAATCAGGATGCAGAACAGTAACCCCCCCCCCCATATATACTGTGTGAATGTGCTGCTTTCATTGTAGGTTAAATATGTAGTGTAGGGCTAAGAATGGTGGCTCCTGTCTGTAATCCCAACTAATCAGGAGGTAGAGATCAGGAGAACAGGTTTGAGGCCAAAAACAAAACAAACAAACAAAAAACACAAAAAAAAGGGAAAGAAAAGAAAGAAAGAAATGGAGAGAGAGAGAAAGAGAGACACAGAGACAGAGGCAGAGAGAGAGAAAGAAATTGAGATCTTTGCAAAGACCCATCTCAATCAATACCTGGGCATAGTAGTGCATACCTATCCTCTAAGCTATAAATATTCAAAACATAGGTTTTGAATAGTTTTTATACATAGGATTTTTGGTCTGGTGGATGTCACCCTCTTTTTGTAGTATAAGATGGATTTTAGACAGTGAAGTAAGGTTTTGGTTTTTGTTTGTGCTGGTACTGGGGCTTGAACTTGGGGCACTCTTGGCTTTTTCCACTCTACTATTTGAGTTATAGCTCCACTTTCAGCTTTTTTGGAGATTAATTGGAGATAAGAGTCTCATAGACTTTGCTGCCCCTCTGACTTGGAACTGAGATTGTCAAATACTGAGTAGTTAGAATTATAGATAGGAATAAACCACTGGTGCCCAGTTTGGGTTGGTTTGTTTTAAGACAAGATCTTGCTGCAAAGTTTAGGCTGACCTGGAACTTACCATTTCCCCGCTTACTTAGCCTCCAGAAGTGAGTGAACTTGATTTCAGGATGTGTATCCTTAAAGTTTTGCAGGGAGATAGTTGCAAATGAGTATGCCAAACTTTGTTGGAAGGGTGCCTGGGGTATGAGTGTTGTCTGGTTCCTGAAGAACCAAGAGTCCCTAACTGTAAAAGGCAGAAAATTCTGGCACTCAGAGTCTGCACTCAGGGAGTAGTAGTACGGGCTGAATCTCAGACATCAGTCAGCTAAGCTATGGGATCTGAGCAGAATCAGTTGGAACCTCTCTGGGCTATTTACCAGGTCTTATATTACTGACAGAGCTTTGCTCATGGCCCTCCCCCCACCCCCACCCCTTCCACCCCCGCCACACACACACACCAGGTTTTCATCAAAAGATGTCTTTTTAGCCCACTTAGTTATTAATGCTGTTTTTAAGTAGCTTTAGGGTTATAAAATTGTTTCTATAGTTGTCCTCTATCCAATTTCCTCCCATGTTACCATTCTGTACCCCCCTGTAGCATGATGGTGGAAACCAGGAAATTAATAATGTGGTTCATTATTAACCAAATGACAAATTTTCATTAGATTTTACCAGTTTTTCTCCTGATATCCCTTTTCTATTCCGAGATCCTCTCCTGGATCCTACATTACTTCATATACTTTGTATACATAGTTGTCAAGTTAATCTCTTCCAACTGTAACAATTCCTCAGTCTTTCTTTGTCTTTCATGGTGACCTTGACTCTTTGGAAGAGGGCTGTTACAATGTCTAAAATCGAGTTTGTGATGATTTTTTTCTTGACACTCTGAAGTTGTTGGTTATTTGGAAGAATACCACAGGATCCTTCCTCCAGCATCGGTGTGCCTGTGTGAATTTATTGGTGATGATCATCTGGGTCACTTAGTTAAGATGGTTTCTCTGCCTACTGTCTTACTGCTGAATTACTTTTTGTTTTGTAACTAATGAATATCTTGGGGAAGATACTTTGAGACTCTGCTAATATTCTGCCTCTCCTCAAACTTCTAGCAGCTGAGCGTTGGTGGTTCACAGCTGTAATTTTCCCTACTCAGGAGTCTCAAATCTGATGATTGAAGTTCAAAGCCCACCCAGGCAGGAAAATTTGTGAGACTCTTATCTCCAATTAACTACCAAAAAGCTAGAAATGGCGCTATGGCTCCAAGTGGTAGAGCGTTTGCCTTGAGCACAAAAGCCTTGAGACAAGCACCTAGATCCTGCCCCCAAGACCAGCACAAAAAAAATATACCTTTTAGCAAATAATGTTAGCACCCATGTGTGGATGAATCTTACCTACTATAATTATTACTGAGCAATCTTCCTAATGGTGAATTTTGTATATCCCTCATTCCTTCTGTGCTTATTAACTGGAATTCATCTAGGGAAAATGTGTCCCTTTACCCTCATTTCATATCAGTTATTAATTTATATTGTATGGATTTATAGATAGGCTTTAATCTCACAATTCTTTTTTTAATGTGGTAAAAGGTCCCAGATTCTCAGTGAATTCCTAGTATTGCCTCTCATACTGCAGAAAGACTGATATTTTCCCCTTGATAACCAAGGTCTGAGAGAACTGGAAGAAGGTCCCACATTCATTTCTTTCCTTTTTTTTAACTCCATAATTATATGTATGTGCACTTGTGTTAGGATCCCAGCTAGGAATTCAGGAATGAGCAAGAACAGGCAAACCCTTTGCCAGAAAGATCTAGTGTTCTACTGTCAGGTGAGACAGAAGTAAATGCGGGATAAGTGTGATGAAGGTGAATACTGTAGAAGTTAATAGAGATCAAGAAAGCAGGGAAGGGATAGGGCTTCAGGTCTCTGACTTACAGATCTAGAATGCAGTTCAAGGCCAACCTAGGCCATATTATGTGAAATCTTGTCCCAGAAGTTGGGGAGGGAGGAATAAAGGGAGAAAGGAAGAGAGCTGGAGTCACCAGGAAAATTTTAGATAAGGTGGTCAGATAAGGCCTTTCTGCTGAAGGGTATAGAGGGGAAAGGAAGATTATACTTAGCCTAATTCTTTAAATGGAAAACTGGGAGATCACAGACAGATCACCTCATTTCTGAACAGTGATTGTTACAATTGTGGCAAACAGGATAATGTGTCCTCTTTCTAGAGCTCCTCCTCCACCCCACCCCCACCGGCCCTCTCATCTCATTGTTACCCTGTGGAAATGAAGGGCACTATCAGATCTTAGGATATTTTCCCCCCAATAGAAAAGAAAGATAAGACATTTTCAGTAATACATTGAGCCCAAATTCTTCTACATCAGGTAATTTTAAGTTGTACATGAATGAGTACTGGTCACTGGTATGGGAATTTTGCTTTCATTGTGTTTATTTAGTTATCTTTGTAGCGCTTTCTTTCTTTCTATCTTTCTTCCTTCCTTTCTTCCATCCTTTCTCCCTTCCTTCCTTCCTTCCTTCCTTCCTTCCTTCTTTTTTTTTTTTGGTCAGTCATGGGTCTGTGAACTCTGGGCCTGGGTGCTGTTACTCAGCTCTTCAGCTCAAGGCTAGCACTCTACCACTTGAGCCACAGTGCCACTTCCAGCTTTTTCTGCTTATGTGGTGCTGAGGAATTGAACCTAGGGCCTCATGCTTTTAAGGCATAGGCATCTCTCTAAAAATATATACTTAGAAGCCGGGCTCCAGTGGCTTAGGCCTGTAATCCTAGCTACTCAAGAGGCTGAGATCTGAGGATCATGGTTAGAAATCAGTTGGGGCAGAAAAGTCCTCATGAGACTCTTATCTCCAATAAACTACTCAAAAGAGCTGAAGTAGTGCTGTTGCTCATGTGGTAGAGCCCTCACTAGCATTGAGCACAAAGAAGCTCAGGGACAGCACTCAGGCCCTGATTTCAAGCCCCAGTACCAGCCTCCCTTCCCCTACCCGCCAACACCTGTATTTACAGATTGGTCATGGTGGGTGGACTCCTGTATTCCAAATTACTTGGGAGGCAGAAGTAGGAGGATCACCATCTGAGGATAGCCCAGGCAAAAGCAAGAATATCTATCTTTTAAATAAACTGAAGTAGAAAGTTCTGGGAGTGTTGCTGAAGTGGTAGCATGCTTGCTTACCAAATGCAAGGCCCGGGCTGGGAAGGTGGCTCAGTGGTAGAGCACTTGCCTTGCATGCATGAGGCCCTGGGTTCGATTCCTCAGCACCACATAAGCAGAAAAAATTTTAAAAAGCCTGAAGTGGTGCTGTGGCTCAAGTGGTAGAGTGCTAGCCTTGAGCTGAAGAGCTGAGGGACAGCACTCAGGCCCAGAGTTCAGGCCCCATGACCGGACCCAAAAAAAAACAAAACCCCAAAACCAAATGCAAGCCCCTGGAGTTCAAACCCCAGTACTGCCCTTCAAAAGAAAACACACATACAGATACACATATCCATATATGTGCACATATCCATACATGTATACTTAAATTTAAAGGGGAATTGGCCTGAAATGTTTTATATAGCCTCCTTTTCCCAAAAGAAGCCAGGAAATTTCATTGAACTGCTCAGCCTTTCAAGCAGAGGAGGCCAGAGTGAAAGGGAATGGAGCGTGTCAGATGGGTGAGGCAGCCAACAGTGTCTGGCTTCACGGGGGAAGAAAAGCAGTAGTAATTGACAATAATGGGTGCTGACTCTGTGCCAGGCCCTGCTGTCAGCATTCTACGCGCATGATCTCACTCAGGCCTTATGGCCACCCTGTGATGTCACTGCTGCAACCCCCCCCCACAGTAATGTGGAAACTGAGGCACAGAGTGATGAAGCTGCTTACAGAGCAGAGGAGCTGGTTAGGAACTTCAGAGCCTTCACTCTTAGCCACTACTGTGTTGTCTAGTAGAAGGTCCAGGGATGCTCCCAAGCCTCTCACATCTGGCCTTGGTTTAAATTCTTCCAACAAGAGAGAAACAAGGCAGTATGTCTTACTTTGGGAAGGTTGTGATCATTAAAATGTTTTCTTTGAATCACTTCTGCCTGTGTATAACTCCTTCCCACTGCTCCTAAGCCAGGCCAGGTGAACACTGCAAGACACATCTTCTTCCTGGTAGTCACTCAGGGGCTTACAAACAGCCCAAGAAACTTATCTTGGCCTCCATTTTCCAGTGGAAGAGTACTTGCCTGGCCTCATTTCTGGCCTTGTGCTGGACATAAGTTTCCCAGGGCATTCAAAATTTTGGCAGTTGTGTAGATAAATGACCAGAGTGCCAAAGTCCTAAGGAGAAATCACAAGACAGTGGGAAGCCAACTTAACACCTAGTCTTGACTTGAGACTTCCAGATCAGCTTCTCAAAGGAAATGAAGTCAAAAGTGGGTTAACAGGAGGACCAGCTCCAGAGTCCAGCCAACTTGTGTTCCTGTTGCAACTGAACCACCCACTAGTTAACCCTGGGAGCATCTGTTTTCTCCAGAGGTTGTATCTAAGATTAAAGTGTGCTTATGAAGCTGGGTGCTGGTGGCTCATACTTGTAATCCTAGCTACTTTGGGAGACTAAGATTAGAAGGATTGTCATTTGAAGAAAGCCCAAGAGAAAAGTTTACAAGACCCCTTCTCAGCCCCTATCTTGGGCATGGTGGGGCACTCCTGTCATCCTAGTGATGTGGGAGGCTGAGATCAGGAGGATCACAAGCCAGCCTGTTCCAGAAACTGATGAAATTCCATCTCAACTGAGAGAAACAGAGCATGGTATTATGTAACTTCTATAGCAGGAAGCAAAAAAAAAAAAAAAATAGGATTGTGGGTCTAGCAGTGTGCCAAGGCAGGAAGTGAAACACTGTCTGAAAATTAACCAGTGCGTGAAAGGCCTGGAAGTATGGTTGGAAGTATGGTTCGTCAAAGAGTACCTGCAGGGTTAGAGAGTGCTGATACCCTAAATTCAATCCCTAATACCACATACCAGGAAAAAAAAAAGTGCTGTTGAATTTTAAGGGATTGGCACAGTACTTAGCTCAAAGTAGTCACTTGGTGGTGGTGCTGCTACAGATGACAATGATAATAATGACAGTAATCTTGGTGGCAACTTCTGTTCATTAGTCTTTGCTGAGGTAAGAGGTAAGACCGCTTAATCCCCATTCTGAAAGGTGCTACCCTTGTGACACCCCACAAATGTAAACATGCTCATCTATGACCAGGCCTGAGCTAGTGTGGTCAGCACAAGCAGGACTATGTCCTGGGAACCTGACTTTTACAGTGAGTCCTGGGCCAGGAATTTTTTTTTTCCCGGGGGGGGGGGGGGGGGGAGATCAACAACAGGAGTTTCTTTGGCACATATATGAAGCCTACAGCTGTTGGCCTTCTAGTCCCATTTCTCGTGTCGTTCCCCAGGCCTTTCAGCACTGGCCTTGAAAGTGAGGGCTGCCCTTGACCTCTGTGGCCAGAACGCATGGATGCTCTGCTCAGCCCATCAGCCAAGTCCCACATTAGACCTGACAGTGTGATTTATTCTCTGGGAGAGAGCGGGAGGGCAGAGCCCCAGTGGGTGATTCCGAAGGAGGGTTGTCAGCATGCATTAGCCCAGGTCCTTCATGCATCCTTGCTGGTTCAGCGTCCTCCAGCTAACAGGGCTTTCCAGGGTGTCATTGGCTTCTGAACAGCCGCCTCCCCTGTCCCCAGGGACTGGAACTTGGCCATGATCCCTATGGAGTCATGTTTTATGACTCTGCCACACAGAAGCGGTTGCTGTTTGAAGGCATCAGAGACTCTGGGTCCTTTCATCCGCACCATCGGGAAGTGAGCGTGGCACTTCCCAAGGGGCTACTGGGCTGTCTCCCTTTTGCTGCAGTTCACCTGGCAGCTGGAGGCTTGCTCCTGGCTCCAGTCTGATCACCAGGTCTCTGCCTCCAGTCATCTTTATCCTTCACAGCATGACAGTGACAGGCAAGATTCCACAGCACTAACAAATTAACCCTGAAATCCCACAGGACAAGTACCACAAATGTCCATTTTGCACTTGCCACACTAGTCAGGTCAAGTGTGGTGGAACTTGACTGAACATCAGGGCCCTGGCTGACAAGGCTCCCTGTCTTGATCTCTACAGTGGGCCCCCCCGTTACTGGATACAACACACCAGGCAAAAAAGAGTGTGGGGTCTCAGGGCCAGGCTCAGACCCTAAGGCCCAGAAGCAGCACCTTCATCTCCACTCGAACTCAGAGCTAGTCACTTGGCTCTGCATTAGCTACAAGGGGACAGGGAATATAAGAGGCTCCTAGGTATTCAGTAAGTAGCAGTATCATGGCCACAATAGACTGGTGTGGTATTTATTCGGTACCTACTTATCCTATGTCAGGCCTTCTTAGCCCTCTGGTAATACAAAGGGGATCCTCACCATCCTGGAGCTCATAGTTGAGTACAGGAGAAAGAATATGAGTAATTACAAGTGCCATGTAAATAACCACTGACAGAAGCAGTGCTAGCTAGCATGCCCATTATTCTGACTTCAAGGCCCTCACCATCTAGAGCAGGCAATAGATACCAAATAATCACTCATTTACCTGAGGTGATAAAGCCATGAAGAAGTACAGCATGCCTTGAGAGAGCCAGGAGTGGGGTGGGGACAGAAGGGTCTGAGGAAGTGTTTCTAAAGAAACAGCCTGTAAGCCTAGATTTAAGGGTGAACAGAAACTCACACAGGGGTGGGCTGGGTGTTTATGGTGGTGAGGATCGCCTATGTAAAGGCCCTGAGGTGAGAAGATGCTGGGTATGTTATATAGGCCAGTGTGCCCCAAGCAGTATGAGGGAAGGGAAAGGGTGGCAGGGCTGCAAGGGTGGCCACTGGGGCCTGGAGGGAGATTTAGACTTTCCTCCCATAACCCTGGGAGCCACAGAAGGGTTAGAGGGAAAGAAGTGACCTGGTTTCATTATAAACTCCTGTGTGCACTTTCGATCCTTGATATCCAGGTGCCCTTCCTCCCCTAGGACAGTCTGTCCTGTCCTGAGGGTTCCAAGCCAGGTTCAGGGTCAGAGACTCTGGCCTTGCCCCCATGGGGCGCCTTTGTGGTGTCATCTGGCTGCTTGCCTGTGGGGTTGAAAGGAGGTTTCTGTCAAGGAGAAAGTGCCCTGGTTCTAGGCTCATCAATCCTGGGAAGAGGAAACAGCTTGCTAATCCACCTAGGTCTCTGTAAGGCTGAGGAAAAGAGGTCACAACAGATCTGCCTCGCCAGTGATTCATGACCCAGAGACGGGATCTCAACTTGCTCCCCACAAAGATGGCCGTATTTCTTCCAAGACCCCAACCTGCCAACCCTCCTTCCCCAGTCCCCCTTTTAGTCCTCCCCCCCTTTTTTGGGGGGGTCCGGTCGTGGGGCCTGAACTCTGGGCCTGAGCGCTGTCCCTCAGCTCTTCAGCTCAAGGCTAGCACTCTACCACTTGAGCCACAGAGCCACTTCTGGCTTTTTTCTTTTTGCTTATGTGGTGCTGAGGAATCGAACCCAGGGCCTTAGGCATGCAAGGCAAGCTCTCTACCACTGAGCCAACTTCCCAGCCCCCCCCCCTTTTTTTAAAATAAGATACCATACAAGTTGATTCTCTCAGTTCTCTTTTGTGGGCCAGGTCCTGGGTAGGGAGTTTCCAGGATACATTTGTCTTCTGGGCACTGAGCAAGAAATGGCTCCTTAGTGGACCCAGAATTTGGGAAAGTCCTGTGTCTCTATCCCTCTACAGTGGCACACATGACTCTAGCCTGGGACTGGTGTTGGGGTCCCAAATTATAAAGAAGCTCAGAGACCTCAAGTGGCTGTACTGCATGCTGCTAGTTAAGTGGAGGCCTTTCTACTCCTCCTTCTGTTGGGCCCGTAGCTTCCCACTCTTAGAGCAGATGGGCTCGGGCTCTAGAGAAGGGCGTTCCCTTCAGATCACTCCCCTGTGTCACATGCATCTTGGGGAAACCCTCATAGCAGCCCTAGGTGGCTGAGATGCTCTGGCAGTGCTCCTTGAACAGGTAGGTCCCATCCAGACTATGCCCTTGCCACCAGTATGTTATGGGCACTCACTCACTTCACCTCCTACTGACCCACTGGGAGAAACAAAGATAAAGCACAGACAAGTCAGGTCCCTTCCTGAGCCAGACAGGTAGAAGAGATGGGGCCAGGATTCAAGCCCATCTTGTCTTGCTCCATATTTACTCTGCTATGTCTCCTCACCGTGCAGCCCCTTCTTGTCACCTCACTCTGTTCATTGTCGCCATACCACTTACCAGAACTAAGCCACATTCTTTAGCCCATGAGCTCCTACTGGGTAATATGAATTCTGCCTTGATCATTATATCTCTAGTTCTGGAACAGTGGCTGGCACATAGCAGTTGCTTACTCAATCTTTGTCAAATAAATGAAGCAAAATTGTCAGGATCACGGGGCTTTCAGACACTGCCCATGGGAGTGTAAAGTAGTGTGACCAGCTGGGCGTAGGTGGCTCATACCTGTAATCCTAGCTACTCAGGAGGCTGAGATCTAAGGATTGTGGTTCAAAGCCAGCTCAGTCAGGAAAGTCGATAAGACTCTTAACTCCAATAATCCACTCAGAAAACCAGAAGTGGTGCTAGCCTTGAGCTGAAGAGCTGAAGAACAGCGCCCAGGCCCAGAGTTCAAGCCCCACAACTGACCAAAAAAACAAAACAAAACAAAAAAACAGTAGTGTGGCCAACACTGAAAAGCACATGAGTACTGCCTTAAAAACTGAATTTGTGGGATTGGAGATGTGGCTCAGTTGGTAGAGCATCACTCAGAGTGAAAATATCCAGTAATAGTCTTGGACCAAAAAACCCACTACACCTGTTCTCTGACTCTACCAGTGTATTCTTGGGCATTTGTCCCAGAGAAATAATACTTAGAGTCACACAAAAAGTTGCACAGATGCATAACAACAGCTTTCTTCCTGACCCAAACTAGAAACAGCCCAGATATACTTGCTACAGGAGGCAGAATGTTAAAGGATCGTGCCGTGGTGGTCCTTGGTGCTGCTCTGAAAGGGAGCCTAGTATCAAGACAGCAGTTCCAGCCTGGTTCCAGAGGTTCATATCTGTATTCCTAGCTCCTCAAGAGGCTGAGATCTGAGAATCTTGGTTCAGAGCCAGTCCAAGGAGCAATTAACCAGCAAAAAGCCAAAAGCGGAGCTGTGGCTCAAATAGAAGAACTCTAGCCTTGATTGCAAAAGCCAAGGGACAGTACTCAAGCCCTAAGTTCAGAATTCAGTACTGCAAAAAAAAAAAAAAAAAAAAAAAAAAAAGACGACTCAGCAGTTCTGGTGAACCACTAGGAGATGGTGCTGAGTTCGAAAAGCCAATCTGAAATAGCTATGTACACCATGATTTCACTTATGTAACATTTTCTAAGTGGCAAAATTACAGAAATGGATTACAGATTGCTGGTTGTCTGTGGTTAGAATCAGGAATTGCAAGGAGGTAGGTAGTTACAAACAGCAACACAAGGGCTCTTTGCAGTAAAGGACCTGTTCTTATTTACTTTGTGGTACTGGGAATGGACCCTATGGCCTTATGTATACCAGGTAAGCTTTCTACCACTTAACTTCATCCCCAGCTCCATATTTGTCTTCTTTCCCCTCCCCTCCCCGGTTTTCCTGTCTCCTTTCTTATCTTCTTTTTGCAGTGTTGGGAATAGAACTCTGGGCCTCAATTATGCTAGGCAAGTACTTGGTCATTGAGCCTAATCTCCAGCCCGCATTCTTACCTTGATTGTGGTGAATATATCTGATGAATATGTATAGAAAAGAGTACACACACAGATGAGAGTAGAAAAATCTAAGTAAAACCAGAATGTATCACTGTCAATATCTTAGTTATGATGTTACACTAGAGTAATAATATAATTTTACCCTTCCCCAAACTAGGTAAAAGGTATATATGGTATCTCTCCTTATTATAGTCTCATTTGAAGAGAAATTGCCAGTATAATACTTGCTGTGCATAGGATAGCATGTCTTTAGTTCCAGCACTCAGGAGTCTGAGGCAGGAGGATCAACAGTTTGAATCCATCTTGGGTAAAGTAGCAACATCTTGTTTCAAAACATTACACTGACAGTATAGCTTTCCTAGTTGGGTGGCAGGGGGCAGGGAGTTGCCAGTGAGACTGAGAGAGAAAAGGAGTGGGGAGGATGCAGATCAGGAGATCCAGGAGATGGACAGGACAGTGCCTAGGGCCTTGAAGGTCACGAGCAGGAGATTAGAATTGACCATGAGGCCAACCACAGAAGGGTTTCAGGCTGAGGAGGGACCTCACCAAACTTTGCATTTTTATTATCGTTGTTGTTGTTGTTATAGTTATTATTGTTACTATTTTATTTTTGTGGTTCTCTGCTTGAATTAGTTCCAAACCATCAAATAATAATACAATAGCTGCATTGGAACCTGCACCTAGTAGGCTCTGTGTTTAAGCGCTTCTTGCGTTAATGCCACAGTTCTATGACTATATGGATTTGTGGAGCAGTCATTCCCATTGTAATCACTTGTCCAGGGGTGCAGAACTCTGTGGGTAGAGTGATGATTGGACAGGGTAGGCTGACCCTGGAGAGCACATTCCTTTGTCTTCCCCTGGTTCTCTTGCCCTTCCTTCTGACAGCAGCGCTACACACTGCAGCCCGGGAGGTCCCTGCTCTGAGGTCCTTGGGCCATAGGCCATCTCAGGCTCTCAGCAGTGGCCCAAATCCAGACTTGGCAACCTTTGATTCAGGAACAAAGCCGCTGCAGGAGAGCCAGCCAGAGCTTTCTGGTCCTGTCTCTCATCTTTAGCTACTTCAGCTGGGGATTCTCCCCCTGCCATTATCAGGGAACACAGAACATAGGAACCTGGCTTCAGCAGGGTTTCCCAAGGCTTCATATGAAGAGGACTGTGCTTGTGGCCTCTGGAGAGTGAGGGGACAGGCAGTTTGAAAGTTCTAAACACACAAGGATTAGCTGGCCCTTTCTGTAGCTGCCTCTGATGCTTATCTCCTACTGGCAGAGATCTCCCTTCACAATTAAAAAAAAGAAAGAAAGAAAATGACTGCACCATCCAGCGAAATTGTAAAGACACTGAATATGTCTAGAAGTCCAGGGTAAGACCTGAAGCTCCACAGGTCTTTCAGGGACTCAAATTCTCAGCTTTAACTTCCTCCTAAGGACTCTGCTTATGCCTCTTGGTCCCAAAATGGCTTCTATTAACATCCGGGGCCACTTGCTCTTAGGAAATAAGAAAAATGAATAAAGCCCCCTTGGGGTTATAAATCTTCCTTTCAGGCAACAATTGGTCCCACCATCATGTTGGTCCTACATCATATGTCCACCACTAACCAATCAGATCACTGGAGGAATGCCACCACCACCACCACCACCACCACCACCACCACCACCACCATCCCCTACTATTAACTTTTACCAATTGCAATCCATTTTCCTAGAGCTGGGGAAGAGGAAAGCAATAAGAGGAAAGGGGCTGGGAAGGTGGCTCAGTGGTAGAGTGCTTGCCTTGCATGCCCTGGGTTTGATTCCTCAACACCACATAAACAGGAAAAGCCGGAAGTGGCGCTGTAGCTCAAGTGGTAGAATGCTGGCCTTGAGCTGAAGAGCTGAGGGACAGCGTGCAGGCCGAGTTCAGGCCCCACAACCGACAAAAAAAAAAAAAAAAAAATTGAGGAGACAACCAAATGTCCCCACAGTGAAGCGAGGCCTCCAAGCTGGGACTCCAACCAGAGTTTAACTAAGTTAACAAATTATGTCAGGCCTAACAGATTTTCTGGCATTTGAGAACAAAGAAGTGCGGTTTTCTTTTGAAGAAGTACAATGACTTATGTCTAGTTTCTGCCTCCTGCCTCCTCCACCCTCACTTGACCACAAAACAAGAGGCAAGTAGAGTCTGACTGCCAAAGCCTATTTGGCTGGCAGTTTATTTAAAAAAGCAAAAATAGTATGTCTCCTCACTTGTCCCTAGGGAGGCTCCTCCCCTTATTCCTCTCTTATCCTCACCCCTCCTTTTCCCTTCCTCCTCCCTCCTCCCTCTTTCCTCCTCCTTCTCCTCTTCCTCCTTTCTCTATTTCTCTCCCCCTCTCCTTCTTACCTCCCCTCTCCATTTCCCTCCCTCTCCCCCTCCACCCCTCAGTGCTGAAGATTCAATTCGGTCTCCTCAGAAAAATTCAGTGTAGGTCCCATTTTACCAGTGAGCAACTTGAGCCACAGGGAGCTAATGTGACTTGTTCAAGGTTATATAACAATGCTAGGGTTCAACTCCCAGCAGCCTGAGTTTGGAATCTGTGCTCTGAACTGAGTCAAAGAGAAGAATGAACATTAGTTGAATGCAGTGGCATACGCTTATAATCCAGGCACTTGGAAGCAGAGGGAAGGAGGAACACAAATGTGAGGCCAGCCAAGGTTACATAGTGAGATCAAAGTCAGTCTAGGCTATCTAGCAAGACCTTGTCTCAAAAACCAAAATAGCATGGAAAGGTAACACTGAAATCCTTCCATATAACCAATTTAAGTCATGAAGTAAAGAAAAGGTGATTGGGCTGGGAAGGTGGCCCAGTGGTAGAGCGCTTGCCTTGCATGCCTGAGGCCCTGGGTTCGATTCCTAAGCACCACATAAGCAAAAAGAAAAAAGCCGGAAGTGGCGCTGTGGCTCAAGTGGTAGAGCGCTAGCCTTGAGCTGAAGAGCTGAGGGACAGCGCCCAGGCCCAGAGTTCAGGCCCCACGACCGGACCCCCCCCCAAAAAAAAAAAAAACAAGAAGAAAAGTAAAGGTGACGCAAACTAAATGACTGAACATGAGTTTGTATGAGACTTCATATAAGACAGATAACAGTCTTCATGTGACAAAGAAACAGAGGCTACCTAACATGTGGCCCTAGTTTCATGGGGAGCTTAGCATCCACAAGTGTGATTGTCTGACTTCCTCTGTAATCCTGGAGGTGATAACTCACAGATGAGGAAACTAAGGTTCATAGAGGTGAAACACCCTGACTCACAGTGGCCTGGAAGTGTCACTCCAGTTCTGGGACCTCAGACCCCACCCGGCCCAGCGCCAGTGCTCTGAAGGACTTGGTATATAGTCTCTAGGTCATGTGTCTACTAGGGTCACCACCAAACACTAGCTGAGTGCCTGCCATGCTCCTGCTGAGTGACAGCAGCAGACAAACCTGGATGTTCCCAGCCCTCAGAACAGCTATTTCTAGTATACTTTGGGTAAAATCAAAGCTCATTTAATGCCTGTTCTCCATTCTGATTATTATTTTTTTTTAAAAAATCAGCTTCCACTGGCTTATTTAACTAAGAAAGAAGGCCATTCTAGGATTTTCCTTAGCTCAACGTGTCAGGGTCCCATCTGTGCTTCCTGCTTGAGGTCATCTTGGCCTTTCTTCAAGATAGTTGCTGTGGCTCCAGGTATCATACCTCAGCAGAAGCCACGTGGAGTTGTGGTGCCTCATTTACCAAGAACCTTTCCCCTGCAGACTCTCAGCTAGAAAACCGAACGGCCCCTGAGAGGGAATGGACCCCTTCCTGACCCCTGAACACCTCACTTTGCTTCCTCGCCATGTGCTTCCAGCCTCATGCTAATAAGATGGATGCCATACCTCCTGAGACAGCATTGACTTTCCAGGTACATGCAGGAAGGAAGAGATGTGTCCGCTGAGTGTCTTCTTTTTACTAGGAAAGTCATAGCTTTATCAGAGGCCTCTTTTCCCACTTCTAGTCCATTTTCACTTGCCTTTATTGGACATGGATCTAGCCAGAGCTGATGTGGGTATGTGAAGGTATTAAGAACAACCCATTTTCAAAACTCATTGGTCATCCCAACACCAAATTTTCAAGTCTGTCTTTTCTCACTCTGGGAGAGAGTAAAATGCACGTGTGCGTGTTTACCATCCTAGAGTGTGCAGTTATTTCCCTTCCTGTCATGTGGGTTGCTGCTATTATTTTTTTGTTTTGTTTTGTTTTCGTTTTTCTTCGGCTTTATAACTAACACTGTTAATTTTTTTCTTCAGGATCAGTTCCCAGAAGTAGCATTACTTGTTCAGAGAGTTAGAACATTTTTGAAAACTGTTGCCAAATTGCCTCTAGGAAGGTTCACCAACTGGGAGCATTTTTTTCAAAGTGTATTGTCCTGGGAGAGAAGCCCATTTCCTATGTCCTGGGCTGGTCCACACTCCAGGGAAGCCAGCTCCTGGCCTCTGAGGGTTCTCTGGGCCTGCCAGCCTGTCTCCTTCTGCCTTACCCTGTCCCTTTCCTGGGTGCTGTGTAGTCCCAGGGTGGGACCCTGGATTACCATGTTGTACAAATGGAATGGTAGTGGCCCTCGACACCTTCCCTCCAGACCTGCAGGCCTGAGAAAGGCTCTGCACCCTGTCATGGGTCAGAACTACAGCTCTTCTAGAACCTTCTGTGGCACAGCTGCAGAAACTAGGCTGGAGTATATGTGCCTCCCTATTCTCCAGCCCTGGTACCCACCTGTCTCTTCATTATGGAAGGAAGGCAGAAACTTCTTTCAGTTTCCAACTGCCTCTCTGTCCCCAACTGTCCTAAGACTACCTCTGTGGATGCAGCCCAACCCTTGCCTCGTCCTGAAGGAAGTACACCATCTCCCTCAGGCCCAGGTTTGAGTTCAGACAGGAGACATGGCCCTGACAGTTGTGGGAGAGAAACTTGGTATAGGGGAGAATGTCATCTAAGGCCTGAAGAGCTAGAGGACCTGGGTAGTCCTGCAAGCATGCACACATAAGTGTGTGTGTGTGTGTGTGTGTGTGTGTGTGTGTGTGTGTGTGTGTGTGTGTGTGTTGACAGCTCATGTGTGTGCTTGTATTGTACAAATGCAAACTCACAAAGCTAATTTATCCTCAAAGTGATCAAACAACTTAGTGTTTAAAATGTGTATATGAGTATAATCTCTTTTTTTTTAACTGGTCATGCAAAAGACTTTTTTCCTACTTTTTGTCTTTGTTTTTTACTGGGGATCGAAACCAGGGCCTCACACTTGGTACGCAAATGCTCTATCACTAGCCACACTCCCAGTTCTTTTGTTTTTGAGACTGCGTTTCTCTAACTTTGCCCCAGCAGGCCTAGAACTGGAATGTGATCCTCCTGCCTCCACCCCCTGAACCCCAGGATTATAGGTGTGTGCTCTCACACCAGGCTTCAATACAAAAGACTTGTTAAAACCTCATTATTGTAAACTGTGTATCGTGGCACAAGCCTGTAATCCCAGTAGAAACAGGGACACCCTGTCTCAAAGAAACCAAACCATTTTTTTCTTACTGTGAAATATAGCATACATATAGAGGTATATAAAATGTAAACATAGCCTGTTATCCCCAGGCTCTATATCAATGGCTTCTAGCTACCATGAATGGAAAATATTTGAAAAAAAAAATTATATCATAGCTGAGTGCCTCCAAGCTAGTCAAGAGGATAAGAACTGAGGGTCACAGTTCAAAGCCAGCCTAGGCAGCAAAGTTTGTAAGACTAATCTCTAGCCACCAAAAAGCTGGAAGTGGAGTTGTAGCTCAGCAGTAGAGTGCTAGCCTTGAACAAAAGAGCTGAGGGACAGTACCCAGGTTTTGCATTCAAGCTCCAGTACCAACATGTGTACACACACAAAAAAGCAAACTGACTGGGGTAGGTTAGGAAGAGAGATGATGACTTGTGGCTAAGTGCCACCCAGGAGACAAGGCCCATCTGTGTGACAACTTGCCCATTCTGCTCTACCACAGGGAGTATTCCTGGCCATGGCACTCCTGGGGGCTCCAATTGCTGTCCCCTCACCCCAAAGCAAGCCTAACATGAGGACATGCAGAATCAAGATGCCCCTGCCGGGCCCCCCAAGAGCAGAATGGAGAGAACAGGGCTTTCGCAGATGTTCTTTTACAAGGATTCCCTGGTCTGTTTAATCAGGACTGTCAAATATTGATTTAATCTCCAGGCTCAGCAGATGTGATCTTAGCAGGCTTCAATGGCAATTAGCTGGGATTAGTTTGCAAGTCAGACTTCGTACTGACAGGACACCATCTTCCACATAGGAGACTTAGTGGCCTCAGCAGCAAACCCAGCAAGAGACCTTCTAAATATTTAACCTTTGCCTGGGTTTCCATATCTCCTGTGAGACCCAGTGTTTCCCCCACACAATGATAACTGGGGGAGTATGGGTACAAGATACAGGACCACAGCCATTCACCAGAAAGTTTTCCTGTTAACATAACCAACCAGTGCCTAGGGCTTGTTATGGAGTTGGACTAGAGCCAGCAAGATCCTTCAGGAGTAGCCTGAAGCAGTGATGACCCTCAATTAAGTTTCCCCTAAGCAGGACACTGGTGGCTCAAGCCTGTTAATCCTAACTACTCAGGAGACTGAGATCTGAGGCTTGTGGTTCAAAGCCAACCCTGAGCAGGAAAGGCTGTAAGACTCTTATCTCCAACTAACCACCTAAAGAAAACAAAACAAAAAACCCTAGAAATGGAGCTGTAGCTCAAGTGATAGAATGCTAGCTAGCCTGGGGAGGTGGGGGGTAAAGTTCAGGGACAGCTCTCAGATCCTGAGTTCAAGCCCCACAACCAAAAAAGAAAAGAAAAGTCTCCCCCAGAGCAGCCATCCAACAATAGGCCCCTCATCTGGCCTTCAGACCCTGCCTAGCTCTGTGGCATCCTGTGAGCTCTACAGCCATGGCTGCCACTCCTGGGTGGGCCAGGGTGTGTGCTCAACATGCCAGGAAGCATCACTTCCCAATTGTGTGTTTCAAGGTCTCGTTTGAAGTGAGTAGGACTATGCCCAGAATTGGATCAAGATGTCCAAGCCACATGTGCTTTGCAAGGGACACCCCCATTACACCCCACCCCCCGCAGCCACACAGAGACAGAGCCACACAGGGCCACCTCCCCTAGGCCCTGGCTTAGGGTGTTGGGAAGGAGAGCTTGAATCTCCTGTTGTTCAAAGAGAGCCACCCAGGGCTGCTTAGTCCCTGAGCCCAGAGGTCATCTCAAAGCCATGTGTACAGTTTGACTAATTTTTTTTTTTTCCTGGTCCTGGGACTTAACTTCAGACTTGGGTACTGTTCCTAGGCTCAAGGCTAGTGCGCTATTTGAACCCCAGCTCTACTTTTGGCTTTTTGGAAGTTAATTGGAGGTAAGAGTCTCATGGAGGGGCTGGGAAGGTGGCTCAGTGGTAGAGCGTTTGCCTTGCATGCCTGAGGCCCTGGGTTCGATTCCTCAGCACCACATAAGCAAAAAGAAAAAAGCCGGAAGTGGCGCTGTGGCTCAAGTGGTAGAGTGCTAGCCTTGAACTGAAGAGCTGGGGACAGCGCCCAGGCCCAGAGTTCAGGCCCCACGACCAGACCAAAAAAAAAAGTCTCGTGGACTTTCCTACCCCAGCTGGCATCAAACTGTGATCCTCATATCTCAGCCTCCTGAGTAGTAGCTAGGATTACAGGAGGGAGACACTGGCACCCCACTTGACTAAGATTAAGGTAACAACTTTAATGGCTTTCCTGAGTCAAGCCATATCATTATATAGATAGGGAAACTGAATTGTGGTTTAGTCACCTTACCCAAGATCTAGCTAGGTGATGACCTCCTGGGATTTGAACCTGGGTGGCTCTTTGCTCTGCCTTCTGTGGTACAACTGTCGCATTGCAAAAGACCTCCAAGGTCTGGTGACAGATGAGAAAAGAACAATGAAGACATTGATCTTTTCTTGTTTTTTTTTAATGCCATCTCTTTTTAAGCATTCAATTGTGACCTATGTGAATTCAATTATACCAAAATAAAAACAAAGAAGAGATACAGCAGTATAAGCATGTAGGGGAACACATCGATTTCACAGGATGGGGGGTGGGGTGCATATGAACATATGATGGAGTGTGAGCATCTCTCCAGATCACCTAAGACTGCTTTTGGAAAGCTGTACACTTGGTCAGACTCTGCACCCAAAGCACTAGGCAGCTGTTGGAATACACCCACTGTGGAACTAGTGAGCCCTTTGGTTTTTTTCTCTTTTTTTTTTTTTTTTTTTGTTGTTGTTGTTGTTGTTGGTTATGGGGCTTGAACTGAGGGCCGAGGTACTGTCCCTGAGCTTTTTCTCAAGGCTAATGCTCTAACATGTTATGCCACAGCTCCACTTCCAGTGTTTTGGTGGTTAATTGGAGATACGAGTTTCAAGGACTTTTCTGCCTGGCTTCAAACCACAATCCTCAGATCTCAGCCTCCTGAATAGCTAAGATTACAAGTATGAACCACCAGTACCCAGCCCCATTATTTTTTTTTCAGTGCTAGCTTGTGTATGCTAGGCTCTGCCACTAAACTATGCCCCACACCGTCTATCCTGTTTGTGACTACATTATTGAAGCTGGGGACTTTGGGGGCATGTTTTCACTGTGCCTGGGTTTTTCTGCACATGCTCACTTTAAAAACTGAAATCCAGCCGGAAGCACTTGGCATATGCCTTGCGTGTATGTAGTAAACTCTAGACTGAGCTCTGCTCACCCTCTTTGTACAGTGTGGGCATCTGGTACACAGAACTCAAAGCTCAACGTTGCTTTGATATAGTTGTCTTGTGCTCCCAGAAGTGGCCACTCAAAGTCACTCAGCTCTTTTTTTTTCCAATACTAGGGATTGAACTTAGGCCTTTGTACTTGCTAGGCACTTAGGCACATGTCTCCAGTCCTTTTGCTTTTAGTTTATTTGGCTTTTGTCCAGGTTGGTCTTGAACAGCAATCCTTCTACTCTACTCCCTCCTCCCTTGCAGCTGAGATTATAGGCATGCACCACTATGTCCAGTGCTGTTGACAGCTCTTCTATATTACAGCAGTGTAATATGCTCCTGCATAGAATCACCATGTACTTTCCTTGATATTCAGTGTTGGACAGTCTGAGGGAAAGATTCCTGGAGGTGAAATTGCAAGTGTGAAATATGGTGGAGTCCATGCCTAAAATTCTGTTGTGGAGAAAAAAAAATTGTACTGACTTAATACCCTTCAAAGCAGAATAGGTCACTAAGGACCTCTGACCCAGTGGGTACCTGGCCAGGTGGAAATAGCAGCGATAAACAGCTGCCCTTACCTGGGCTAATTGTTATTACATGTGGAAATGCAGGCCTCTTCTCAATGCTGGGCAAGATCTCAGTTAAATAGGAAGATTTCATTAAATAGGAAAGTACAGGTTTTCACGGCCATGATTGAGGCCTCTGTTGTTGATCTAGGCTTCATGATCCAAGTAAGTATGTACAGACTTCCAAGGAGGCCTGAGAGAGCTGAGCGGGGAGACACAATCCTCATCCTGAAATGTCCCAGTTGTTGCTGACTTTCTCAAACTTGCCCTATGTGAATTGATTTTGAAGAGACTTGTGTCACAAAGTCCCCCAACACATTTCTGAGAACTGCTTGGTCAGTCCATCGTGACGAAGGGTGGGAGCCAGACTGTTGAAGTTTGAATCCCAACTGCTCTACCTGTCACCTGTGAGACTTGGCCACATCATCATCCTGCCAATCTGTGAAATGTGCATACCAGCCATTCCTACAGTGTAGCCAGAGCGTGTTAGAGCCCTCCTTATTTTTAATCCCAGCATCATATTAGTTCCCCTCCATGACTCACATGTAAGGACAGATACATTAGACCCCTGCAGACCCCTGAGAATCCGGTAGGCAGAGGGAAGGACTCTGCCCAGTGGAGGGACTGGTGGGAGAAAACACTAGGCCAACAGGACTAGACAAGTTTCCCTGAAATACTTCCTGCAAATGTCTCCAAGGAAAGAAAGGAGACAGAGTTCCAAGATCCCCCTTCAAGGCCACATCCCCAGTGACTTAACTTCCTCCCACTAGGCCCTACCTCCTAAAGGCCCATCACCTCAAGCTGTTACCACAAGCTGGTAACAGATCCTTTAGCAAGGAGCCTTTGGGGACCATTCTAGATATAAATCATAGTCCCTAAATTGCACACCAGATATGTAGGTAAGTGGGGCAGCCAGGAGTGGACAGAACTAGACAGAGTCCAGTCATGACCACATATGACCTCCTCAGCAGCATCCAGCCCTAGTGACTACTTGGTCCTCCCAAATCACACCTGTGACTCAGACATCTGTTGCACCTTGCCTCCCTTATACCTCCTTCCCTGCTAGGCCTATCCCAGCTTGTATCTCCTCCCTGTTCTCAGCTACCCTCAGGTCCTGTGTCAGGTCTTCTGTTTTCTCTCTGTGTGCCTCTTATGCTCTAGGATTCTGTCTGCATCTCAAATCAGCTGTTAAGCTTATACTTGGGCTGGGGATACAATCCCATGTGGTAAAGCAAAAGAAACCCATCAACTAAGTGGATGGATTTCCAATGCTTAGGCCTTGCAGAATAAATGAATGTATTATACATGCCTAGTAAATAGTAACAAGATGAAGTTTTTAGTGCTTTTTTTGACTGGATGATTTGTAAGTGCAGCAGGCGTTTGTTGTGGGAGTGTGGAGTGGGAGGTGAATGAATGCACCTTAAATACTGGTTGCCTTTTGGTGAATGACTTCTTAGGGCCCATAGTCTGCTGAATCACCAGATCCATGCCTGGAGGAAACAGTGCCACCTTGCTATCCAACTGTAAGCTGTCTAGAGTTTTGGGGCCTATTGAGCCTCCAGTACAGTGACCAGATCACATTTCCTTGCAGAAAGAATGCCTGGACAGGGTTGGGGGAGGACACTGAGGTTAGCTGGATAGAGAGGCTACCTGGGAAGGAGGCCCTGGTGCCTTCCCCATACCCACTTCCCCAACTTAGTCCAAATATTCCTTCCAACTTTAACAGCTGTCCATGTGTCAGCCTGAGCTGGGGATGCAGCCATGATGGAGACTCAGTGTTCAGTGCCCACGACAGTTTGCATTTGGCAGGCTATGAATTACATGGTACTAAAGAGAAATTCACGTGCTTTGAGACCTTAGGCTAGGGAGTAGACAGGTCATGCTCAGGTTTGTGAGAAGGTAAGATCAGATAGAAAAAGTAGTCTTGAGAAGGAGTTATCCTATAAGGGAAGGAGTGGCAGGAATGACAAGACCAAGGGTCCTGAGGCAGCAAGAGTATATAGACTGAAAGAGGGGACTGAGAAAAGAGCCTTTCAGGATCTGGCTCTGAGAGTAAGGGGAAGATAGGTGAGCCTGAGGGCTAAGGTGACAGTGTTGCTTTGCCTGGGGGACAAGGGATGGAGGGGTGGGGGAGGACTGTGGGGAGGGGGGGACAAGTAGGGAGATCAAGGTGACTGGCAGAAGCCAGGCGTGAACTTGTGGACTGAGTGAACGCATTTGGGTTTCATTCTTGAGCACAGAGGAGTCACTAAGGGAGATCTTAGCAAAGAACCCTAAAGCTCACCATATCTGTCAATCACCAAGATGGCTGGAGACATTTCTCTGCAGCTACCCTCCCCCAAATCCAGCAGGGCTCCTGTTGACTCATCCATCATTTTCACTTCCTTGCTGGCAGAGCAGCTGGGGCCAGCAGGCTGCAGAGCAGATGGGCAGCAATCAGCCCTCTATGTGGGGCCACCAGTTCACAGGAAATTCAGGGGCAGAGGAACATGTCAAATGGCACCACAGGGACCCTAAAAGTGGAAAGTGCAAAGGACAAGCGACCCCATTCCTTCAACAAGTATAACATCAAAGTAAAGGAAGGTGGCTGCTATGGAGTGGAAGGGACAAGAAATATGGAGTGTGTTCCCCTCCTTTGAGCGACTCAGCACAGGAGCCCTTTGAGACGATGAAATGCAATACAGACAGGATATTTTAGCATAATAATTGACCATTTAGATGGGTATGGTAATAAAATCTTAGATTTTTGTTTTTTGTTCTTACTTATGTTTTTATTATCTTTAATAGTTCTACAGAGAGGTTTCAACTTAAAACAAACACTTACCCATACATACTGTAGCTCAATCCTGTAGCAGGTAAAATCACCTAAAGTCTGGAATTTACTGTGAGGTTTGAGGATTATTGCTCAATGATAGGGTACTTATGTAACATGTGGCAGGTCTCTGGGTTTAATCCTTAAAAACACAGAAAATAAAATGCTGAATGAGCTGGGTGACAGTGGCTCAACCTGTAATCCTAGTTATTCAGGAGGCTGAGATCTGAGGATCATGGTTCAAAGCCAGCCTGGAAGGGAAAGTCTGTGAGACTCTTACCTCCAATAAACCACCAGAAAACTGGAAGTGGCACTGTGGCTCAAGTGGTAGAGCGCTGGCCTTGAGCTGAAGAGCTGAAGGACAGTGCCTAAGCTCAAGAGTTCAAGCCCCACGACCGACCCCCCCAAAAAAAAAAAAAAACTAAAAGAAAAAAAAAAGGAAAAAAAAATTGGCTGAGTGAACAGAACCAAGAATGACAAGTATCTGTAACAGTTGTTAGTGCTGTTAATGGTGTAGCTCATCATAATTCTGCCTGCTTTTGAGGGTGATTGGAAATCTCCATAATAAGAAAGATTTTAAAAAGGAGTAAAACTGGGGCTGGGAAGGTAGCTCAGTGGTAGAGTGCTTGCCCTTGCATGCATGAGGCCCTGGGTTCGATTCCTCAGCACCACATAAGCAGAAAAAGCTGGAAGTGGTGCTGTGGCTCAAGTGGTAGAGCACTAGCCTTGAGCTGAAGAGCTGAGGGACAGTGCCCAGGCCCAGAGTTCAGGTACCATGACTAGCAAAAAAAAAAAAAAAAAAGTAAAACCATCCCAAAACAGCAACAACAACAGCACTTATTTCCCATTCTCTGGTAGCAATATAGCATATGCATGATGTACAAAGCATCTCACATCTTCCTTCTCTTCCCCTGCAGCATGGCAGGGGAGACATCCTTGCTGCCTGCCAGTTTGTGCTCAGCGCTGCTGCTTGTTCTGCCCTCCTGAGCTTCTCTGTCTGGAGCCCCCCCTGCAGCCCCTCAGCCTGCTGAGATTGCCCTGGCTCTGCTGTGCACAGCGATGGTGGAGAACTGGACTCCACAGCCTCACAGCCTTCACATCGGGTTTCAGGGGCCAGCATCCTTCATCCTAGGACTGGCGGCCCTGAACAATGGCTGAGGGCCCGGGGACCCCGTAGAGAGTTGCACCACAGCTTCCTGGGGGGCCAGCAGCACTCTAGTGCCCTTGGACTATGACCACCTATCGGCCCCTTCCCAATGATGGTGTGGACCTGGCAGCCACCTGTGGGGCCAGGGGCGCCGATGTCCTCCCGGGGCCGCACACGGGAGACTACACTCCCATGGGCTTCTGGGCACAGAATGGCAGCATGTCCCAGCCTCTCGGGGAGAGCTCAGCCGCCACCACTCGCCCCAGCCCCACCACTCCCGCCATGCCCAAGATGGGCGTCCGAGCACGAGTGGCCGACTGGCCACCCAAGCGAGAGGCCTTGAGAGAGCTGAACAATCCCAGCCCCTCGCTGGACGCAGATGGTGCCAAGGCCACCACCAAGGTGACCCATTCGTTGAGGAGCCTGCAGAATGGACCGGCCAGCACCACCAGCGCCCCAGTGGCCTCAGGGTCCAGAGCCTTCCACCGACTGTCCCGGCGAAGGTCCAAAGACGTGGAGTTCCAGGATGGGTGGCCCAGGTCCCCGGGCCGGGCCTTTCTGCCCCTGCGACACCGCAGCAGCAGCGAGATCACCCTGAGCGAGTGCGATGCGGCGGCTGAGGACCCGGGGGCGGAGGCGCGGGGTGCTCGGCTGGCGGGGGCGCTGCCCCTCTTCCGGGAGTACGGCAGCACATCCTCCATCGACGTGCAGGCCGTGCCCGAGCAGAGCTTCTTCGACATCCTCAACGAGTTCCGCAGCGAGCAGCCCGACGCGGTGGCGGCCGCGGCGGCAACGGCAGCCACGCGGGGCACCCGCCACCTCGGAGGCGGCAGCGGCAGCTGCGGTGGAGGGGGCGAGCTCACCCCGCATGCAGCGAGCGGCCGCGGGGTCAAGGCGGATCCGCGGCGCGGGCAGTCCACCCCGGACGGCCTGCTGCCCCTGCAGCCCCTGAAGGAGAAGGAGAAAGGCCGGAAGAAGGGCGGCCGCGGCCCCGGAGCGGGCGCCGACGCCCCCGCCACCCTGGACGCGTCCATCTTCCGGAAGCTGCGCAGCGGCAAGGCCGAGGGGGAGGCCGAGGAGGGCCGCAGCCCCCCGGAGCCCGGCCGCCCGTGGGTCTGCCAGAAGAGCTTCGCGCACTTCGACGTGCAGAGCATGCTGTTCGACCTCAACGAGGCAGCCGCCAACCGGGGCTCGGTGGCCCAGCGGCGCAACACCACCACGGGGGCCTCGGCCGCCTCCGCCGCCTCGGCCATGGCCATGGCGTCGTCCTCGTCGTCGTCGCTCACGGCAGCCGCGGCCTCGGCGTCGGCGGCATCGCGGGCCCACAGCCTGGGCGGCCTGGACCCCGCCTTCACCAGCACGGAGGACCTGAACTGCAAGGAGAACCTGGAGCAGGACCTGGGCGACGACACCAGCAACGACCTGCTGCTCAGCTGCCCGCACTTCCGCAATGAGATCGGCGGGGAGCGCGAGCGCAACGTGAGCTTCTCCCGGGCCTCGGCCGGCTCCCCGGGCGGCAGCGGTGGCTGCGACCCGCTCCCTGCCGAGCCCGCGCTGAGCGCCCTCCGCACCAACGCCAGCATCGCCGTGCTCGAGGTGCCCAAGGAGCAGCAGCGCACGCAGAGCCGGCCGCGGCAGTACAGCATCGAGCACGTGGACCTGGGTGCCCGCTACTACCAGGACTACTTCGTGGGCAAAGGTGACCAGGAGGGAGACAGGGCAGGGCCTCGACTTGTCCCAGAGACCTTCATTCATTCAGCCTGGAAATGGGAGCTGCCTCCTTGGGGAGGGGTCCTGGGGATACACAGTGAGCCACATCCTAGCACCTGGACACATCTGAACACTTGAGACCCACAGTTAATCTGGCAAATGTGGGTTTGGTACAGCACTCTATATAGCCTGGGGTAAAGTATTGACCCCCTTCAGACCAAAACCTTGCCTTCCTAGCATGTAACTTAAGGGGGCCAAGGTAAATCATAAAGCAAGATAAATCCATAACGTCCACAAGGTGTGTCACAAGGCACTATGTACTAGAGAGAAGGGTGAAGAGAAAGGGAAGAGTTGGAAGGCAGGCTTCAGTGGAGGATGGTCAGACCCATGGGGGAAGGGGGGAGGAGTAATTAGGAATGGTGTTTGTGGCACTAGGAACAAAAAGTACCAGAGTCCTGGCCATTGGAGGAACAGGGGGAGGCCAGTGCTGTTGGGACAGTGACTGAGGGAGAGTCGCAGAGAGGTGACAAGGACAGATGGGAATCCTGAGGCTGTGGTAGGTACTCATCTTTCCCAAGTAAGGTGCAGCCACAAGAGCCCTGAGCAGGGAGAGCCCTAATGTCACATGGTGTTTGCGGCTTCTCTGGCCTCTTGTGTGTACTCACTATGTTATTGAGAGGAGATAATAATGGGGGCTATCCAGGACAGGGTATGTTGTAGATTCATATGGAGGGGGACACCAGGGAGAGATGGGCTTTGTGTCTGACAGGCACTTGGCTGCTGGCAAACAACCCCAGGAAGCAGCATGGCCACATAGAGACCCCAGACCCAGGCCAACCACATACAGAAATGAATGGTTTCTGCCCAGTTCCACCTCCGTTGGAAAGGCAGACAAGCCAGTATTACCAGTCTTCTCAGTTTGTAAGATTCTCCTGAAATTCAGACTTGTTTGTTTGTTTTGGTGAACTAAGGTTTAAACTCAGGCCTTGCACTTGCCAAGCAAGCACCCTTCTACCTGAGCCACACACCCAGCCTTTTTTTTGGCTTTAGTCATTTTTCATACAGGTTCATTCTCATTTTAAATCCATTTTACTACTGCTGGAATGCTGTCGAGTGACTTGGCCTGGGCCACATTTCAAATCTCACCTCAGATTTGGACTGCAGAAGGAGGAATAACCACTTCATGAGGGCTAACAGACAGCAAAACCAGACAGTCCATTTGCAAACCCAAGATTAATCACAGTCACACTGTAAAACTAAGTTTTTATCATTGTAGCTTCCTGTCACCTCACCTGAGCTCTCTTATCTGGGCCCCTCTTTCTCAGATGAAAGCACTGAAACTCAGAACACTTCTGTGACTTGACAAAGTTGGTACAGAAAGCTGAGCTTTTGCCTCTTAGGATTTCAGCCATAGAATGTGGTTGTGTCTAGACATGAGCCAGGGTCTCACTCCTCCATCACCCAATCAGCAGGCCCACTGTAGGCTGGGCCCTCTCAAGCTGACTAAATACACCCACTCTCCCTTTGCAGAACATGCCAATTACTTTGGTGTGGATGAAAAGCTGGGGCCAGTGGCTGTGAGCATCAAAAGAGAGAAGCTGGAAGACCACAAGGACCATGGACCTCAGTACCAATACCGGATCATCTTCCGGACCCGTGAGGTAGGGAAGCATTACTGTTAAATAATAACGTAGTTCAGTAATAATGCCCCAACTCTGGGGCAAGTGCTTCTCTGTCTTACAGTCCTTCAATGGGCCCAGGAAAGGATCCTATAAGTCTCCATTCTTCAGAAAAAGAAACTAAGACTCATAGAAATTAATTTTTTTTTTCCAGTCTGTTGCCAGTCAGGGCCTGGGCACTGTCCCTGAGCTTCTTTTGCTCAAAAAAGCACTCTACTACTTGAACCATAGTGCCACTTGTTTTTTTCTTTCTTTCTTTCTTTCTTTTTTCTGTTTATGTGGTACTGAGGGCTCAAACCCAGAGCTTCATGTATGCTAGGCAAGCACTCTACAACTAACCTACATTCCCAGCCTTGAATGACTTGTCAGATCAGGAAATTAATGACCAGGCCAGCATTTGCATGCAGTATGTGTGACTTCTTCAGAGCCCAGAATTGTGCAATTTATTTGCAAAGGATTAACTCTAGTGAACCCAAGAAACCAATGAGAAAGCGAGGGGACATTCCAGGATTCTGAGGTATCCTGCATAATGGAAAGAAGTGAGGGAGTGAGCCTCAGGCAGGGCAGAATTGGCATATCTCAACAGGCCCTACAGTTGTGCCAACTAGCTCAGAACATGTCCCCCCTGGCTCCTCCATTCTGAGCTGAGCCTCCATTGCCCTGGATTAAAGGTTAGTCATGGCTAGGGGAGATGGCCTGTTAGAGGCACACTGCCCTAGTAAGAGGCTAAATTGTAAGTGACAGAAATCTATTTCTAACTGGCTTAAAGCCAGAAAGAAATTTGCTGGTTCTGTCTGCAGATCCCTTGGTTATGACTATCTTCAAGCAATGCCAAACTCCATTCAAGTTACCAAAACTCCTTAGCTTCCATTTGCATTGAAAAAGTCATACTTTTCTGTCAACAAGTTTTCTCCACATCTAGCAAAAAGGAGAGTAATACTCAGATTTGTGTATTTATAGCTTCCCATCAAAAGAGGATCTGATTAGTTCTAATTTGGTCAGAGCCTATGTCCCTGGCCAGTCACCTGGTGGAGGGCCTTTAGAGGAAACTGGTTAGATCTAGGACATTTTGCTGCACCCAGGGCTAGTCCTGGGAGAAATAATTCCATGGGAGCCTCCCGTAGGAAGAGGCTGGGCAGGCCTCAGCCAAAAGAGAAAGGAAACAAAGCAAGCAAAAGGGAAAGACTTCCAGTGAACCCCAACAGAGAAGATGTTTCCAAAAGAGAGGCAGTTGTCACCTAAACAGGACCCCAACTAGGGTCTCTGTCAGCCCTTTATTGCTCCAGCCTTTGTGGGCCAGCCTTTGCCCAGGCTTGGAAACCAGCAGGCCAACTGCCAGGGACTTGGATTATGGGGCAGCAAGTCCTGGACCTCATCCAGACTAGCAGATGCTACACCAAAGGCCCTTGTCCCATCCCATGTGACAACACAGAGACTTTGTGACAGCTCAGGAAAAGGGGCCCCAAAACCATGTGCCCAGACTGCAGGTGGTCCCAGCCTTTATTTCCCCAGCCCACTCTCCACTGTGCTCCCTTTTCTGGCCAGATGAGCACTAGGGATACAGTGGGTATAACACACACTGACACTTCAGGGGATCAGAGGACATGGGCAAGTGCTGAGTTCACGTAACAGTGTGAATTTTACAGCTGCATCACCACTGTACATCTACTTAGCCCTGTGTGTCAGCCATTGCTCTGTGCCTTTGTATTTGTTGACTTGCTTAAGTCATCAAAATTCTGTGGTAGAGACAGTCCTGTCCTGCTTTATATGGCAGATACACACACAGCAATTAGGATCTTCAATGAGTATCTGTGTGTCCTCCAATCATTGCACTTGGCTGTCTCTAGGAGTCACCTCCTCACTTAAAGAGTTACGAACACAGCTAACTTAGTGCCATTGATGCTATGTCCAAGAGATCAGAGGCCTGTGCTGTCCACACATATACACCTCAAGGCTGCCATAAAGGCATTGGGGCCCAAGCTGCCTTCCAAGCCAGCCGGTTGGCCTCCCCCAGATGGCCACCCCTGGCCACCAAGCAGACAGTTTCTAGCAGGTCTGTATCTCTGGGCAGATGGGATGTGAGCGTTGGCAACACCGAGCTTCCCACTGAGGCAGGAGCAGATTCAGAGCTGGACTCGTGCCCCATATGCCTGAACAGTGGCTCCCTAGCGAGGCAGGACAAGGCCAGTAGTACAAGGCTGTCTTGTTCCAAGCCCCTTGCTGGTACTGCTGAACTGGGACACAAGGCCCTCCAGCCATTAGACATTGTCTAGTCCACCCCACTAAAGGACAGGCCTTAGTTTTTGTTTCTTTGTTTGAGATGTTTCTTGCTATGTAGCCCAGGCTGGCTTAAAACTTGTTATTCTTGGGCTGGGAAGATGGCTCAGTGGTAGAGTGCTTGCCTTGCATGCCTGAGGCCCTGGGTTCAATTCCTCAGCACCACATAAGCAAAACGAAAAAAGCCAGAAGTGGCGCTGTGGCTCAAGTGGTAGAGCTAGCCTTGAGCTAGCTCTTGAGCTGAAGAGCTGAGGGACAGTGCCTAGGCCCAGAGATCAGGCCCCACAACCGGACCCAAAAAAAAAAAAAAAAAAAAAAAAACTTGTTATTCTTGGGCGGGGGGGGGGGGGGGGGTGGTAGAGTGCTTGCTTTGCATGCAAGAGGCCCTGGGTTCAATTCCTCAGCACCACATAAGCAGAAAAAGCTGGAAGTGGCACTGTGGCTCAGGTGGTAGAGTGCTACCTTTGAGCTGAAGAGCTGAGGGACAGTGCCCAGGCCCAGAATTCAGACCCCATGACTGACCAAAAAAACAAAAAACAAAAAACTTGTTATTCTTGGCTATATTCTGCTGGGCTCCTGGAACAGAGAGATCGAGGCTGGCCTGCTGTACCTGTGGTGAAGGCCGAGGCCTCTGGGTGCGGATGAGACACGTGCCCAGTGGAGGCAGTGGAGCCACACAGAGCCATGGCCAGTACAGTAGTAGCAGTTGAGCTGACCATTGTTGCTGCAGGATTTTCAGGCCCTTATGTTTTGCAAGCCATGAAGCATATGGAGTCTCAAGTAAACAAGTTTTTCAAAGCCTACCAAAATTTGCCTTCAGTGGTGGCTATTACAGAGGTGGATTTGAACCCAAAATGACAAAACAGGAAGCAGCAATAATCCTAGGTGTAAACCCTCCTGCCAAGAAAGGAAAGATAAGAGATGTTCATCGACGAATTATGCTCTTAATCACCCAGACAAAGGAGGATCTCCTTACACAGCAGCTGGAATCAATGAAGCTAAAGATTTACTAGAAGGTCAAGCTAAAAAATGAAGTAAATAGCCAGGCGCCGGTGGCTGACACCTGTAATCCTAGCTGCTCAGAAGGCTGAGATCTGAGGATCGTGGTTCAAAGCCAGCCCGGGCAAGAAAATCCTTGAAACTCTTATCTCCAATAAACCACCAGAAAACCAGAAGTGGTACTGTAGCTCAAGTGGTAGAATGCTAGCCTTGAGCTGAAGAGCTGAGGGACAGTGCTCAGGCCCAGAGTTCAAGCCCCATGACTGACCAAAAAAAAAATGAAGTAAATGTATGATGAATTTTAAGTTCATACAAACTTATGAGTATCAACTTTTTATGATAAAATGCCTCAAATATAAAGTTTAACAAAAGGCCAGGTGCTAGGGCTCACACCTGTAATCCTAGCTACTCAGGAGGCTGATATCTGAGGATTGCAGTTCAAAGCCACCCGGGGCAGGAAAGTCCATGACACTCTTATCTCCAGTAAGCCACCAGAAAACCAGGAGTGGTGCTGTGGCTCAAGTGGTAGAGTGCTAGCCTTGAGCTGAAGAGCTGAGGGACAGCGCCCAGGCCCAGTGTTCAAGCCCCACGACCCACCCAAAAAAAAAAAATTTTTTTTTAATTTAATTAAAAAAAAAAACTTGTGGGGCTGGGAAGGTGGCTCAGTGGTAGAGCACTTGCTTTGCATGCCTGAGGCCCTGAGTTCGATTCCTCAGCACCACATAAGCAAAAAAATAACTGGAAGTGGCACTGTGGCTCAAGTGGTAGAGCTCTAGCCTTGAGCTGAAGAGCTGAGGGACAGCGCCCAGGCCCAGAGTTCAGGCCCACAACCAGACCCAAAAACAACAAAAAGAAAACAAAACTTGTTATTCTTCTGCCTCTACCTCCCATGTGCTAGGATTACAAGTGTATATACCACCATGCTGGACTAGACCTTTTTTTTTTGGGGGGGGGGTCTGGTAGTGGGGCCTAAACTCTGGGCCTGGTTGCTGTCCCTCAGCTCTTCAGCTCAAGGCTAGCACTCTACCACTAGCACTCTACCACTTGAGCCACAGAGCCACTTCCGGCTTTTTTTTTTTTTTTTTTGCTTATGTGGTGCTGAGGAATCGAACCCAGGGCCTCATGCATGCAAGGCAAGTGCTCTACCACTGAGCCACCTTCCCAGCCCCCTTTTTTTTTTGTCAGTTGTGGAGCTTGAACTTTGGGCCTGGGCACTGTCCCAGAGTCTTCAGATCAAGGCTAGCGCTCTACCACTTGAGCCACAGCACCCACTGCTTCTGGCTTTTTCTGTGTATGTGGTGCTGAGGAATCGAACCCAGGGCCTCATGCATGTGAGGCAAGCACTCTACCACTGAACCACCTTCCCAGCCCTACGCCTTATTTTTGATAGGGCTAAAAAAGTACCAAATTAAAGGGTTTGGAGAATACACAAATAACCAAATAGAAGAAAATCTTAATAAGAAAGAAGTGTATCAGAGAAAAGGACTTATCTTGCCTTCTAGTTGGACCCATTTGTGTTTAGACTCTTACCTCCAACTAACTAGCAAAATCCAAAAGTAGAGGTGTAGCTTAAGTAGGAGAGCACCAGCCTTGAGTGAAAAAGCCAAGCAGGAGCTCTGAAGTCCTGAATTTAAGCCCCAATACTAACACAAAAAAGAAAGTATGATTGAGCATTGGGCAGGGCTCAGAGGCAATAGGGACCAGATGCTTATAACTTGTCTCCAGTGTAAAGATTGACTTCTAGTCTACACTGTCCCTCAGCTCCAGCAGAGGGCACTGCGGGACAGTATCAGCAAGCACAAAGATGCTGATTCTGGCAGTGCATGAATTGAAACCCACAACTCCAGGGCCAACCAACAGGGCAAAGCACCTGACATCATAGCCATTGCAATCTGTTTGAACACTGACTTACTCATGAGAAGATATTTGTGTGTTTATTAGTTCCCCAGGCCAGAACTGGGAACTCCTGACCATGAGATCATTCCATTCTTTCCACACATCTCTTGCCTAGGTCCTGTTTGGCAAAGGTGTTCTGTATGCTTAGAAACAGAGTCACGGCACACTTCTGCAGCCTCCTGTGTCTGTTGATTTAGCAGGGCAGGTTTTTTCAGTCCACACTGATCTGCAGTGTTTACCCCATGGCTTTAGTGTAGTTTGGATGCTATAATAAGCCTGAGGAGGGAGGAGGTTCTCCTTGTGATGTTGGAGGGCCTTTGCTGTGCATTCTTAGTGTGGTACCATATCTGGCTCAGAGCCAGGCCTCACCAGGTAGCCAGCAGCACTTGGTGGCTAGAAATGTACACCAGTGTCAGGAGGAGGGCGTTGGAGCAAAGGGGCTCTCAGGAATGGTGGGGTGAAAATAGGAACAACCACTTAGAAAACTAATTGGCAGATTAGTATGGTTGGTGATTTAGCAATCTCTCTTTGTTGTTTTTTTTTTTTGGTCCAGTCATGGGGCCTGAACTCTGGGCCTGGACGCTGTCCCTCAGCTCTTCAGCTCAAGGTTAGCGCTCTACCACTTGAGCCACAGCGCCACTTCCAGCTTTTTTCTTTTTTTGCTTATGTGGTGCTGGGGAATTGAACCCAGGGCCTCAGGCATGCAAGGCAAGCGCTCTACCACTGAGCCACCTTCCCAGCCCGCAATCTCTCAACTAGGTATAAACCCCAAAGGAAGTGTGTCCATGTGCACCAAGAGGTGCATCTGTAGATCTTTCCAACAAGAGCAGCTGGCAAGTGCTAGAAACAGTTGTATACAACCATAGAAAGAGTTAAATTCACCAAGGTGAAAGAACAGGCCATCTCTAACTAGCATCGTCAAACCTCTTAAGCACAGCATTATAAATTGGGCCTGGCACTGGTAACTCATGGTAGCTACCAGCTCAATCCTAGCTACTTAGGAGACTGGGATCGAAGATTGCAGTTTGAAGCCAGCCCTAGCAGAAAAGTCCCCATAAGACTCTATCTCCAATAAACCACTCAAAAACCAGAAGTGTCACTGTGGCTTAAGTGGTAGAGTGCTAGCCTTGAGCTCAAAGAGGCTCAGAGACAGGGCCCCAGGCCTTGAGTTTAAGCTCCACAACCAGTGAGAGAGAGAGAGAGAGAGAGAGAGAGAGAGAGAGAGAGAGAGAGAGAGAGAGAGAGAGAGAGAGAGATTGGTTGAGCATGGTGGTACACACCTGTAATTCTAGTACTCTAAGAGGCTGAAGAAGGAGTAGTGTGTTTGAAACCAGCCTGGTTTTAAGACTCTGTCTTTGAGGGGGAAAATGCTTTGGAGATGTTCGGCCTGTGTTAGAATCCTGTTCAGCCATTTGTCTGCTATGGTGGCCCTGGATAAAATACTTATCATCTTGGAGCTTCAGTTCCTTCATCTGTAAAGCAGATCTGAACCCTCCTGAAGATACCTATATACAGAATGAGGTTCCAGGTTGCTACAAAACCTAGAACCCAGGGAAATCAACCATAGTTCATAAATAGGACTTGTCAGGAAGTATACCAGTAAGGACTGTCTTTGGCTGAAAAGTAACAAGAGACCTACCTAGCTCTAGCCATACTATTTGCATACTCCATCACTCCACCCACAAACCCCCAGGACAGGGTCATTGTTTGTCTCTTTTACGAAGAACAGAAAGGGCACCTTGGAGGTAAGAACCAATGTGCCACAGTGAAACCAATGGAGGATATCCTTAAAGAGAAGAACACAAAGGTGCAATGCCTATGTGCATCTGATCATACAAAATAATATTTATTGAAATGAACTCCAGGAAATGGAAACAAAAGGTTTTTTCTTTGTTGTTGTTGTTGTTTCTTTTGTTTGTTCATTTACCTGTCTTTGGGAGGGTAAAGGGGAGGCACGGAAATGGAGGGACAAAGTACTCACTAGACACTGTTGAAAATGAACTATACAGCTTGTGGGTAGGGATAAAAAACTGGGAGAGAGCAAGGGAATGGGTGACATTGTCCAAAAGAAATGTACTCATTACCTGACTTATATATCTGTAACCCCTCTGTAGATCACCTTTATATTAACAGTGTTTTAACTTATACCTTTTTTTTGGGGGGGGGGGCGGTTGTGAGGCCTGAACTCTGAGCCTGGGTGCTGTCCCTGAGCTCTTCAGCTCAAGGCTAGTGCTCTACCACTTGAGCCACAGCGCCACTTCGGACTTTTTCTGCTTATGTGGTACTGTGGAATCAGACCCAGGGCCTCATGCATGCAAGGCATGCACTGTACCACTGGGCCAACTTCACAGTCCTATATTAACAATCTTTAAAATTTAAAAACCAGTGTGCACTCACTGCACTGTCACTGGGCCCATTTTTGAGTCACAGAATAAGAAGTACAGACTCAAGAGGTCTGAGGTCACCTGGTTGGGATCACCAAAAGGAGGCAACAGGTTTCAGTCCTGCCTCAGCCCCAGAGTAGTCTGCCCTCAGAGCGTCTAACATCACTCCTGTGCTCAAAGCCCTGAGAGCCCCTAACCCTACTCTCTCTTGAGCAGCTCATCACCCTGCGAGGCTCCATCCTCGAGGATGCCACACCCACAGCCACCAAGCATGGCACTGGACGGGGCCTGCCCCTGAAGGATGCACTAGAGTATGTAATCCCCGAGCTCAACATCCACTGCCTCCGACTGGCCCTCAACACTCCCAAGGTGACAGAGCAGCTGCTGAAGCTCGATGAGCAGGGGGTGAGTAGGGGCTTAGGGTATAGGGCTGTTGGGTAACTGTTGTATCAGTCCTTGTCACTGAATTTATTTTTGGCAGGTTAATCAGTTTCAGCAGCAGGAAAGAGCCATTGTCCACTTCTAAAGGGACTAAAAGCACTATTTTCAGAGCGAAACAGCCTCGGAATGAGATGGCCACCAGGGTTTCCTGCACATGCCATGTGTATACAGGGAGAGAGGCATCTTTCCTCTCTGCCTCTGCACACTAGCTGTGGGCTTCTCCAGCCCCCAGTGTAGCTGTTGGACTTAACAACCATATGCAGACTCCACCTAGCTGAATCTTAGGGCCTCAGAGCTGCTGATTGGTCTCCACTGAAATATGGCATCTATCCCTATTATTGGGGGGGTCACCCCCTCACCCCCTAAGTAACAGCCATAGCCCCAATCCCTCCAGGTATTGCTTTGCAGAACCTTGGCAGTGCATGTCCACTTCCTGTGGGGAGCCAGAGCTACTGGCTCTGCCTCAAGAACCACGTTGCTAGCTGTCCTCTACCTGCTGAACAGAGTGGGCACCTAATTGTGCCTTGGAGGGAGGAGAGACAGACAGGACATGCTCATTGCAAAGGCAAGGCAGACCATGGTATAAGTTCTAAGTGGTCTCATAGCATTTGGGTTCAGTACCTCAGAACTCTCTGCCCTGTCCTCTCAGACCTCCCTGCCAGCCAGACCCACACAGCCCTCTTGCCTTCACAGCTGTGCCGCAAGCACAAGGTGGGCATCCTGTACTGCAAGGCTGGCCAGAGCTCTGAGGAGGAGATGTACAACAACGAGGAGGCTGGTCCTGCCTTCGAGGAGTTCCTTGACCTTTTGGGCGAGAAGGTCTGCCTGAAGGGCTTCACCAAGTATGCTGCCCAGCTGGACATCAAGAGTAAGTGAAGGGCTTGTCAGCCCAGTTCCTGAAAGGTGGAGATCTGGAGGAGTGTAGTCCAGGGCCAACCCAGACAAATAGACCCTATCCAAAAAGCAAAGCAAAAAAGGGCTAAGAGTGTGACTTGAGTGGTAAAGCACCTGCCTAATAAGTGCAAAGTCCTGTTTTTCTAAACCCAGCATAAAAACAACAACAACAACAAAAGAAGGGGCAACTTAGCAGGAAGCCATCACCATATACCCACCCAACAGGCAAAAGTGAAAAGGCCTGATGCTGCTGAGGGGAAATGTGGACCAGGGGGAACTCTTGGGTGCCATTGTTGGGAAGGAAGCCATTGGGGAAAACATCATAGCATGTGTCAGGAAAGTATGAGAATAGCCTCCTGCAGGACAGCAGTTGTGCTGCTACACCTTATACCAGGGGTGTAGCCTATATGATAGCCACAGATACCTGTGGAGTGTGCTGTAGATGTTCATGCAGGGGAGACATGCGTGCTTCTTTGTGCCTGGAGCCTTTTGTGCCACATTGTTTGTACAATTCACCCGTGTTGCAACCATGCCTCACTCCTCCTGGCAGGGTATTTTCCCACAGCTTGGTATATCAGCGTGTGCTTGTCCACCCTTTGGCTAAAGGTGAGAAGATTCTCATACCCACATCCCAGGGATATGTGATTTCTCTAGACTATGTCCTAGGATGACAGCTCTGGGTTACCAATTAAGCCTATCTTCAGGTTTTCCAAAATGTTTGCATCAATTTGTTACACACCTAGTCAGCCATATAGAGTGTTCTTGTTTCTCCACATCCTCACCAACCATGGGTACTATTAAGACTTTTTTAGTTTCTGTCAATGTAGTATGCATGTAATGGGAGGTAAAATTACTTCTTGTATTGAAGTGTGGATTTAAGTTTAAAGGGAAAAAAAAAATAAAGCTAGCCAGATGGTATGTGGGATATGGCAGAAGCCCAGAGGCTCTGGAGCTGCAGTCCTAACTTGTGCTTCTGTCCCAGCTGACTCCACGGGGACTCACTCCCTCTACACAACGTACCAGGATTATGAGATCATGTTCCACGTCTCCACTCTGCTCCCGTACACCCCCAACAACAGGCAGCAGGTCAGTGGTCTCCAGCTGGCCCACACTTAGGCCCAGGACCTTCTCTACTTACCATCCTGCTCCAGTGGCTGTTTTCTGCCCATTCACCCAGTCCTGATACTGATATGTAGATCTAATGGAGGTCCTTGGTCTTGGAGAACCTTGATACCATGGCTATGCCATGAAGGAGCTAGAGACTGAGGGATGAAGATAGATGGGGAAATGATGATATCTGAGACCAGTTCATCTTTGGCTACTATGTTAGCCTCTAGCTACTCAAATACCTTCATCACTGTTCCTATGGAAAAGAAGAGTGAATTAGTCTCCATAAAAGTTTGACCACAGGGGCTGGGAAGGTGGCTCAGTGGTAGAGCGCTTGCCTTGCATGCCTGAGGCCCTGGGTTCCATTCCTCAGCACCACATAAAGAAAAAGCCGGAAGTGGCAGTGTGGCTCAAGTGGTAGAGCGTTGGCCTTGAGCTGAAGAGCTGAGGGACAGCATCCAGGCCCAGAGTTCAGGCCCCAGGACCGGACCCAAAAAAAAAAAAGTTTGACCATAAACTCAAACCAAACTGACATAAGACAAAAATGGAATTCATTGGGTTCTATCTCTCCAGTGCTCTGGGAGAGGGTTGGCTTTAGGTATGGCTCAGGTGATCTTACGAATCCTCTCAAGTTCTCACCTCTGCCTTTCTTTGTAGTGGCTTTATTCACAGTGTTGCAGGATTCACAGTGTTGCAGGAGCAACAAGGGCTGGTGTGGGAAGTTACATAGGCCACATCAGAGGCAGTGGGCCTCTGCATTGGGGAGGCCTCTGAAGCCATGCCAGAGACTTTGACTTTGTGTCTGCGGAGAGGGTTTCCAGAAGGTCTCTGGGCAAGGAGAAATAGGACTTGACTCATGTTCACAGATTCTCTCCCTATTCTGATGTCCATTTACCAGTTACTGAGGAAGAGGCACATAGGAAACGACATTGTGACGATCATCTTCCAGGAGCCTGGTGCGCTGCCCTTCACCCCCAAGAACATCCGCTCGCACTTTCAGCATGTCTTCATCATCGTCCGAGCCCACAACCCCTGCACTGAGAACGTCTGCTATAGGTACAACCAGTCCATCCTACACACGCCTACTGGCCCCCACAAGAGCTGCTCCCAGCACTCCAGCTAGGCCTGTCACATGTCCCACACTGCCTCAGAGAGTGTTCCAACCACCACAGCACAGGACTCCCTAACTCTGATAAGGAAGCCTTTGGGAATTGTGTTGGTATGGGGGATTCTGTAAGTGACAGGAAACCCACTTCAGTCTGCCTGTGCACAAAAGCAGATGTGTACATCAGCTCTTCAGGAGGAGGCTCGGAGGCACAGCTGGGCGTGCTCCACATTCCCTAATGGTGCCTCATTTTCTGGCAGCTCTTGCTTAACATTTAAGCAGCTACACATCCAGCAACAGAGAGAGAGAGAGCGCGCGCTCTCCTAGTTGAAAAAAAGGCCCCAATGGAGGCAGTCCAGTGGTTGCCAGGGCTTACCCCCACTACATGGACAGAGGGGAGAGGGGCCCAGGGTAATGGCCTTGAGGAAATCCAGGCGTAGAATGACCAGACAAGAGCCATCTGTGGAGGTAGAGTTAAGAGTTTTAGTTCACAAATGACAAGTAGCAGATCTTGAACCTGCTATGTATTCTCTGAAATGCTCCCCAGATTAAATGGCCATCCCCAGAGGACAAAGGGAAATCCCCCAGGGAGTAAGAGCAGGATACAGCTGTATCCTCAGCCATACCCACTTAGCACTCAGGCCCAGATCATCAACTTGTCCCTGTAGACTGGGAAATGGGCTAGGATGCACTGTTTTCTATCTTTCGAAGATAGTTTTTGAAACTGAAAAAGATAGAAGAGTGAAAAAGAATGTCTCTCCAGTCCCTAGATACTCTCACAGATGCAGCCATGGTGGCTGTTTCTGTGTGTCCTGAGTCCTGGGCCAATATGTGGACACACCTCCTCCACCTTAATACATTTGTGCCACTGTGCACACTGTCCCACATCTTATTAATAACTGTAGAACATTCCATTGTGAGGATATGTGATAATCTGTGCCCTCCACTGATGGGCATTGGGGCTGTTTCTGCATTCATTGCACACGACCAAGCATGCGGCTGTAGGATCAATTCCCACAGCAGAAGTGCTGGGTCAAAGGTAGGTGCCTTTGTGCACTGCTAATGTTGGTAGAAGTACTAGGTGTCGGAGAGAAGAGGGGTCTTCCAACATGCAGCCCATGCTTATGAGCAGCACTGCTGGACACATTGCCCAGTGGCTTCTGGGGCTGGCACATTGTGACATCTACAGGCACATCCAAGGCCTCACTTTCTCCCAGCCCATCCATTCCTGGACATAGGGCAGTAGTTACAGAATGCTGGCTGCTTGCACGGGATGGATGGCAGAGATTAAAGGTACAACTATTCCTTGGCAGCTGACAGCCCTGGTAAGGGAGAATGGGAATTGTTGCACACCATGGAAGAGAAGGCAGTACCTGTGTCACAGATGAGGAGTTGAGTTAGCCTTCTCCCATCCTTGCTGTTTGCTCCATTTCCCTCCTAACTGGCACTCCTAGCAGCCATTTCTCCAAAACCTGCCTCTGCTTGGTCTTGGGGATGACCGTCTTTCTGATGCACAAACTTTTTCTGTTTTTTTTTTTTTTTTTTGGTTTTTTTTGCGGGGGTCCGGTCGTGGGGCCTGAACTCTGGGCCTGGGTGCTGTCCCTCAGCTCTTCAACTCAAGGCTAGCGCTCTACCACTTGAGCCACAGTACCACTTCCGGCTTTTTTCTTTTTGCTTATGTGGTGCTGAGGAATTGAACCCAGGGCCTCAGGCATGCAAGGCAAGCACTCTACCACTGAGCCACCTTCCCAACCCCCTTTTTCTGTTTTTTTTTAATAATTTAATATGAGAGAGTTTTATTGCCAGGTGTATTATAGGAAGGCATGCCCAGAGGCAAGATAATTAGGAGTTCCAAGCTAGCTGGAACTACATAGGGATCCCCTATCTCAAAAAAAAACTTTAAAAGAAAAGGAAAAAAAAAGATATATTATGTAATACTTTAAATACTTTGAAAAGTACAGAAAATAATGTAACAGACACCCATGTGCCCACCACCAGATGTTAACATTTTGCCTTACTTGCTTCAGCTTTCTTTCTTTTCTTTATTTCTAAAGAAAGAAATGTCAGTGATACAACCAGAGCTGCCCCTCACCCATTCTCTGAGCAGACCCAACTGAGTGCTGGGCCCCACTGCACCCAGGCTGGTTTAATCCTCTGCCCTCCTCCTCCTGCACCCAGTGAATTTCTGATTGTTCTTCAAGACTGAACAAGACAAGTTTCTGGCACATTCCATAAGCTCTTGCCAAACATACTTCTACCACAGTTCTTACCACCCCACCATCCATACCATTTGCTAGTGTGGCCTTGCCTCCCTAGCCAGGCGCATGGAGTCATATTTGCCTTCCCTTATCTATTGTGGGAGAGTGGTGGGCACATAGTGAGCCCTGAAATGCCTGACTCGCGCCAGGCATTTCATTATAGTGTTACACCTCTAATCCTAGCTACTCAGGAGGCTGAGATCTGAGGATCATGGTTCAGAGCCAAGCCTGGACAGGGAAGTCTGTGAAACTTGTCTCCAGTCAACCACCAAAAAGCCAGAAGTAGAGCAGTGGCTCAAGTGGAACTCCAGCCTCAAACAAGTCAGGCAAATCCAAAAAAACACATTTTATTTGTGTTGCCTGAAGTATTGTTTTATCTGTGGACTCTTTTTTTTTTTTTTTTTAAAGACAGAGTCTGACTAGTCCAGGCTTACCTTGAATTCACTATATAGCTAGGCTAGCATTGGACTTGTGACCCTTCTGTCTACCTTCTGAATGCTGGGAAGGTAGGTATGCCACTCCAGGTTTAACCCAGTCTATTCATTGAAAAACTTTCCTTGTGGAGGAGGAGCAATAGGAGCTCTCAGTACTCACAGGCTGAGGTTTCCATAGAGGACAAATAAAATATATCAGCACCTGAAGGATGTGGCTTGTTCTTTACACCAACTTACACACATGCAGGGTAAGCATTCTGAAAGCTATCTTCCCCTGACCTTGACTGAATACCCTAGAAATGGTCTGCCCAGGGGCTGGGAAGGTGGCTCAGTGGTAGAGCGCTTGCCTTGCATGCATGAGGTCCTGGGTTCGATTCCTCAGCACCACATAAGCAGAAAAAAAAACCAGAAGTGGCGCTGTGGCTCAAGTGGTAGAGCACTAGCCTTGAGCAGAAGAGTTCAGGGGTAGTGCCCAGGCTCAGAGTTCAGCCCCACAATCGGGGGGGCGGTGGGAAGAGGGGATGGTCTGCCCAAAGACCAATCACTTGTGGGGGGGGGGGGGGAACTCCTACTTTTGATCTGACCTTTTTTTTTGAAGATCTTAGTGCTTTTCTTTCCATGTCTTAATAACTTCTTCCTTCTCAGCATGGCGGTGACCCGATCCAAAGATGCTCCTCCTTTTGGCCCCCCTATTCCCAATGGAACCACATTCCGCAAATCTGATGTCTTCAGAGACTTTTTGCTAGCCAAGGTGATTAACGCTGAGAATGCTGCACACAAGTCTGACAAGTTCCACACCATGGCCACCAGGACCCGCCAGGAGTACCTCAAAGACCTGGCTGAAAACTGTGTCTCCAACACCCCCATCGACTCCTCTGGCAAGTTCAACCTCATCTCCCTGACCTCCAAGAAGAAGGAGAAGACAAAAGCCCGGGCAGGCGCTGAGCAACACAGTGCAGGGGCCATCGCTTGGCGGGTAGCAGCTCAGGACTATGCCCAGGGGGTAGAAATTGACTGCATTTTGGGAATTTCCAATGAGTTTGTGGTGCTCCTGGACCTACGCACCAAGGAAGTAGTGTTCAACTGCTACTGTGGGGATGTCATTGGCTGGACCCCAGACTCCTCAACACTGAAAATCTTTTATGGCCGAGGGGACCACATCTTCCTACAGGCCGCAGAGGGCTCTGTGGAGGACATAAGGGAAATTGTCCAAAGACTAAAGGTAAGAGGGAAGGCTCAGCAGTGGTGTACCAGTTCCCGTGGTTGGCAGTGGCCTCTGAAAATACATTCCTCCATTCAGTCAGTCTGGGACAAGTCAGCCTTAAGAAAGTCAGAATTGTCCCACTGTAGGTATGGTGAGGCCTACTTCCAGGAGAAGGTGTAGGCCAGAGAGCTATGGCTTTCCATGCCTTCACCTCAAAAGGACAGAAGACATGCTTATTGATCCTAGAGTTGATAGGAAATACAAGTTTAAACTTAGGTTAAAAATGTAAGTGGTAGCCAGGCACTAGTGGCTCACATCTGTAATCTTAGCTGCTCAGGAGGCTGAGATCTGAGGCTCATGGATCAAAGCCAGCCTGGCAGGAAAGGCTGTGAGACTCTTATCTCCAATAAACAACTCAGAAAACTGGAAGTGGCGCTTTGGCTCAAGTAGTAGAATGCTAGCCTTGAGCTGAAGAGCCTAGGGACAGCTCCCCGGCCCAGAATTCAAGCCCCACTATCAACAACAACAAAAAAAAATGTAAGTGGTAAACCAGGCACCAATGGCACATGCCTATAATCTTGACTACTTAGGAAGCTGAGATCTGAGGATCACAGCTCAAAGCCAGCAAAGGCAAGAAAGTAAATGGGATTTTTATCTTCAATGAACCACCAGAAAGCCAGAAGTAGAGCTGTGGCTTAAGTGGTAGAGCACCACCCTTGAACACAAAAGCTCAGGGACAGCACCCAGGCACTGAGTTCAAGCTACAGGACTAGCATACACAAAAAAGCTCACTGGTAGTTGGGCATGGTGGCTCATGTAATCCTCAGCTATTTGGGAAGATAAGGAGGATTGTGGTTCCAAGCCAATCTAGACAAAAAAATTTGTGTATCACATCTCAACAGGAAAAGCTGGGCATGGTGGTATACACTGTCATCTCGTCTATATCAGAAAACATAAAAGGGAGGATTGCATTCTAGGCCTGCTTAGGCAAAAAGCAATAGCCCATCTCTAGAACAATAAGAACAAAAAGTTAAAGGTGTGAGCCGGGCGCTGGTGGTTCACAACTGTAATCCTAGCTACTCAGGAGGCTGAGATCTGAGGATCAAGGTTCAAAGCCAGCTCAAGCAGGCAAGGCCGTGAGACTTATCTCCAGTAAACCACCAGAAAACTGGAAGTGGCGCTGTAGCTCAAGTGGTAGAGTGTTAGCCTTGAGCCGAAGAGCTGAGGGACAGCGCCCAGGCCCAGAGTTCAAGTCCCACTACCAACAACAAAAAAGAAAGGTTTGGGAAGGTGGCTCAGTGGTAGAGCACTTGCCTTGCATGCCTGAGGCCCTGGGTTCGATTCCTCAGCACCACATAAGAAAAAAGAAAAAAGTCAGAAGTGGCACTGTGGCTCAAGTGGTAGAGCGCTAGCCTTGAGCTGAAGAGCTGAGGGACAGCGCCCAGGCCCAGAGTTCAGGCCCTACGACCAGACCCCAAAAAAAAAAAAAAGTTAAAGGTGTGACTCAAGCAGTAGAGTACCTGCTTAGCAAACCCTGAGTTCAAACCACAGTACTGCCCCCCCAAAAAAAAAAAGAACCCTGAAAAAAAGAAACCTAGGACTGGGGATGTCAGTCACATGTCATGCAAGCTGCTGCTCCTTCCGTCCTGTCAGGTCTTCTGTCTCTTAGAGGCCAAGTCCATCCTTCCTATATCAGAAGGTCAGAAGCCTCAGCATCAGACTAGGCTCCTCTTGCTCTGGTACCCACAGCCCATCTACCAACTTCACCTCCCTAGGCAGCCTCAGCTGCTGCTTCTCCTCCTGATGCCTCCACCCTAGTAGAAGCTGCCCTTCTCTCTCTCAGATTTTTGCCAGAGCCTTCTGCTGTGGTATTCCCCACATGGGACTCAGTGATCTGATCCCCTACCTCCTGTGCTCCACACAGAGTCTTCACCACAACTCTCATTTCTTGAGCGGGGACCATGCCAGGTCCTGTGCCAGGTTTCATGGTTTACCCACATCCTGTCAGTCCTACTCTGTCCCATGCCCACCCCCGTGCCTACTGTTAGCACAGTCCTTTCAGAGCTCTTTGCAATAGCTATCCCCCATCCCCAGTCTCAGTACCTCCAAGCTTACTGAGGAACCCCATAGTGACATGGGCCATCCCCTGTGAAGCCCAGGCCATCTTTAACCCTATAACATCCTGCATGTGCGCCATCCACATCCTGCTGTGGACCCTGAACGTCCCCCAAGCAACCACATCCCTTCATCTGTTAGTCATATAGCCCACGGATCAGCGATGTTTGGATACAATGATCACCCTAACAGCCCAGGCCTGCCTTCATGGGACTGCCATCCCAGGTAGACATCAAGACAAGCGGTAAATGCCAAGAGGTTAAAAAGGAAGGTGTTGAGCAGCTGTGGGTGAAACTCAGTGACAGAGCATACACTTAGCATGTACAAGGCCCTGGTGCCACCTCCAATAACACCATCAACAACAAAAAAGGGTGTTGAGAATGTCAGGAGAACCTCCTGTAGAGAACTAAATTAGGTAAGGACAGGTTCAATCCACGGCCAAGCTAAAGCCTCAGACATAGATAGCCAAGCTTAACAGAGTTTACCATGAATCTGGCTTCTGACAAAAACGGAGGAGTCTGACTTTCTTAAGCCCACATTCACTAGTAGGGTGATAGGTGCCCCCTTCAGATGGAACTCAAAATACACCATTTGGCTCTAACACCCACAGTTCACATCCCTGCTGACATTGTTCCCAAGCTTGTGGGAGGGCCACGCTGAGATGAGTAAGAGTTATCCTAATGAAGAAAGAGGGAGCCTTGTTTATAAAGAAAGAAGTACAGCTAAGTGCTGGTGGCTCACACCTCTAATCCTGAGACAGATCTCAGGATCACAGTTCGAAGCCAGCCCAATCAGGAAACCCTGTGAAGCCCTTATCTCCAGTTAATTACCAAAAAGCCAAAAAGTGGAGCTATAGCTCATGTGGTAGAGAGATAACCTTGAGAAAGACGCTCGAGGACTGGCACCAGGAGCAGGAGGGGGGGGAGCTATACATGCATCGTAATGAGCAAAGTGCACATAAGTGGGATCAGCATTGAATGGGCCTAGCCTAGTGCCTGACACACATCAGCATCAGCCCCACAGAATGTGCTTGGGCAGGGTGGCAGCAGGAGGGAGCACATTTTCTGTCCAGAATCCAGGAGCCTGAGCTGGGACCAGGTGATGCTCGCCCCCTATGGCCTTCTGGCACCACCTAGGACAGACGGGAGTCAGCAAGGGTTTAATCTCAGGCATCCTGATAAGGACACTCCAGAGGTGGTAACCAAACAGCTGAGCCTCCCTCCTGCCTGTTACCCTCAGGTGATGACCAATGGCTGGGAGACAGTGGACATGACCCTTCGGCGGAATGGGCTGGGGCAGCTGGGCTTCCATGTGAAGTACGACGGGACGGTGGCTGAGGTGGAGGACTATGGGTTTGCCTGGCAGGCTGGCCTCCGGCAAGGTAGCCGACTGGTGGAGATCTGCAAGGTGGCTGTGGTCACACTGACACATGACCAGATGATTGACCTGCTGCGCACCTCTGTTACTGTAAAGGTGGTCATCATCCCACCTTTCGAGGATGGTACACCTCGAAGGTAAGGGCATTGGCCTGAGTGGTGGAAAGCTCAGAGCTTTGGTGGCCTGGCCACCAAAGGCTGTAGTACAAGGGACTAGATGACTGGGCAGGGGAAATGGTGATGGTGATGGCATAAGAGTGGACACCTGTGTGCAGCTTCCCGCTCTAAGCTCTTCATATGTGCACTATTACATATCACCTCCACAGTATCCCCTTGAGCCCAGCCTTGGGTCTTCCCAGCAGAGCCAGTACATGTGCCAGCTAGGTCTGAAGGGAGGAGTCATGGACTGCTCTATATCTATTTCAAGGCTCTGGATCTTGTAGCTTTTTTTTTTTTAAACCACTCTGCAAAGTAGGTCACCTGCTCCTCTTCCAACAGCCTTTGAGATTCTCTAGAACAAGACAGAGACTGTGTCCTTTGATTCAGAGGGCATCTGCCTTTCCTGCCTAAGTACTGCTCTGGGGGGCCAGGCTGATGCTTAGGGGTACTGGCCAACTGGAGGCCTGGGCCAGAAAGGGGAGGGGCTAGGAGGAAGGGAGATGAGAAACAGGTCTGGCTGTCACAACCCCTGTATTGGGCCCTGTCCTAGAACTCTGAGCTGCTAAGTTTCAGGCTCTAATTTAAAGGTTACCTTTAAATAGGCCATCATGGCTCAGATTTGGCCAGCAAAACCTAGCCCAGTATAGACAAGGCCCCTCCTTGGCATCAGGCCTATGTTCTGGTTGCTTGGAGCCTCCCTAGTAATGAAGTTCTTCCTAGGGGGTGGCCGGAGACCTATGACATGAACACCTCGGAGTCCAAGGCTGAGCCAGAAAGCACCACTCCTGGGGGCCGGCCCCCCTATCGCAGCAATGCACCCTGGCAGTGGAGTGGGCCTGCATCCCACAACTCCCTGCCAGCCTCCAAGTGGGCCACCCCAGCCACTCCTGGTCATGCCCAGTCCCTGAGTCGGCTCCCGAAGCAAACTTCCATGGTCCCCTTCCGGGAGTCGCAGCCACTGCACAACAAAAGGTAAGAATCCTCAGAGGGAATCCCCATCACCCCATCTCCTACCCACCACAGCTGTCCTTCACCTCTCCTTCCTGTATTCTGTTCTCTTTTCAGTCAGTCCACCTGCCCTCTTACCCTTCTGCCTCTTTGAGCCTTCTCCCTCCCTCCTTACCTCCCTTCCACCCTTCCTTCCCTCTCTTCCTTCCTTCCTTCCTTCCTTCCTTCCTTTCTTCGCTCCCTCCCTCCCTCTTTAAACTTGAGAAGGGCCTGGGTCTCAGGTTGGAATTCTCTCATGCCAAGTGTATTAGAGTTCACCTAAAGGATAAGCACAAATTGTAGGACAGTGACTTCTTAGGGGCAGTGGAGGAATGAAGACCCCAGCTGGCGTCACTACCCTCATCCATTCCTTGGAATGAGTGATTACTTTGGAGAGTTCGATGATGATGGTATTTAATCCCAAGTATGCTCTTGAATACATTCTATATAAAAAGATAAAGAGGGCTAGGGGTATGGTTCAGAGGAAGAATCTGGATTCTGTCCCCAGTGACTCCAACTGGCAGAGGGCCATTTTGTCCCAAGAAAGGGACAAGAACCAGCCTTTGAAGCCCTTGCAGAAACTGGTCTTAGGCTGGCCACTGAGCCAGGAAGAGAGGCTCTTTGAAGACTAGAGAAGTCCTCCCCTCACCATGCTGTGTTCCTCTCTTCCAGGCCTGTCAGCTTCCCAGAAACTCCATACACAGCATCACCAGCAGGGGCCGACAGAGTCCCTCCCTACCGACAACCTTCTGGGAGCTTCTCCACCCCCGGCTCAGCCACCTACGCCAGATACAAGCCATCCCCAGAAAGGTCAGAATCTCTTCTTGTTAAGAATGTGGAATCTAATGGAAACTATGAATCCTTCTTTTCCAGGAAATCCATTCCCACAACTTTATTTTTCATTTGATATGATGTTTCTGTACTTAAGCTCATCAGAAGACTCCCCGAGGGTCTGACATTTAATGTTTCACATGAAAATTTCAAGCAGAGCTGTGGCTTAAGTAGTAGAGCACCAACCTTGTGTGAAAAAGCTAAAGGAGAGCATGAGGCCCTGAGTTCAAGCCCCAATAGTGGCACAAAAAAAAGAAGCTTCACCCAGGCACAGTGGCTCACGTCTGTAATCCTAGTTACCCAAGAGGCTGAAATCTGAGGATTGAGGTTCAAAGCCAGCCTGGGCAGGACTGAGACTCTTTATCACTGGTCAGCCAGCAAAAAACTAGCAGTGGTTCCAGTAGTAGAGTACCAGCCTTGAGTGTGAAAAGCCAAGCAAAAGCACAAGCCAGGCATGGTGGCAAAGAACTCTGATACCAGCATTTATAAGGCTAGGGTGGGAGGACCAACAGTTTGAGGCTGGCCTGGGCTGTATGGCAAAACTATGTCTCAAAAATAAAAAGGGAGGGGTTGGGAAAGTGACTCAGTGGTAGCATGCTTGCCTGGCATACATGAGGTTCTGAGTTCAATTCCTCAGCACCACATAAGCAGAAAAAGCTGGAAATGGTGCTGTAGCTCAAGTGATAGAGTGCTAGCCTTGAGCTGAAGAGCTGAGGGACAGTGCCCAGGCCCAGAGTTCAGGCAGGCCCCACAACCCACAAAAAATAAATAAATAAAAAATTTCAGTAATACAGGCCATGGCTTTTACTTAGAAGCCATCCGTGCTTCCATGCACACACGTAGTTCTGTGCAGTTTTATCACAAGCATCGCCACAAGACTCCTTATGTTCTATTCATAGCTACTGCATTGGTAACCCTTGGAAGCCATTTATCTATACTCCATCTCTTAACTGTGATTAATGAATGTTACGTGAAAGGGATCTAGTATTGTTTTCTTCACTAGGCACAAGGTCCTTGAGGTTCATCCATGTTGTTTCAGGTATCATTGTCAGCTCTTACTGAGTTTGTAACTGTGGTATGGATATACCACAGTTTAACCCCTCATCCCCTTGGAAGACATTTGGATGCTGAGTGTATACTGTCACAAATATTCATACTATGAACAGTACCTCAGGCATACAAGTTTCTGTAAGAAAATAAGTTTTCATTTGGGATAAATGCCCAAGAGTACAATTGCTTACCATATGCTAAGTCCATTTTATATTCCCACCAGCAGCGTATGAATGATCCAGTTTCTCCACATTCTCACTACCATTTGGTGTTGTTGCTATATTTCATTTTAGCTATTCTGATGGGTTTGTGGTGACATGTCATTGTGGCTTGAATTTGCATTTTTCTGATGGCTAACGAAGTAGAACATTTTTTCGTGTGCTAATTTGCCATCTAGTTATCATCTCCCTCGAAATCTCTATGCATATCTTTTGCCTATTTCTTTTCTTCCAAGACTGGAACTCGAACTTGCTATCTGAGTTGTGAGTTCGATATTGCACAGACTTTCTTGTACAGGCTGGCTTTGAAACATGATCCTCAGCTCTCAACCTCCTGAATAGCTAGGATTACAGGTGTAAGCCAGCAGTGCCCATCTTATTTTCTCCCAGTCTCTATCTTTTTTTCTCCTATTCACAAGATTTTATTTTCAGATAGATACATGGATAATTTTTTTTCTGTCTCTCCTGGGGATCAAACGTAGGGCCTCATGTTTACTAGATAAGCAGTGTTCCACTTGAACCCTTCTACTTTTAGTTTGTTTTTCAAGCAGGATCTTACTTTGCATTTCTAGAGTAGCTTGGATTATAGTCATGTACTACACTCCACAGCCTTTTTTTTTCATCTTTATGGGATTTTCTTAGACTAAAACTTCTTAATTTTGATGTGGTTCAAAGTGCCATTTATTTTCCTATTGTGAAGCATATGTTTGGAGTTATCCAAATCTCTGCCTAGTGCTGGGTCAGATTTCCTTGTGTGTTGTGTGTGTTTCTGTTTTGTTTTCCTTAAAGGCTTTACTGTTAGACATTTAGGTTCTTGATCTATTTTAAGCTGGCTTTTATCAGGTGAAAGGTTTGGGATGAGGTTCTTTTTTTTTTTTTTTTGCCTCTGGATACCTGATTTGGTCTGGCACCATTTATTAGGAACTGGCTTCCACTATATTACTTTTGCTCTTTAAAGCAAAAATTGCGTGTGGGCTAAAGTAGTGGTGCATGTACCTAGTATGTGCAAAGCCCTGCAAAAAAAAAAAAAAAATCCAACTCTGCAAAAAAAAAAAAATTGTTTTAGGGGCTGGGCATGTATGAGGCCCTGGGTTCAATTCCTCAGCACCACATAAGCAAAAAGAAAAAAAAAGCCGGAAGTGGCGCTGTGGCTCAAGTGGTAGAGCACTAGCCTTGAGCTGAAGAGCTGAGGGACAGTGCCCAAGTCCAGAGTTCAGGCCCCACGACCAGACCCCCCCAAAAAAATTGTTTTAGCCAGGCGCCGATGGCTCACATTTATAATCCTAGCTACTCTGGAGGCTGAGATCTGAGGATCAAGGTTCAAAGCCAGCCCAGGCAGGAAAGTCTGTGAGACTTATCTCCAATTAACCACCAGAAAACCAGAAATGACGCTGTGGCTCAGGTGGTAGAGTGCTCACCTTGAGCTGAAGAGCTGAGGGACAGCGTCCAGGCCCAGAGTTCAAGCCCCACGACCAACACACCCCCCCCAAAAAAAAATTGTTTCAATTAATAGGGGGGAAGGAGCTGGAGGTATTGCTCAAGCCATGTAGAGCATCTGCCTAGCAAGTGGGAAGCCCTGAATTTAAATGCTGGTGTAGCCAAAAGAAAAGAGGAGGAGGACTAATGGGCCTCTTTCTCTGCACCTGTTTGCAAGTCCACCCCATCCATCTATGTGCTTGATCTTGGAGTCCTCCCAGCAGCTCCAGGAGGCTGCTGACTTAGCTCATTTTAGAGGGGAAACTGAGGTTCAGCAAGGCAACATCTCTTAGCTGAGGTCACTGTTTCCATAAGCAGAGTTGATAAGAACATGGGCTTGTGATCCTAGAGGGTTATCCTGAAACCCCAAAACTGTCCTGTCTGAAGCCAGGCTCCAGTGGCTCATGCCTGTAATGCTAGCTACTCAGGAGGCTGAGATCTGAGGATCATGTATTAAAGCCAATAAACCACTAAAAAACCAGAAGTGGTGCTGTGGCTTAAGTGGTAGAGCACTTGCCTTGAGCTGAAGAAAGCAGGGACAGCGCCCAAGCCCAGAGTTCAAGCCCCACAACTGACAAAAAAACAAAACAAAACAAAACTGTCCTGCCTGCCCCCAAGGACTCAGCTTTCCCAGATCAATGATCTTTGGAGCCCCAGTTCTGACTCAAGGCAAACTGGACACAGGGAGGCATTCACACACACAATGCACCCCATGGCATAGAGAACCTCGGTGGCACATGAACCACAGGGAAAGCCCTCTGCCACCACCTCCCTTAGATCTTGGCCTTCCTTGGGTTGGGGGAGGGGGGAGATACAGAGTCTTCTTCTAGCAGGATCTCTGTCTGGGGACAGCTTTGGTGACTCCCACTCACCAGTCCCAAAGGCAGATGATGCCTAACATCTTTTTTCATAGAAAAATTCAGCTCAAATCAATGGACACTTGCCTGAAAAGGACACAGATTGCTCTTCTGTGGGCTGATTGTCACCACTCACAGTGCCATGTGTCAGCCCTGACTGAGTGCTGTGACAAAGGCCTGCTGGGATGACCTCTTGACAACCAGGGAAACTGAGGCTAGGAAGAAAGTGACCACACCTGGTTTGGCAAGGGGCAGTGGTGAGCTGGGAAACCACAGCCTACCCAGCTGTCTGACCCAGCCTGCTCCCTCAAAGAGAAAGAGAACCTGGGGTGGTAGCTCCTGGCAATGCCAGGTAGCTCACCCATCCTATAGCCTGTGTCCAGGGCCACCAAGGGCAGGGATGTAGACCCAAGTGACTCTTGAGTCCTCTTTCCCCAAGGAACCTACAGTGCCCTGTGCTCCTGCTGACGCCGCTTTCACTGGCAAGCTTCCCAGGCGAGCCTCATCCTGAGCCTCAGTTAATAGCAATTTCCAGGCTTGCTCAGACAGCCTTGCCAGCAGGCTTGTCGCCCCAGTCCACAGCGGAGCCACTGCTGAGCAAGTCATAGGCGCCTGTGGTTTTGACACTGACCTGTGCTTGTGTCCCTTTGCTCCCTGCAGGTATGCTGCCGCCCCGCACCCACTGCTTTCCTTTGATCCACACTTTTGCCACGATGGGATGTCCAGTGGTGACTCCTCCTCGGGCGGCCTGACCAGCCAGGAGAGTACCATGGAACGCCAGAAGCCAGGTAGGTCCCCTGAGCCCCAGCCACTCTCTTATTCAAGGTTTGAGAGGTGACATCCCCTCCCAGCCTGCCTGGCTTTGGGTCCCATTGAATGTCAAATTATGCTGTATATATTTTGTACTGTGAATCTGGCTTCTCTTGCTGTGTCTCTTCTTATTATTTCTTTTTTCTTCTTTCTTGTCCTCCTTCTCCTTTACCTCCTTTTCCTTTAATTCTCCTTCCTTCTTCATGTCCATGACCAGGATTCAAACTCTTGATCTAATATTTCCAATCATTGGCTGACACTCCACCGCATGAACCATGCCTCCAACCTCCTGAATCTGTTTCTTTTTTTTTTTTCCTTTTTTCTTTTTTTTTTTTTGCCAATCCTGGGGCTGGAACTCAGGGCCTGGGCGCTGTCCCTGAGCTTCTTTTGCTCAAGGCTAGCACTCTACCACTTGAGCCACAGCGCCACTTCCAGCTTTTTCTGTGTATGTGGTACTGAGGAATCATTCCAACCCAGGGCTTCATGCTTGCTAGGCAAGCACTCTGCCACTAAGCCACATTCCCAGCCCCCTGCCTCTGTTTCTTAAAGAACATTTTTTTCCTAGGAGTAGAACTGCTCCATCAGGATCAGGTGTTTCACTATCTTTTAAAGAAACTGCCACACACAATTTCCCCAAGTGATGAAGCCATTTACTGCTCTCGCTAACAACATAGTTAGTGTTGTGACAGGGTCTCCTTATGTGCCCTGGACTCATTGTGTGTATCCTAGGCTGGCCTCAAACTAGCAGTCCTCCTGCCTTGGTCTCTTCAGTGCTGGTTTGATATTTTAATTTGTATTTATATTTTTAATTTAATTTGTATTTTTCTCTTTTTGGTGGTACTAGGATTTGAACTCAGAGCCTCAAGCTTGCAAATACTCTTCCATTTAAGTCATGTTCACAGCCCTTTTTATTTTAATTACTTTTCAGGCTGGGAAGGTGGCTCAGTGGTAGAGCGCTTGCCTTGCATGCCTGAGACCCTGGGTTCGATTCCTCAGCACCACATAAGCAAAAAGAAAAAAGCCAGAAGTGGCGCTGTGGCTCAAGTGGTAGAACGCTAGCCTTGAGCTGAAGAGCTGAGGGACAGCGCCCAGGCCCAGAGTTCGGGGCCCACGACCGGACGCAAAAAAAAAAAATTACTTTTCAGCTAGGGTCTCATGCTTTAATCTAGGGTTGACCTTATTGTAATCTCCCTACCTATATCTTCTATGATGTTGGGATGACAGGCGGGTACCGCCATTCTGGCCTAATTTGCATTTTGCTAATCACTGATAGGATTGAGCATCTTTTCATGTTTATTGTCACATATATAAATTTGTTGATTAGCCGGGCGCTGGTGGTTCACGCCTGTAATCCTAGCTACTCAGGAGGCTGAGATCTGAGGATTGCGGTTCAAAGCCAGCCCGGGCAGGAGAGACCGTGAGACTCCTATCTCCAATAAACTACCACAAAACCGGAAGTGGCGCTGTAGCTCAAGTGGTAGAGTGCTGGCTTTGAGCTGAAGAGCTGAGGGACAGCGCCCAGGCCCAGAGTTCAAGCCCCACGACCGACAAAAAAAATAAATAAATAAAATAAATTTGTTGATTGTGTGCACACAATACTTACATATACATTTGAAGCCTGAGAATTCCAGAGGAATGGGTAGAGTGAACACAAAAGATAATGCATTGCCCTGGGAGAGGAAGATCTGGAGAGCTCCTGTTGGGGGATGTGAGGATATTCAGACAGCCAGGATGGTATCCATGTGTACCTCATCAGCTCCCCAGCACAGTGCTTCATAGCCCAGGATTTACTAGCCTGGAGAATTTCCTGGCAGAGCTTAGGTACTATCTCTTAGCTTTTTCACTCCAGTCTGGCTCTCTACCACTTGAGCCACAGCTCCACTACTGGCTTTTTGTTGGTTAATTGGAGATAAGAGTACTCTAGACTCCTATACCTGGGATTTCTTTTTTTTTTTTTGGTCCGGTCGTGGGGCCAGAACTCTGGGCTTAGGCGCTGTCCCTCAGCTCTTCAGCTCAAGGCTAGTGCTCTACCACTTGAGCCACAGCACCACTTCTGGCTTTTTTCTTTTTGCTTATGTGGTGCTGAGGAATTGAACCCAGAGCCTCATGCATGCAAGGCAAGCACTCTACCATTGAGCCACCTTCCCAGCCCTCTACCTGGGATTTCTTTGAACCATAATCCTAAAATCTTAGCCTTCTGAGTAGCTAGGATGACAGGCATGAGCCTCCAGCGCTGGTCGGCCCATGGTTCTTGACTTCATGCAAATAGGTCTGCCTCATGTTCCTGCTGTCCTGCTGCTGGTGGGGGCCTGAGGGTACCGCTTGCTCCTTCTCAGAGGGCTCAGCACTGCCTGCAAGTCTCCCATCTCAGCTGTTAGACAGATTTGGATCTTTCTCTTTTTTCCACTCAGTTCAGGAAAAGAGAAAAGTGTTACTTGGCTGTTTCATTACACCAGAGTGTAAAATGGAGAGGACATTTTCCAGCACTCCATGGACCTCAGATAGGTGTCACAGAAACTGAGGATTGTCTTCCCTTTTCCTCCCTCTGCCTCCTTGAGTTCAGTTCCTCTCACTTAGAATTTTGTTATAAAGTAACCAATCCACACACACACACACACACACACACACACACACACACACACACACACACACACACACACACACACACACACACACACACACACACACACACACACACACACACACACACACACACTTTAGGAGAATCTATGCTTAGAAATCATCAGGAAGTCTAGACTCAGCTAAAGGATAGATGAAGGATGGATGGCAAAGATCAAAGGCCATGGACAGAAACAAGGCTTTGCCCTGCATGCACAGGTCAAGTGAACAGGATTATCAGCAACCTGGTTTTGTGTGACTGTCATGTACCCAGCGTTGTTCTGTGTATTGTACATTCCTTCCTTCTGAAAAGTAGTAGGATTTTTTTTTGTTTTTTTTTGTTTTTTTTTGGGGGGGGCGGATCTGGTCAGTCGTGGGGCCTGAACTCTGGGCCTGGGCACTGTCCCTCAGCTCTTCAACTCAAGGCTAGCGCTCTACCACTTGAGCCACAGCGCCATTTCGGCTTTTTTCTTTTTGCTTATGTGGTGCTGAGGAATCGAACCCAGGGCCTCAGGCATGCAAGGCAAGCGCTCTACCACTGAGCCACCTTCCCAGCCCAGTAGTAGGATGTTTGTTATGATTCCATTTCGGGGTACTGGAAATGGTGGTGCACACCTGTAATCTCAGCAACTCAGGAGGATGGCAGTAGGAGGCCAGCTCAGGTGAAAAAGTTATTGAGACCCCATCTTAACCAACAAAGCAGGTGTAGTGGTTTGTGCTTGTAATCTCAACTATGAAGGAGGCCTAAGTAGATGGTCCAAAGGTAGCCATAGGCAAAAAAAAACAAAGCAGAAAGGGCCAGGGGCATGGCTTGAGTGCTGGAGTGCCGGTCTAACAAGCACAAGGCGCTGAGTTCAAATCCCAGTAGTACCACTAATTTGGATTCGTTAAGTTATATACATTTTCCATCAAAGGACTGCTGCCTTACATATGCAAAAAAAAACTCTTGCTGGGCGTTGGTGGCTCACACCTATTCCTAGCTACTCAGGAAGCTGAGATCTGAGGATCACAGTTCAAAGCCAGCCCAGGCAGGAAAGTCTGTGAGACTCTCATCTCCAGTAAACCACTCAGAAAACCTTAAATGGCTCTATGGCTCAAGTGGTAGAGCACTTGCCTTGAGCTAAAGAGCTGAGGGATAGTGCCCAGAGTTCAAGCCCCACGACAAAAAAAAAAAAAAAAAAACCACCTCTAGTAGCCAATAAGATAATAGATAATTGGTCCCATAGAAGAATGAAGGAGGGAGATGGACAAGTAATTTACAAAAGAAAAAAAATCTACCAGGCCAGTGAGACTGGAATTGTGCTGGGCCTCATTTGGGGATGGTGGTAGATTGTTGTATGTTGTTAAACGATTGAATCTGCATAGGGCTCTTGGGTTGGTGCCTGGGTACAGTAAGTGCTCAGCGAATGTTGGCGGCTTCTGAGTGTGCTGTACCCCACGGCTTAGGTTGATGGGGGTTGTACCTTGGGTGAGCAGGCTGGCCAGAGGGGTAGGACATGAAACCATATTTACAACCCAGTTGTTGTTTTTTCAGACCCTGGCCTGTGTCACCCTCTAACCACTGCTGTGTCTCTTGTCCTGCAGAGCCTTTGTGGCATGTGCCAGCCCAGGCCCGACTGTCAGCCATGGCGGGAAGCAGTGGGAGCAAGCACACCTCCAGGCAGGATGTGGCAGGCAAAGATTCCCCCAACAGGCATTCCAAAGTGAGTCCTGAATCCGTCTCACCTGGCCCCACCCAGGGAGTGGAACAGCCTGCAAGGCTGGGCAGCTCTCTTGGGGTGTGGCCTCTTCATGATACACTACCTGCAGCTCATCCTTCACCTTCCCATCTGTCCTGAGTAGGCCAGATGCTTGGTCTAGAGTATGGTCTGAGCCAGACAGGCTCACAGCTTCACTCCAGCCCTCCTCAGCTGGCCATCTTGAGTAAATCCCTTTACCTCCCAAGCCTGTTTTCTTATCACTACATCAGTCCTGGTAAATGAGCCCCTAGACCTCAAACAGTACAAGTTCATGTCCTTGTCCTATAGCAATGCAGTACAGATCTTCAGTGAGCATCTTTCCACAGGGTTGGTGGGGACCCAGGCTCCTTCTCCCTCATGGCTCTGCTGAGTTCTCTTCAGATTGAGAGGAAGAGAGGGGAATGAGAGGTTTTTTTTTTTTTTTTTTGGGTCCAGTCATGGGGCCTGAACTCTGGGCCTGGGCGCTGTCCCTCAGCTCTTCAGCTCAAGGCTAGCACTCTACCACTTGAGCCACAGCGCCACTTCTGGCTTTTTTCTTTTTGCTTATGTGGTGCTGAGGAATCGAACTCAGGGCCTCAGGCATGCAAGGCAAGCGCTCTACCACTGAGCCATCTTCCCCAGCCCGGTGAGAGGTTTTTATCCTGGCTTAGAGGCCTGGAAATGGCATGAAATCACTCCCACTTTCATTGCCTGCACTCTATTCCTGCAAGGCAGGCTGGGAAATGTAGTTGTATATGTCATTGGAGCTCTTGTCAGTCCTGTTGCCCATACTCACAGTATGGTAGATACTGGGACCCTCCACCACTTTCAGCTTTTTCTGTTTATTTGATGCTGAGGAATCGAACATGCATGTGAGGCAAGCACTCTACCACTGAGCCACCTTCCCAGCCCCCCTCACAATAATGAAAAGGATATGAGCCCCTGTCTTTATCCCAGAGGGGAAAACAAGCAGTGAACAGATGAGCAAAAATGTGTAGCGATAACTCCTTGCTATAGAAGAAAAACGAAGCCCAATTCAGTGACCAACTTTTAAGATAATGTGGTCAGTGAGGAGGTGACATTAAGCCAAACCTGGAATGAAATAGGAAATAAACCATGAAAATAGCCTAGGGAAGAATGGTGAAGCATCAGGAAAAATAAGTGCAAAGGACCTGAGGTGGACTATGCTCTGCGTGCTTAGTGGACAGCAAGAAGGCCAATGTGGCTAGAATAGAGTGGTCTAGAGGGAGCAGGTGAGGTGAGCAGAACAGGTGCTATTCCCATCAAGACCTGGTATTCTATGTGTACTGGCTTTTCCCCTGAGCAAGACATGCAGTACCAGGGGAAAGGATATGATGCAGTACAGAGAGGGCCTGTGGGTTGCAGTGGTAGGCAGGACCAGAGTGGAGTTAGAGGTAGAGGGGGAGCAGGCTGGGCCAAGGGTGAGTCCAGAGCATCCAAGCCACACTAGAGGAAGGTGGTGTGCTGTGGAGATGGGCCGAGCCCAGCTTGAGGCACATTGAATCTGAGGTGTGGGATATATACATCACCTATGAATGTCAGCTCTTCCTCTGAGCACCCCACAAGGCACTTACTTATTCTACCCTCCTTGCCATTCTTACACATGTGGAAACTGAGGCAGAGGAAAGGTAAATCCCTTGCCTGGGGTAACATGGCTGGGAAGTAGGAGCCAGGCTTAGAAGCTGTCTGGGGTGACGCCTGTCCTTGCCTTCTAGGGCGAACCTCAGTACTCCAGCCATTCCAGCAGCAATACCCTGTCCAGCAATGCGTCCAGCAGCCACAGCGACGAACGCTGGTTTGACCCTTTGGACCCCTTGGAGCCCGAGCAAGACCCCCTCTCCAAGGGCGGCTCCAGTGACAGCGGCATTGACACCACGCTCTATACCTCCAGCCCCAGCTGCATGTCCCTGGCCAAAGTGCCACGGCCCACCAAGCCACACAAGCCTCCTGGAAGTATTGGTCTGTGTGGTGGCCGAGAGTCCGCTGCAAGGCCCCACCACGCAGACAGGCGGCGGGAGGTCTCCCCGACCCCCGCAGTTGCTGGCCAGGGCAAGGGCTACCGGCCGAAACTGTACTCCTCAGGCGCCAGCACCCCCACAGGCCTGGCCGGGGGCAGCCGAGACCCACCAAGGCAACCCAGGTAAGGCACTGCCCCTAGCCCAGGTCTTCCAGAAGTCCCAGCCACCTTCCACATCCCCACAGTCCTGATGGTTGAGTTCTCCTTCCCAGAATTGTGCTTACTCTTGGAGGTGCTTACACACTCGTTTTGCTCGTGGAATTGAGAGGCTCATGGGCTACTTCCTGCTGCCCATCGATCAGTGCCCCTGCCTGTCTGTCTCACTTTGATTCTGCCTCTCACTTCTTGTTTTGCTGAGACCAGTGGATTTTTATGCTTTCTGAGGGTCACAGCCTGTATCAGTTAGGAGTGTGGTTGTCTTTGGCCGTGGCATCCAGGGAGGGCAGAGCTGGACTGGAGCAGCAGGTCTGGCACAGCAGCCCATGGAGGCCTCAAGACCTGGCTCTCTGCAACTTCCTCCCCACCTTCTTCACATACTGGCACCCCTGGTCTCCAGGTGGCCAACAGGGGTAGGAGGCTAGCAAAGGGAGAGACAGGTAACAGGAAAGGTTGTCCCGCTTCTGTGCACTAGTAGGGGTCATGGCCCATCACAGCTACAGGCTTGGTTTGGTCTTCCAGCCCCATAATGTAAAGCACTGATCCTCAACCCATCCCTGTTGTTTAGTCAGTGCAGACTGTTGGGCCCCACTTGAAGTTTCTGATAGGGGGAGGGGAAGCAATAAATAATTTGCCTTGTTTATTTGTACTCAGGGCCTCCTGCTTGCTCAGTAAGCACTCTGTCAGTCTCTGTAGAGTCAGAATAGGGTTTCGCTTACTACTTGGACTGTCAGGGATTGCAGTCCTCCTATAGGTGCTTCCCTTTGTCTCTGGGATGGGTAGGAACATACCTCTGTACCCAGCCATTGACCGAGACGGAATCTTGTGAACTTCTATACCTGGTCTGACCTCAGATGCAATCCCCTGATCTCCAACTCCCAGGTAGCTAGTATTCTTTAGTGAGCATTGTGAGCTGATCTACCCGCTAGGCAAGAATATTCAATTGTTTTATGCCAATGCTGTTAGTGCAGCATCTGGCCCCTGCTAGAAGGAAAGTGGCCAGAAGGAGGTGAATGGGTTTACCCAACTGCCAGCATAGGCTTGATAGGACCTCTCAGAGAAGCAGCCCCAACAAGTTTTACTACATAGTGTCCCCAGGGCTGGCCGCTCTAGCCAATGCCTTCCCCACTTCCTGGGCCAGTGGCTTCGTTGTCTATCCTGGGCAGTAGCTTCCAGCCCTGGGACCACAGCTCCCAGTAGAAGTTCAGTGTTTGAATCTATTTCTGCATAATGATACTTGTGTCAAAAAGGTGAAAGCAGTGGTTTCCAGAATGATCCTTGACCTTTCTGTGTATACCGCCCTTGATTGGATCTTGTCGATCTGAATGATGTCGTGACTGTGCAGTGTCTCTGCATGACTCTTGACAGCTTTGAAAGGCACCATAGTTGACTGGCAGCACTCACCCTGGGTGCCATGAACCAAGGAGCTCCTGAAGGCACTCAGAAGGGCAGAGGAGGAAACAGCAGTGGGGGTGGCAGGGGATGGGGGTTGGTAGGAGGGAGGGAAAGGAAACCAAGTGAAGTCTCTGCCTCTCCCTAGAAAAATAGTTCTCAATCTTCTGGGCTTGAAGACTGCTGAACAGCTCCTCTACTCACTGAATTATTCATCCATTCATTTCACTTGTGAATATTTCTTGGAGATCTGTTCCATCCCAGACCTAGGCTGGAGCTGAGGAGAAATAATAAATTTAAACAAGGCCTCAGCCCTCACCCAGATGACAGCTCGATCATTGCTGAGACAAATTCAGAACTGCACCCACCTAAAGGACAGGGATCTGGGGCCAAGAAAGTCTGCAAGAGGGTGGGGGGTACTCTGGCTTCGACTGTAGTGGCCCCCATTCTGGGCATAGACCCATGTTGGTGATCCTAAGTAATTACAGCATTTTGAAATCTGATGTAAAGGCAATTATGCCCAGAGTAGTGGAAGCTGAGGCAGGGGGTGGGTACAAAATTACCCAGTGTCTTCTAGAAGGATTTATAGAGCCCACAAGTAGAGAGAACAAATGGGAGGAGAGCCTCCTGCTACAAAAAGAGTGCCCTGTGGTTGGGAGCTTTAATTTGCATACAGACAATTGATGCTAATTGCAAATCATTCTTATCTACTCATTAAAGCCGCTTCCTGAAGTTTTCTCCTAGGCAACGGGGCTTTAGTGTGGAACAGTGTTTCCCAAAATGGGGTGGTAGAGGTGATTTGGGTGGTGTGGGGAGGGAAATGTCTGCTCTTAAATTGTTATAGGTTTGTTTTTTTGAGGCCGGAAAAGGGTTTCCCATCCATACCCTGACTTGTCACATCGTGCCTTGGTCCTGGTTAAGTGATTTGACCTCTCTGAGCCTCAGTTTCCCTACCTGTGAAATCAAGGATAAATCACATACCTCAGGGTGATGTGGCCAAGTTTAAATGAGCCAGTTGTAGCTGTGCAATCCTGTAATCCTAGCTACTCTAGAGGCTGAAGTTCAAGGCGTACTTGGTAGTTAATGCAAATCTGAAAAACAAGAGTTTAAAGCAAAAGAACCTGGGATATGGCCCAAGTAGTAGAGCACTGGCATACCTAGCAAGCTCAAGGTCTGAGTTCAGTCTCCAATACAGCTCCCCCAACACTAAATAAGTTTAAAAAAAAAAAAAAAAAAAAGCCCTTAGAGCAGTACACAGCAGTAGCTTTCAGGCTGAAGGTAACTATGATTGAGTGAAGATTATTTAAATAAAAAAAATTAGCTGAGGGCTGGGAAGGTGGCTCAGTGGTAGAGGGCTTGACTTGAATGCTTGAGGCACTGGGTTCAATTCCTCAGCACCACATAAGCAGGAGAAAAAAAAAGCCGGAAGTGGCGCTGTGGCTCAAGTGGTAGAGTGCTAGCCTTGAGCTGAAGAGCTGAGGGACAGCGCCCAGGCCCAGAGTTCAGGCCCCACGACTAGACCCCCCCCAAAAAATAATAATAATAATAATAAATAAAATTAGCTGGGCGCCTGTGGCTCACGCCTGTAATCCTAGCTACTTAGGGGGCTGAGATCTGAGGTTGTGGTTCAAAGCCAGCTGGGAAAGTCCGTGAAACTCTTATCGCCAATAAACCACCAGAAAACCGGAAGTGGTGTTGTAGCTCAAGTGGTAGAGTGCTAGCCTTGAGCTGAAGAGCTGAGGGACAGTGCCCAGGCCCAGAGTTCAAGCCCTATTACCGACAAAAAATTTAAAAAAGGCTGACCTCAGATGAACAGAAGAATGTTAATAAGAATGTCTCTTTGGGGGCTGGCAAGGTGGCCCAGTGGTAGAGCACTTGCCTTGCACGCATGAGGCCCTGGGTTCGATTCCTCAGCACCACATATGCAGAAAGAAAAAAAGCCGGAAGTGGTGCTGTGGCTCAAGTGGTAGAGCAGGAGCTGAAGAGCAAGGCCCACTGCCGGACACCAGACCTAGTAGACCTGGGGAGACAGCAAGCAAATAATGACCAAAGTCCATGAGTAAATTGTACTAGGAGGTAGCCTCAGTGGAGGCAGGGCAGGGCAAGGAGCATTGAAAGAGGTCAGATTGTCGTGGTGGTCAGAGCCCAGTTCCAGCAAGATTATCACTATGTTAGACATGACAATTTAATACCGGGGGATGTGGGTGCCATGGAGGCATTTGAGCTTACAACTTGACATGTTTTTTAGAGGACCACTTGGCCAGGTGTGGTGGCACATGCCAAAACTTCAGCACTTAGAAGGCTGAGACAAGAGGATGGATATAGTTCCTGGCTACCCTGACTCAAGTAGAGGAGGGTGGGGGGAGTCACTGGGCCTCTCTTTGGGAAATGGACTGTTTAGAGGAGGACAGTGATGGGCTTCAATACCCACTTAGAGAACCCCACCCTCTCCCTTCCCTGGCTCCAGCCCCTGCTTGTAGCAGTTGGTGCCCATCCATGACTTCAGCGACTTCACAGACACTCCCCCCAGACGCTCGTCATGGAAGCCTGGCTGCCAGGCTTACTGCCAGGCGCCAGTGCCTTCTGTGAGCACCACTGAGGGCCGAGCCGGCTCAGGCGGGCAGCCACCTGGCCCCACCCTGCCCTGAGGCAGCACACACGCCAGAGCCTTCTGGTTTCCAGAGCAATCTGTCAGAGCCGTGCAGAGCAGAGCAAGCAGAGTCCGCTCCACGTGGAGCTGACGCAGCTGGGCGTTCCCGCAGGCAGGAAGCACGTGGCTTCGCTTCCCGGGGCTGGGCCAGCAGTCTTCGGAATTCCGTCTGGGCACAGCTCTAAAAGGTAATCTGGGAGCCCTGGGGTCCATGGGGCTTCCCTGCCTGCAATAGTTAAGAGGTTGGGGTCACACAGGCCTACTTAGCCAGTTTGGAAACTAGAAACTAGAACTTAGGCAGTTTGAGGGAGAAAGCAATGGAGTAAAGGGATAGTACAAAGGTCCTGAGGTAGAAATGTTTCTGCATATTTGAGGGATAGTGCCTTGTGTGGCTGGAGCAGAGTTGTCATCGCAGATAGAGTGAGGCCTTACACAGCCCCTTTGGCTGTGGTGAGGAGTCTGGGAGGATGAGGGAAGGCTGTTTCAATGGCTCTGACAGGTGAGCCCAGGTAGAGGTGCCAGCAGTTGTCAAACAAGGCTCTATTTTAAGTCTTTATCCTTTGTTTCCACATCCTTGAAGACCTATCATTTCTGCTTCTCAGGTCACAAGGTTGGCCCTTCCTGGATCCTACCCTGAAGTCTGCCAATTCTAGCCCCGTGCTGGGACTGGGCCAACTGGAGCCCAGGGCAGATATCAGGGAGAGAAGCAAGACTGGTCCAAGTGGGGTGCAGTGGCTTAAGCCCATAATCCTAGCTATGTGGGAGGCAGAGCTGGGGGTGGGATCATGGTTCAAAGCCAGCCTGGAAATAAAAGTTCACAAAAGTCCTTTTCTCTCCCCCATCATTTCCAGTGATCCCCAGCGGCAGGGGAACCACAAGTAGCAGGATCACAGCCCAGCCCTTCCTGGGCATAAAAAGTCAGATGTTCCTTCCAAAAAGTAACCAAGACCAAAAGATCTGGAGGCCTGACTCAGGTGGTAGAGTATCTGCCTAGCAAGAGTGAGACCTGAGTTCAATTCTGAGTGCCACAAAAAAAAAAAGGACTGTTCCAGGGCTAAACCAGGCATCTACCAAACAGCACATGATGGCTTGGCTGGGCTGTGGAAGCAAGTGGTATTACTTCCTGGTTCTGTGTCTCCCTGCCTATGTCCAGGCTCAGCTTCACATCTATGGAATGGGCCAATCATGAGAACCACGGCCTGAGGTTGCGAGGATGAACTGTGACTTAAAACTGTGAATTTAAAGAGCTTGCAGCAGGGCCTGAGACATAGCTGGGTACGGAAATAGCAGCTGCTGCTGTTTTATTGGCTTGTATTATATATATGACTTGTTGAGAGCCGAGGTTTGCATCCTTGCTCGGTCCCTTCCAACTGTGTCACTGGAGACAAATTCTTAAGTCTGGGCCTCTGCTTCCCCACTTGAAATATGCTAGCGGTAGTTTCTGCTTCATTGTTACAGAGCCATTCAGTGAGGTGGTGCCTGAGGGAGGGGCTGAAAACAAGGCCTGGCTGTGTCACTGCTGCCACACCTTGTCTTTGTGCTGTTGTCCATCCTGAGTCTCCATTAGAACCTGTCAGAGCCCCCAGACCCACATGGACAAGCCACAGTGCACACAGGCACAGCAATGGGGCCCCTCCCTCCTGCCTCTGGTTTCCAGCTCTTACGTAAGCCACAAACCCTTTTCTTCTAGATTTACTTCTTTAAGATATAAAACATAGCTGGGCACCAGTGGCTCATGCCTATAATCCTAGCTACTCAGGACCCTGAGAGGTGAGGATCACAGTTCAAAGCCATCCCGGGCAGGAAAGGCCGTGAGACTCCTATCTCCAATTAACCACCAGAAAAATGGAAGTGGCGCTGTGGCTCAAGTGGTAGAGTGCTAACCTTGAGCTGAAGAGCTGAGGGACAGCACCCAGGCCCCACAACTAACCAAAAAACAAAAACAAAAAAAAGATATACAACATAATCACATGGCCTCTGGTTGAAGGTGGGTGGAGGGCAGAGCAGGACACTACCTCTCCTGTACCCTAGTCCTGTCTGAGCCCCTAGCAGAGCTTCAAGCCCTGAAACACACCATCTCCCTCAGAGCTGCAGCTGGGAGAACAGGGCCAGAGCCCTGGGCTGAGCACTTAATTGTGTGATCTATAGGACAGGTATTGTTGCTGGCTCGTTTCTCAGAGGAGGAAACCATCCCTGAGGATGAGGGATGACCCAGAAGCCATTAATGCTAGTTGGAGCTGGGCTTGAGACCTGGCTAAGCAGACATCAGAGTCCATGTCCTCATCAACCTTGCCATTAGTCGATTCTGAGGCCCAGGGAGATCCCAAGTACATGAAGGAACATTCTCACTGGTCACTGCAGATGGGGGTGAAGACTCCATCTGGGAAGCACACCTGGCACCTGCCATGGCACTCATGATCTGTGAGGTGTGAGAGGGAGCACCCCTCAGGCTGAGATGGCCCTCGTGTCCTGGGGAATAACTGTCAAGGCCCTGCTTTGCTAGAAGAGCCTAAAGACAGGTGGTCATGACAGTGCTAGCCACAAGAAACAAAACCCCAGCTCAACTAGAAGAAATGTATGTCTTACTTCTACTTTACTTTTAATCAGTAAATGATAATTGTGTATGTTAGAATCCTCTGTCTCTCGGGCTGGGAAGGTGGCTCAGTGGTAGAGCACTTGCCTTGCATGCATGAGGCCCTGGGTTCGATTCCTCAGCACCACATAAGCAAAAAAGAAAAAAGCCGGAAGTGGCGCTGTGGCTCAAGTGGTAGAGCACTAGCTTTGAGCTGAAGAGCTGAGGGACAGTGCCCAGGCCCAGAGTTCAGGCCCCATGACCAGACCCAGGGAAAAAAAAAAAAAAAAAAGAATCCTCTGTCTCTCAATGCCTTTTAAAATTTTCATCTTAGAGTTTAACTTCCAGGTGTGTTTGTTTTGTTTTTTAGGTATAAATGTCTTCGTATTTATCCTACTTGGGGAGTGTTGAGCTTCATAGATGAGTAAACTAATATGGGGGGGTTTTTTTGGAGGGGGGGAGTTTAGGTTAGCCAGATTTAAGACTTCTTCAACCATTATTTCTCCAGCCCCTTGTTCTCCTCCCCTTTGTAAAACGCATGTTTAAGTCTTGGTGTACCCTTGATGCTATCCCAAAAGTTCTGCTCTGGAAGAACTGCCGTATCCATCAAGCCAGGGAAGGTGGGCAGGCAGCCCTAGGCCAAAATGCCACAAGTTCTCTCTGCTCTTACCCACAAAGCAGTGGGTTTTCATGACTCAAGTGGTAGGGTACCACCCTGTGAATGAGAGCTCAAGGCCCTGAGTTCAATCTCCAATCCTGGAACCCTCCACCCTCCCCCTGCCAAAAAAAAAAAAAATCAAATATTTGTATCCTTCTCATAAGTGAACTTTCTTTTCCTTTGTCTTTGCAGTGACATGGGCTCCAGGGCTGGCTACCCTGCTCAGGTTTACAAAACAGCCAGTGCAGAGACACCTCGGGCCTCTCAGCTGGCTCAGTCCAGCCCCTTCCAGCTCTCCACCTCTGTCCCCAAGTCCTTCTTCTCCAAGCAGCCTGTGCGTAATAAGCATCCAACAGGGTGGAAGAGAACGGACGAGCCCCCACCACGGCCACTCCCTTTTACTGACCCCAAAAAGTAAGTGCCTGTGTGCGGTGTAGCCCCGAGTCTCTGATACAATAGGACGATCATGCCTGACTCTCACTGAAAAGATGACTGTGGGGATCCACAAACTGAGGATACAGCTGTGAGCAAGAAGACAAAGGCCCCTGGCTTTGGGGAGCTGGCACGGGCTGGGGTGATAGGAAGTAAAGTAGGAGTACCTGGCGAGTGGATGAGGAAATTCAGGCAGGAAAGCACTGATGGCTCACACCTGAGATCTGAGATCTGGTCTGAAGCCAGTCTGGGCAGGAAAGTCCATGAAAACCTAATCTCCAAAAAAGCAGCAAATGGTTCTGTGGCTCAAGTGATAGAGTGATGGCTTGAGCAAAAAAAAAAAAAAAAGCTCAGGGACAGCATCCAGGTCCTGAGTTCAAGTCCCAAGGCCAACACAAAAAGAAAGGAAGAAAGAAATTCAGGCTGAGGAAGAACACATGCAAAGACCCTGAGGCAGGAGCACATATCTGCTGTGGATGGAGGGTCTGTGTGGCTTCAGCCGTGTGGATGAGGAGGGTGATGGGATGTGAGGTGACAGCAGCAACAGGGACCGACCACGGAAGAGCTTGGGAGCTGTAGTTAAGGGCTTTGGCATCTGCTCTAAGTGCCACTGAGCCACTAGATGGTATGGAACAGGCCAGACATGGCCTGAATTGTTTACTTACAGCATCCCTGTCACTACATACAGAGCAACCCACAAGGAGCCCTGAATTGCTGCTGTCCAGATGTAGGGGAAGGGGGAGAGGGGATGGACCTGGGATAATGTCTGAAGCCAGCACCCAGGCCTTTCCGACAGGGTAGTATAGTAGGAGAGAAATGGAGGACAGATACTCAACTGAGCTGAGGGGCACGGCATGGGCATGGGGGGCTCTGGACATGCCAGACCAAAGGCAAAGGAAGAGGGACTTGGAGCCCAGCAGAGAGGGATTGAAGTGGACAAAGCGGAGCCAGGAAACGAGGCTGACATGGCACTGCCAGCAAAAGGAGCCCAGGGTAGAAGCCATAAGAGACCAGGAGGTTGGATTGGACGAGCCTGAGAACTAAGTACAAGATCAAGCCTTGAAGGTCACCTGAGGTGTCAGAAAGGCTGAACTGAGCACCTCATTTGAGGCGTTTTGCTACAGAGCAAAGAGAGGAGAGGGTAGGACTAGGGTAGGACTGGAGTGGGGCTCAGTGGTGGAGTGCTGGCCCAGCATTCACAAGGACCCTGGGTTCCAACCCCAACACTTTTTTTTTTTTTCTTGATCCACTCATCTACTGAGGGACATCTGGGTTGGTTCCATATCTTAGCTATGGTAAATAATGCTGCAATAAACATAGTCATGCTGGTAGCTTTAGTGTGGTCTTGTTTGTAAACATTTGGGTAAATGCCCAAAAGTGGGATTGCTGGGTCATAGAGGAGCTCTATGTGGAGTCTTTTGAGGAACCTCCATACTGCTTTCCAAAGTGGTTGAACAAGTTTACACTCCCACCAACAATGCAGTAGGGTTCCTTTCTGTCGGCATCCCATCCAGCATCTGTTGTTATTAGAGTTCTTGATTTTAGCCATTCTAACTGTGGTGAGGTGGTATCTCAATGTTGTTTTGATTTGCATTTCTTTTATGGCTAGGGATGTTGAGCATTTCTTCATGTGTCTATTGGCCATCCTTTCCTCTTTAGAGAAGTTTCTCTTTAAGTCTTTAGCCCACTTATTTATTGGGCAGTTGTTTCTTTGAGGATTTGTTGTTGGGGGATTTAATTTTTTGAGTTCCAGGTATATTTTAGATATGAGACCCTTGTCCTTTGTATCAACCCCAACACTTTTACAAAAACAAGAAAGAAAGAAAAAGAAAGGATCTGGAGTTTTCACTTGGGGAATGTGATCTCACTCATATTAAGCACTTACCACATACCAGGCCCAGTTCTAAGATCTCCATGAATTACTTCAGCTCTGGGGAGTTGATCCTTTCCCCATTTTACAGATGAGGCAACTGAGGTCCAGGGTCACACAACTGGCCAGGAGTCAGCCCAGGAAGCCAGACCCAAGGCTCATGTGCTGTTGGATGGGACACTGCCCTCCTAACATCTTTATGAGCTGGATGGGCTCAAACTTGTGATGACAGAGCGTAGAGGGGGAGTGATGGCAGGGGACATCCAGGCCCCTGGAGGTGTGGACAGGCAAGCTATGTGTCCACACTGGGAGCCTAGGTCAGGTGCCTTGCTGACAGCCAGAGGGGATTCCGAAAACTCCATGCACTCCCTGCTTCTATCCTTCAGTGGCTCCCCTTCTCTCCACTCAGAGCCCTGTCTGCCAGCCAGACTGCTCTACTCACTTTGAAGGCCCAAGCAATCCCACAGAAAGGATCTTGTTCTTACCCATTTCCAGACCAAGAAAGGAGTGCCTTGACCAGGATCAGGGGGTTGTGGCCTGGCCTGTAATGGCCAGTACTGGCTCCAGGCTCCCTTCTGATTCTGAGACCTCTCCTTGAACCCCAGTCCACCCTGCACCACAGGCTATCCCCACATGTCCAGCAGCTCCTCCCAGCAGTCTTCTCAGGACAGTCTGTCTGCTGCCTGGGTTATGGCCTTGGCTGAATGTGCTTGCCAGCCTCATTGGCACAAGCCCCAGCTCAACCAGGCCCATCCGTGCTAATTAGCTTAATTAATGGGGCCCGAGGGAGCCACCCCAGTTGGAGGCCAGAGCTCCTAGTCATCTGGGATCCAGCCCAGCCACATCTGACCTGCTCGATGCCTTCCACTAATGCCAGCCTTCTCTTCACTTTTCTACAACATGGCAGAACCCAAACTTGGACAACAGGCACATCAGCTATTAGGCATGTGCAGGGCTGTAGAACAGAACCTTGAGGATTTTTTTAACATGTGTTTATGTTTTGAAAGATAAAACACAAGGTAGAAACTAAAATAGTACAGAAGGATTTGCAGCAGCAACAACAAAAATAAGCCCCCCTCCTTTCCCTGGCCCACAGACTCTACTCACAAGTGCCATTATTTCCTTCCTTCTGCATCTTCCCAGATGTGTGCCAAACATGACCAAGTGCATGTGATCATATGTGTCTCTTGCTCCCCTTTTTCATAGATCAAGAGAATCACTTCCTGCCTACTCACTTCCCCACTTGCTCTTCTCCACATGGGAAAGTGGTTTCATTCTTGTTAATGGCTATGGAGAAGCCCCTTTACACACACCTCCCACCAGGTTACAGGTTTGGGCAATTGGAGAAACCAGAGATCTGGAGACAAAAAAAAAAGAACAGACATCATGTAAGCCCAGTTTGCAGTGCAAGGGGTACCAGGACTTTAGACATGCCTGGCAGGCATGCTACTACTGAGACATGTTGCACTGAAAGAACATGGGGAGAAAGTAGTTACAGGACTGCATGACTAAGAACCAGGCTGGGAGGGAGCAACAAAAGATTGAGTGGTCAGGGGAGGCCCCCAAGGAGGTAATATTTCAACTCAGTGCAGGGATAAGAAGTTGCCAGCCACAAGCAGTAGCTAGAAGGTCACTCTAGACAATCATCTGTGCAAAGATCCTGAGGCAGAAATGTGCCTGTCGTGTTTCAAGAATGACAGGAGGGAAGAGAGGAGTTTGAGGACTTCATGGGCTATGAAGAGGATGTTTTTAGGAGAATCCTGTACATGTCCACTTTTGCTGAGTCTGGTAAAAACTCCAGTGTAGTAAACTAAATTGAGTAGGTTTTCTAAAAATGGTTTGGCACTATACATAACTGCCCTTTTTTTTTTTTTCATGAGGTATGCCTCAGGAGGGCCTTCTCCCTTTTTTTTTTTTTTTTTTTGGTGGTGGTGGTGATCATTGTTATCATCTTTGTCATGGGGCTTGAACTCAGGGCCTGGGCACTCTCCCTGAGCTTTTTACCCAAGGCTAATGCACTACCACTTTGAGCCACAGCGCCACTTCTGGTTTTCTGGTGGTTAATTGCAGATAAGAGTCTCACAGACTTTCCTACTTGAGCTGGCTTTGAACTGCAGTCCTCAGTTCTCAGCCTCCTGAGTAGCTAAGATTACAGGTATGAGCCAAGGGCGCCCAGCAGCCTCCTCCCTCTGAGCATCATGCATCATCCATGCCTCTCCAGAGGCTGTTGTTTTTGTTGTGCCATGGTGGGCTTCACCTTTCTGTGTGGGAAGCTCCTGTGCAGGAGAAGGGTTCCTGTGGGCCTTTGTGAGGAAGATGCAACCAGTGCTGCTGAAGTTCTCAGAGGGGCTTTTTACCCCTTTTCTCAGGAGGAGAGTTGCCCTGCACTTCTCTGCAGGGACACATGCTAAGGCCAGGTCTGCTACCTCTCCAGGCAGTAGGGCTTTGCTCAGGGAATTCTGGAAAATGCCAAATTGAAAGAAGGGGGTGGGGAGGCCTCTTCTGCTTCTTAAGTGTGTGTGCATTGTTGCTCTTTCTGTCTCTTGCTCCCTCTCTACTTCTTGCCCTCTGATCATAAGCTTTTAATTTGCCCAGAGAATATGCTTCCCTAACAGGGACAGAGCCAGCTCGCCCTCTGCCTGCAGTTCTGACCTGGGGAGAAATAAGACTGGACAGAAAACAACCTGCGCCTCTCTGCCTCCCTTTGTTAAAATCCCAAGGCAAGCAGCTGGGAGAGAGAAAGGAAATTCAGACTTCAAAACCCTCTGGAGCCCAAGACATCTTGTTTCTTCTCTAGGCTCAAAGACTCTTTCTTTCTAGATTTACAGAATGATGAAGGTCAGGTGCCAGCCTTTTTTAAAACCAGTTCTCATTGTTACAAGACATGATTAGGATAAAATGAGTTCAGTTTGGAAGGATATTAGAGAGAATGTGAAGATCTCATTTTTTCCACCTCCTAATATGACTGCTGCTTCCTGAAGAGAATCACTGCTCTCCATTTCTTCCAGAAATCTTTTTCTGCATACAAGAGCATGTTTTTTAATCAGCTGTGAACATGCTCCATGTACCAAATATAGTTTGTTCATTCCATCTGGGATATAAATATGGTCATCAAAGCTGGGCATGGTAGTACATACTTGTAATCCTTGCCCTGGGAAGGCTGAATCAAGAGGATGTCCTAGACTATATAGGAAAACTCTGTCTCAGAATAAGGGATTGGGGGCTGGGAAGGTGGCTCAGTGGTAGAGCGCTTGCCTTGCAAGCCTGAGGCCCTGGGTTCGATTCCTTAGCACCATATAAGCAAAACGAAAAAAAGCCGGAAGTGGCGCTGTGGCTCAAGTGGTAGAGCGCCAGCCTTGAGCTGAAGAGCTGAGGGACAGTGCCCAGGCCCAGAGTTCAAGCCCCACAACCGGACCCAAAAAAAAAAAAAAAAAAAAATAGGGGATTGGAAGTAGAACAGGATCAGTACTTGAAACAGGAAGTTTTTCAGGGGAATTAAACCATGTGCCTGTTCAATTCCAGGCTGAGATTAGAGGTCTGAAGAAAGGATGAGATCCATGTAAACAGGAACCTCAAGCTTTAGAGAATATTAAAGGAAAATTTCAGACCCTTCTACAATCCAGTTTCAACTTGTTTCTGTCATTTTCATTTCCCCAATAAAATAGCTTTTTAATTGTGGGGAAAAAAATAGTAAAGCATGAGCCAGGCACCAGTGGCTCACACCTATAATCCAATCTATTCAGGAGGTTGAGATTTGAGGAAGCCAGCCAGGGCAGGAAAGTTTGTGAGACTTATCTCTAATTAATTACAGAAAAAGCCAGAAATGGAGCTATGGCTCAAGTGGTAGAATGCTAGCCTTGAGCAAAAGGAGCTCAGGGACAGCACCCAGGCCCAGAGTTCAAGCCCCAGGACTGACAAAATAAATAAATAAATAATAAAGCATGAACATGGCAGTCAAGCTTTTTAGTGGCACCTGTAGGCTCTGTAGCCCTGTGGCCTTGTTATGAGTCCTTCACCTACAGGCTATGTGACTTAGGACAAGTGGCTTAACTCCTCTGTGCCTGAAATGGGAGGTAGATAGTGCTTAGCACATGCAGCTGTGGTGAGGATCACCTTGTTCTAGAAGCAGAGACAGCTATAGGCCACAGTAGCTGCTGGGAGAAAGTGGGCCAGTGCAACCCCCACGTGCCATAGTGTCTCCCTCTCAGTGGGGCTGATGGTTTCTAGCAAGTAGCTGACAGTGCTGAGAGGGTCTGGTAAGGCCCTGCCCCTGCCATTGTTGAGTACGACCATGGCAGGGGCCTCAAGCCAACCTGGCCAGGAGACAAGCTAGGACCCCAGGACACTGCTGTGAGCCAGGCAGGGACCAAGGCTGAGCCACTGAGAGGGAGGGAGGAAGAGAGGGAAAAAGGAAGGGAAGGAAGGAGGTGGAGACCTCCTGGCCTGGGTCTGCTTTTGGCCAAATGCTTGGCAGCCGCCCCCACAGAGCAGGGGCAGAGATGAGCTTCAGACCCGGGTCCATTGGGCCAGCAGTGGCTTGGTGACCAGTAGATCACTGGGTATGCTAGAAAGCCCTGTAGGGAGAGCGGAGAGCACTGTGGGTTGGCTCTGCTGGAACAGGAGGCCCAGCAGAAAAGCTGAAATGGAGCTGGGTACTGGTGGCTCACACCTGTAATCCTAGCTACTCAGGAGTCTGAGATCTGAGGCTCACAGTTCAGAGCCAACCTGGGCAGGAAAGTTTGTAAGACTCTTACCTCCAATGAACCACCAGAAAACTGGAAGTGGTGCTGTGGCTCAAGTGGTAGCGTGCTAGCTGAAGAGCTCAAGTCAACACCCAGGCTTCAAGTTCAAACCCCAAGACTGACAAAAACAATTCCAGGCTGGTAGCCCCTCTTCAAGGGCTCTATGCCTAGTATCTACCCTTCCAAGAAATCCCTGTGAGCCGGGCATCAGTGGCTCATGCTTGTAATCCTAGCTACTCAGGAGGCTGAGATGTGAGGATCGCAGTTCAAAACTAGCCCAGGCAGGAAAGTCCCTGAGACTATCTGCAGCAAACAACTCAGAAAACTGGAAGTGGTGCTGTGGCTTAAGTGGTTGAGCACTAGCCTTGAACTGAAGAGCTAAGGAACAGCACCCAGACTCAGAGTTCAAGTCCCACAACCAACAACAACAACAAAAAAAATCCCTGTGGTTTATGGGCTTGGTTACCCTGTGTGGCAGGTTAGGAAAGCAAAGCCGTAAGGTCCCAGAGCACCCAGGCCACAGGTCTACCTGCAACCCAGGCCTGCCTAATTGCACTCAGCCTGGGACCCCAGCCTGTGATGCAATCTCCCAGCCTAGACAGCCTCACTCCTCACTCCCAGCAAAGGCCTGTTTCCCTCCCATCAGCCAGGAACATCCTTCCTTCCAGTGGCCGTCCCTGTACCCTGCTTTATTTGGACTATTTCCCTCCCTCACATGGGGGTTCCCTCCACTCATTGGCTCAGTGTGATGCCCTTCTAGATGTGGGCTCAGTGACCCAGCCCCCCTGGAGCAGCCTGGCCAGAGGAGGTACCCATAGCAGACCACGTGGCTTTGCTGCCATTTTTGGCCAGGTGAAGTAGAGGAGGCACAGGCAGTTGAGGGCAGCGGCTCGAAGCTTCCTCACCCGGCACTGTCATTCTAGGCAGGTAGACACCAACACAAAAAACGTCTTCGGGCAGCCACGGTTGAGAGCATCCCTGCGAGACCTGCGGTCCCCGCGAAAGAACTACAAGTCCACCATCGAGGACGACCTAAAGAAACTCATCATCATGGACAACCTGGGGCCAGAGCAAGAGCGGGATGCAGGGGTGAGTGGCGTGTGGCCAGCTGGCCCAGACAGGGAGGAAGGCAGTGTCCCCACAGTTACCCGAGCCTCTCTTGGCGTGTCCACTGGTGAGGCCTGAGTGAAGCTAGCCTGGGCAGGCTCTATGGAGCCCAGGAAGGAAATGGTTCCTCAAGAAGAGGGGAGGCAGGGCTAGGAAGGTGGTTCAGTGGTAGAGCGCTTGCCTCGTATGCATGAGGCCCTGGGTTCAATTCCTCAGCACCACATAAGCAGAAAAAAGCCAGAAGTGGTGCTGTGACTCAAGTGGTAGGGCTCTAGCCTTGAGCTGAAGAGCTAAGTGACAGCAGCCAGGCCCAGAGTTCAGGCCCCACTTCCCCCCCACCCACACACACACACCAGGGGAGGCTACAACAGTAGACACCAAATGCCTTCAGCCAGCTCTTGTCCCTCTGCCTCCTTGTATTGGTTGACTACACTCTCAGGCAGGTGCTGTCTGAATGGGGACCAAAACAGACCTTAGCTGTCAGCTGTGTATGGTGGTACATGCCTGCAATCCCTCAAGGGGCTGAGACAGGAGGATCGCAAACTACAGGCCAATCTGGGCTGCGTAGCAAGAACCTAACTCAAGCGGGAGATGGTGAGAAGGAGATATCCATCTCCCCCAGGATACAGTACTACCAGCCCAAGGCATTAAAGACAGAGGATACACTGACATCAGTAGTGCCCACCAGAGCCCTAGCCTGACTCTCCTGGATCTGCCCTCTGGCCATTGCCTGGAGCTGGAGAGTGTCACTGGCCTATGCAAGCCAAGGGGCCCCCAAGGAAAAACAGGGCAGAAATGGATGCTGGGTGAGTAACAAGCCCCATGAGCCCAGATGTGCCACCCCCTCATCCTACCCCTGTCTTGGCAGCAGTCCCCCCAGAAGGGCCTACAGCGGACCCTGTCAGATGAGAGTCTATGCAGCGGGCGTCGGGAACCCAGTTTTGCCAGCCCTTCCAGCCTGGAGCCAGGCCTGCCCAGTGACGTGCTCTTCACCAGCACCTGCTCCTTCCCCTCCAGCACGCTGCCTGCCCGCCGCCAGCACCAGCACCCCCACCCGCCTGGCGGAGGAGGCCCCAGCACCATCCCAGAGAAGAAATGTGAGCCTGAGACCTGGGGCAGGGAAGCAGGGCAGCCCCACCGTGAGATCATCTGAGAGCTGAAACTGAGTGCACCCAAGCTTCAGGGGGCTGGATGGTTGGGCCACATTTCAGGGCATGTGTGATTATGACATAGCCACCCCTTTATTGATCTAGCAACTAGTTTGTGAGCATGCCCGTGAGTGGTGCTCTGGCATACCATCCCCCTCAAAAAGCCTGAGGAGGCCAGGCACCCATGGCTTACGCCTGTAATCCTAGCTACCCAAGAAGCTGAGATCTGAGGATCACGGTTCAAAGCCAGCCTGGGCAGGACAGTCTGTGAGACTCTTATCTCCAGTTAACCTCCAGAAAACCAGAAGTGGTGCTGTGGCTCAAGTGGTAGAGCATTCGCCTTGAGCTGAAGAGCTGAAGGACAGCGCCCCGGCCCAGAGTTCAAGCCCCATGATGGAAGGTGGGGGTGGAAAGCCTGAGGAGCTAGCAATGCCTTCTGGACTCTCTCATGCCCTGCCCTCATCCCAGGGGCTCTCAAGCCAGGAGGCAGCGCATGCACAAGTCCACACTGTACCCCAGGCGGCTGTTATATTGTTAATGTGCCCACCTGATTGACAAGTGGCTCTGTGGCAGTTATGAGGTGTTGCTTGGCCTTTTGGGGATGTTAAGTATAGTGCACAGCAGCTGCACTATTGCTCCCTAAAATCCAGACATACCTTCAGTTTAGATGTGCTCTTTCCCAAGGGTCTTGGCTTAGGAGTCCGAGGCCATTTCAGCTAGATGGATTCCCTATATCTCTGTACCCCATGGGAGACGGGATGAAGGAGATGCTGGGGTTCATTCCCTCCTTGCCCTTTCTGAGGGCCTCCTCCATGTTCCTTAATCTTTCAAGCCAAGTGTGGTGGCACATGTCTGTAATCCTACCTATGAAGGAGGTTTCTACCAACTGAGTTTATATGTTCAACCCTCCCGCCTCATGCTCAGCCACCTCCCTGTCTGCTCATCCCCATCCAGCTGCCATCTCTGCCTCGGAGCTCTCACTAGCTGATGGGCGGGAGCGGCCGCTGCGGCGCCTTGACCCCGGAATGATGCCACTGCCCGACACAGCTGCTGGCCTTGAATGGTCCAGCCTGGTAAATGCAGCAAAGGCCTATGAAGGTAGGTGCCCTCCTCCTAGCCTTGCCTGAGGATCGATGGAGGGCCTGTGGCTTTGCTGGAGAGGATACATCCATTTTCCACACTTGGGCTACATAGAAATTTGGGTGGACATTTTTGGGCTGATGGGTGACTGGCTTCCTCCAGATTACCACTCTGCTATTTTCAAGAGCCTTACTCTTTCTTTCCATAATGGCTGCTAGGCTCTGGACATTACATCCCATTCCAGCCACAGGAGAGATAAAAACCTACCTTCTGCCGGGTGCTGGTGGCTCACGCCTGTAATCCTAGCTACTCAGGAGGCTGAGATCTGAGGATCGTGGTTCAAAGCCAGCCCTGGCAGGAGAGACCGTGAGACTCCTATCTCCAATAAACCACCAGAAAACCGGAAGTGGCGCTGTAGCTCAAGTGGTAGAGCACTCACCTTGAGCTGAAGAGCTGAGGGACAGCGCCCAGGCCCAGAGTTCAAGCCCCACGACCGACCAAAAAAAAAAAAAAACCTACCTTCTCTTCTCTTTAAGAGCACTTCCCAAAGGCTCCCACTTTCTGCACTCACTTCCTCTTGGCCTGATCTCCCATGCCCATCTTTGGCTGTAGGGCATGGGGAGAATGAGGCCATGTGCCCAGCTGAAATGGAGTCACCCTGGCTTCCATCCTTAGCTCTGCAAGGGAAAAAAAGAAAGAAAGAAAATGGGGAAAAAAAGAAATTGGGGATTTGTTATTTAGGAAAAAAGAAAAAGCATCATGAGGACAGCTGCTACTTGCCTAGCAAGAGCAATGCCCTGGGTCCCATCCCCAGACTGCATATCAAGGGAAACACACACACACACACACACACACACACACACACAGAGTGGGTCCCATCCCCAGACTGCATATCAAGGGAAACACACACACACACACACACACACACACACACACACACACACACACACACACACACACACACACACACACACACACACACACACACACACACACACACACACACACACACACACACACACACACACACACACACACACACGATCCTAACTACTCAGGAAACTGAGATCTGAGGATCTAATGTTTGAAGCCAGCCTAGGCAGAAGAATCTATAAGACTCTCATAACCAAGTAACCAGCAAAAAGGCTAAACTAGAGACATTATTCAAGTGGTAGAACACCAGCCATGAGTGAAAAGTACTAGGAAGAATGCAAAGCCATGAGTAAAAATCCCCACACTGCCACAAAAATGCTATGTGCTGGTAACTAATGCCTATAATCCTAACTACTCAAGGCTGAGATCTGAGAATTGCTGTTCAGAGCCAGCAGGAGCAGATAAATCCTCAAGACGCCTATCTCCAATTAACCAACAAACAGCCAGAAATGGAACTATAACTCAAGTGGTAGAACACTATCCTTGAATAAAAAAGCCAAATGAGAGCTAGAGGCCCAGAGTTCAAATCCTAGTACTGGCACCAAAATATAAGTTAATAAATAAATAAAGTGGTGGAGGTTGGGAGTTTGTAGAGAAATGCTGGGGCCCCTCCCATCACACCCACAAGGACTCAGCCCCGCTGTCTTCTGTCTTTCCGGCAGTGCAAAGAGCTGTCTCGCTTTTCTCTCTAAATGACCCAGCCCTGAGCCCGGACATCCCACCTGCACACAGTCCTGTCCACAGCCACTTGAGCCTGGAGCGGGGACCCTCAACCCCTAGGACCACCCCTACCATGAGGTGAGTTTGTGTGGGCATACCCAGGACTGGGACACCCAGGCCCCTAGCAGCAGCAGGTCTGTACAATAAGAGAGGAACATGGTGCCGGGGTAGAGGGAGTAGCTGCTGCAGGACAGGCACTCCTCCATTGCCTGGTTGAGAGTTCCCTTTAGCTGACAGGCTGGAATAGTCATTAATGCTGTGCCCATCGTGTACTAAAATCAGCAAGGACCAAAATAGACTGTGCCCTGCCCTCTACAATAGCGCCTTCTATTGGGATGACTCTTGTGTGAAGACTCTATACCCCCAGACTCTCAGCTCTACCTCCTGTCTGTCTCTCTCTACTTCTTGGTCTCCTCCTCCATGCACGTACACACACACACTCCTCCTCCATGCACGTACGTACACACACGTACACACACACGTACACACACACACACACACACACACACACACACACACCAGCCATGCTTTTCACATCCTGACTGCTACAACTGTTGCATGAGCTGTTTGGCTTCATCTGTGAAATTTGATGACTCGGGTCAAGCCCTGTCCCTGGGGAGGACAGAGGGACAGACATTCCTCTGGGTCATCTCACACAGGGCTCTTCACATTTATTTCATTTCTTTCTGGCTCAGCCACTATTGTGCACTTGCTCCCACAGGCTGCACCGTGTGTGTGTGTGTGTGTGTGCGCGCGCGCGCGCATGCGTGCATGTGTGTGCGTGCACGCACACATACACACACACATGTGCATGCATACATGTGTGTGATGATCAGTGCACACTGCAGGGTGGGCAGGACAAGCCTTTTCTGGGGGTCAGGACTGGGGAGGGAGGAACAGAAGGGCCTAGGCATTTTGCTACTGCCTCACCAGAACAGCCAGAGGAGCATTCATACCCAGAACCCAGGCACGGAGTTCTGGCCTCAGATGCCACCTCTGCCAGCATATGTGGGGACTGTGTTCCCTGCCATAGTCTGAATTTCATCCTCTATCCCATGGTAGCCCCATAGCAACCCAAAGCCCAGGAGGATGGTCCTTGTGGACTCTGATACAGTGCTGCTATTGCTAGTCCTGCCCACAGCACCCCTTTTTGTCCAGTTGTCTGCTGTGTGCCTCCTGGGCTTAGAATGGGGCCTGAGACACGGAGGACTCAGGAAAGAGGTGCTCCCCAAAGCCCAAACCTACCAATACATACCACAGATGGCCTCGGTGAAGAGCTTGACCCCGAGATGGCTGCCCTGGCTCCCCCAGAGCCATTCTCCAGCAAGGCAGGGATTCACCAGAGTCTCAGGAACCAGAAGGCCTGTACCCCGTGTCCCTCCCAGCTATGGGCCAAGAGTCCTCCCCCGGACCTGGCAAGCCTCAGCTTGCCTTGTTGCCCTGTCTTTGCAGTGAGGAGCCACCCTTGGATCTGACTGGCAAGGTGTACCAGCTGGAAGTGATGCTGAAGCAACTGCACACAGACCTCCAGAAGGTGAGGCCTCCCCTGCACATGCCTCTGCCTCACTTCCCAGACATGAGGGCAGCACCTGTCCCCGCCCTACTCTTGTGCTCCCCATGTCCTTAGTAGTAAAGAGTGAAAAAGAGCCATCCTCAGGGCTAGGAAGCACACAAAGAAACTCAGACATTCTTGGGGAGCTAACACATTGGCCCAGTCTTTGGACAAACAATTGGATAGTATCTATCAAAAACATAATCCTGAGCTGGGAAGGTGGCTCAGTGGTAGAGTTCTTGCTTTGCATGCATGAGGCCCACCACATAAGCAGAAAAAGCCGGAAGTGGCGCTGTGGCTCAAAGGGTAGAATGCTGAAGAGCTAAGGGACAGTGCCCAGGCCCAAAGTTCAGGTACCATGACCGACCAAAAAAAAAAAAACAAACATAATCCTAAACTGGGTGCCAGTGGGGCTCACACTGGCTGCACAGGAAGCTGACATCTGAGGGTCTTGATTTGAAACCAGCCCAGGCAGAAAAGACCATGAGACTCTTTTTTTTTTTTTTTTTTTGGGGGGGGGGTCCAGTCGTGGGGCCTGAACTCTGGGCCTGAGCGCTGTCCCTCAGCTCTTCAGCTCAAGGCTAGCGCTCTACCACTTGAGCCACAGCGCCACTTCCGGCTTTTTTCTTTTTGCTTATGTGGTGCTGAGGAATCGAACCCAGGGCCTCAGGCATGCAAGGCAAGCACTCTACCACTGAGCCACCTTCCCAGCCCCGACCATGAGACTTATCTCCACTGAACCACCAAAAAAATGTCAGAAGTAGAGCTGTGGCTCAAGTGGTAAGTGCAAGCCTTAAGCAAAAAAGCTCAGGGACAACACCTAGTCCCTGAGTTCAAGCCCCAAAACTGGCACCAAAAAAAAAAATTTAAGAGGCCAGCCTGAACCACTACATACATAGTGAGACCCCCACTCCAAAAAAAAAAAAAAATCTGGGCTGGGAAGGTGGCTCAGGGGTAGAGTGCTTGCCTTGCATGCATGAGGCCCTGGGTTCGATTCCTCAGCACCACATAAACAGAAAAAGCCAGAAGTGGCACTGTGGCTCAAGCGGTAGAGCGCTCACCTTGAGCTGAAGAGCTGAGGGACAGCGCCTAGGCCCAGAGTTCAGGTCCACGACCGGCAAAAAAAAAAAAAAAAAAAAAAAAAATCTAAGCGGGGTGCCAGTGGCTCACACCTATAATCTTACCTATTCAGGAGGCTGAGATCTGAGGATCACAGTTCAAAGCCAGCCCTGCCAGGAAAGTCCATGATACTCATCTCCAGTTAACCACCAGAAAACTGGAAGTAGTATTGTGGCTCAAGTAGTAGAGCGCTAGCCTTGACCTAAAGAGCTGAGGGATAGCACCCAGGCCCAGAGTTCAAGACCGACCAAAAAAAAATCTAAATAGGCCTCTGTTCTAAGACTTTTACATAGGGGACCTCGGGACCCTTCTGCATGACCCATGTCAGAATTGAGGGATGAGACCTAGTGACATGAAGTAACTTTAGTCACTCAGTTATGGAAACAGAACTGAGATTTGAATCCAGAGAGGCCTTGGCTGTCCCAGGCCCAGCCCGAGCAAGGCTACCAGGCCAGTGTGTCTGACGCCACCCTCCCACTGTCACAGGAGAAGCAGGACAAGGTGGTACTGCAGTCAGAGGTGGCCAGCCTTCGGCAGAACAACCAGCGGCTGCAGGAGGAGTCGCAGGCCGCCAGCGAGCAGCTTCGCAAGTTTGCTGAGCTCTTCAGTAGGGAAAAGGAACTCTGAGACAGCCGGGGAGGTCCTGCACCACGAACACCCTCATCCAGCCATGATGCCTCCCCTGCAGGCTGGGCCCAGGCTCCTGACTCCTCTCTCCCTCTCTGGGCTCCTGGTTGCAGGTGGAGGGGTCACCCAGCCAGAGAGCCCTGGCACCTGCCAGCCCATAGCCCTCTGCAGGGACTTGGGAACCAGGGCTGGTAGAAACCAGCTCTGCTCCTGTCTCAGGGCCCTCTGAGCTGCCCCCCATCTCCCCCCCACCCCACCCCGTGGGCCTGTGGGCCATCAGTCCTCTTCCTTGTCCTTGGACCCAGCTGCTGGAGCTCTTGGACGGCGGGAGGGACAAGGGATGCTCCCTGCATGAGAAATACAGTGGGACACCAAATGAGCCCCCTTCATTCCCCACACCCCAGAGAGGTCACAGCCCAGGGCTCCTTCGTCCCCAGTGTGCTAGCTCCCACCAGCATGGACACCATCATCTTCCCCTGACCCTTTCACAAAGCAGCCAGGAGCACTTTTCATAGAGTTTAAATTATTTTCCTGGGGCCCCCAGATAAAGAGAGGAGACCCAGTATCCAGAGTCCACCAAGAGAAAAACTCTTCTTTGTACAATCAAGACTGTTTGTACTATCTTTTCCTTACAGCTCCTCCCAGCAGAGGCCATAGTGCCTGGGCCTGGGCTGCAGGCCTTTTCTCTCCTACCCATACCCAGCCCTGACCAGCTCAGGGCTCAGAAGGCACCCATGGAGCCTTGGGCCAGGCTGAGGAAAAGCAGCCTTGTCTCCTGTCTGCTCTCATTTTCCTTTGCAAGGCTCCAGGGCCAGTCTTGCAGCCCCCCAGCGGGCGCCACCCAGACACATTCACTGTGCTCCCCGGGGAGCACTCCCAGTGCAACCCCCAGAGATGCTAGTTCTCAAAAGGCAATAAGGGGCAGCTCCGTGTGGTACTACGCTGTTCACCCAAGAAACATGAGCTTCTTTTTTTTTTTCCTTCTTTAAAAAAAAAAAACAAAAACAAAAAAATATATTATATATATATTTATTTTTTCATGTAGAGTTGTGCCAGAATGAGTCTGGATGGCCACGGTCTGTGGACTCCCCCCCAACCTCAAGCTGAGAATTGAAGCATGTACCGCTACCGCCACCCCCCTGGAGATGGGGAGCAGTGGGAGGTGGGGAGCAGTGGGAGGTGGAGGAGTTGGCAGCCCAGAGCCAATGCCAGGCAGCCAGGCCCACCTCTGAAAACCAGGCCTTCTCTTTGAGGAAGAGCCTCTTGACAGACTTGCACCCCAAGACAGAGAAGCAGGGCAGGGCCGGAATAAAGGGTACCCATGGTTGGCCAGAGGGGTGGTATCTAGAGCAAAACCTCAGTTCCAACATTGCCAGTGGTGGTAGGAGACCAGGCAGCTGCCCAGCCATCCTCAGCCATGGCCAACTACTGTGACGTCTCCTCCCCTCTCCCCTAGGACCCTCCCTTACTCTGCCTCCACCCCTTTCCTCAGACAAACCTGGAGCCTTTTGCTTTCTCTTTTTTTTTTTTAAGCTGTCTCCTCATCTTCAGATCATTCTAATCATTTTGGGGACGTAATCATGTACATTGACAAGTGTAAATTATGATTTTTTTTGCTTATATTTTCTGTTTTTTTTAATTTCTGCAAAACCAGTTATTTAATTTGAGGTTGGTGTTATATCCATTGGCTGAAGATAGGCTTTTTTTTTTTTTCCACGTTGATTTGTTTCATTTGGATTTTTTTAATTCATTGTCTCTTTTTTTTTTTTTTCTTTCCATCTCTGTCTTGAGATTTTTCTGGCATGTTTCTGGAGGTTTCAAAGGAAAATAAATGTTTCATAGAAATGGCTTGTGTGTTCCCTCGCTGGGTGGCTGCCTGGACAGCACACACTTTCCTAAGAACTGACTCGTCAGCCTCACAAACTTTTTCTTGGAACCCAAATTACAGAAATCTGACCCTGCACATATAAAATGTCCTTAAATTCAAGTGAGCAAGATTCTCCTAAGTCCTATACCTAGGAGAGGTGGGAGCCAGACCCACATACAAAGAAAGAAATGCTGGTTTTAGAGTAGGTCAGCTTTTTTTAAAATCAGGGTTTTCTCTGGGCACTGGTAGCTCACACCTATAATCCTAGCTACTCAGGAGGCGGAGATCTGAAGATTGTAGTTCAAAGCCAACCCAGGCAGGAAAGACCATGAGACTGTTATCTCCAATTAACCACCAAAAAAAAACCAAACACTGGAAGTGCTGTGGCTCAAGTGGTAGACTGCCAGCCTGGAGGAAGGATAGCACTCAGGCCCTGAGTTCAAGCTCCAGGACCTGTATGTGTGCACACAGAGAGCTCAGGGATTGTACAGAATGTTTGGTGGGTCCACAAGTCCTGAAGCTTAAGCTCTTGGAGCCTCAGCTAGTGCCTGGCCACACTCCTCATTACCAGGTTTATTTGCATGTCCTGTCCCACCCACAAGGGGTTATGTGCATCCTCTACCTCTTCGGTCTTTTGGTGGGCTGTGGCTGGTGGTGCGAGTCTCTGCCAGCCGTCCAGTGTGGCTAGGAGCGGAAGCTGCCCCTGCCCCAGGCTAGTGGGAGGCACAGTGCCCACTCAAGAGAGTGGCTGGAGATGGTGATACTCCTGTGATGGGGAAGGGGACAGCTGTTTGGGCTAAGTCCAGCTCTGTACCTGCCCATGTGGGCATCAGGCAAACCTCTCCTCACCCCAACCCCCCCCAAAAAAAAACAAGCACTGCATCCAGAAGAGACTCAGCTATTCCCATAGCTCAACATTCTAGAGCCATCCATTCTTTTCTCCAGTCCTGGAGGCCCCATCCTCAAGCTTGCCCTTCCCCCAACCAACAGAGGCAAAGGGAGGGGGGACGGGAAGGGAACCTGGGAACAAACTGTTCTCACATCCTCTCCTGGCGCCTGAGACACACCAGCAACTCCCAACACCCCAACACACACACACACACACACACATTCCCTTTGCACACGCCAGCCCCTGATCTGGCCTACCTTCCCTTCATCTTGCCCCAGTTTTCCTGGCCCAGCTTGGGCCCTCCCCCCCATTCAGCCTCCACACGTCTGACTGGCACTCGGCAGATTTTTCTGTTCCCCTAGATTCTTTGTGTCATCCCTCCCCAAATGTCCATGTGTCCCTCATTTGATTAGTTTGTCCCAGAATTTGCCTGTCCCTGGATCCTAATCATCTCCCCACATGGGCCTCCCTCATTCCTTCTCTCTCTCTCTCTCTCTCTCTCTCTCTCTCTCTCTCTCTCTCTCTCTCTCTCTCTCTCTCTCTCTCTCTCCCCCCCTCCCTCCCTCTCCTGTCTCCCCCTCTCTCTCCTCTCTCTCTCCTGGACCCTCTCTCCGAACCCCTATTGATTTCCTCCTCTTTGGTCTCATAGTGGCTGCACTTTTTATTACTGTTATTTCCTCTCCTGCTCCATCTCCACCTCTGTTCCTTTCCTCTCTTCTGACTCTTATCCCCAGGAATGCCTGCCTGGGGTTCTCTTCATCTATTTCTTGCCTGCTCTGCCCTTTGCTTATCCTCGCAGTAAATTTGTGATTCTTGCCATCCTTGCTCCTGATCTGTGTTCTGATTCTCCCTCATACTAACCCTAGCTCCCACCTCCCAATATATATCCAAATCACAGTCTCTCCTAAAGTCCGTATCTAGATGCTTCCTCCTGCCCTCCTCTCCTCTGCCATCTTTCTCTCCACTCTTCCCCTACCACTGTTTGAAGTCCTGGGTGCCGCCTCCAAACACCCCTGCTCCCACCCCAGCAAGGAAGAGGCCACCAGATCCCTCTCTTTCCATCCCTCCCTTCCCCCAGTCTTCCCTCCCAACTCCCTATGCCTCCGCTGCAGCTGCAGCAGTCCGTTGCCAGGGCAACCACAGCTGGCTGGGCGGGAGCCCCCTCCACCCCATCCCCCTCTTCTTTCCTGCTAGTCCAGAGAAGCTGGGACAAAGCCAGAGGGAGGCGTGGTACCAGGGCCTGGAGGAGGTGGTGGTCCACCCAGTGCCCAGTTGCTACTCCAAGGAGGCCCTGGCTCCCCTTCTTGGTTACACCCCAAATCAGGCTGGAGGAGGAGACAATCATAGGCAGAGGGGTCAGGCCCAGTTTAATACACAGAACAAGTTAATTCACAGCAGAGGCAGGCAATAAAGGAGACTTGTTTACAAAGGGAGGGGGGTGCTGCTGGATTGGGGGGAGATTCCCCCAGCACCTCCCCCTCCCCCACTTGTAGTCTCAACTTCCCTTTTTTTTTTTAAACCCGAACAACGAACACACACAACCACAAGAAACAACCACACCCCCTCACTACCTCCAAAATGGCCGGCGAGGGTGGTAGGGGGGCAGCCCAGCCTGGCCAGGTGGGAAGGGGGCTGGGAAGGAGGAAAAATTGAGTCCATTGTAGAGAGTCTGTGCTTCTAATTCCAGCGGGCGGGTGCTGGCTGGCAGGGGCCCCTCCGGACTCCCCGGCCACTCACCGCCCGCCTGGCAGGCACCTGGTGGGCATAGGGGAGGGCTGTCGGGGAGGGGCAGGAAGAGTTCAAAACCATGGTTCACATCATGCAGTATCCATATGGGCACCGGGAGGGGGGTGAGGGGTGGACACTGCCCACTGGGCATGAGGGGGGAACGGTGCCCACCTCAGATGGAGAGGTGGAACAGCTGCAACTCCAGAATTGGGGCGGGGGTGGGGAGTGCCAGGCAGGAAGCTGGCAGAGTCAGGTGCCCAGCAGATGCTCAGCCATACCCCCTCTACCTCTACCCAGCCGGGCCTTATAGGACTCTTTGTATATATTAATTTCTTTTTTTTTTTTAACTTTTTGTCTTTTTCTTTAGAAAAAGGCTCTGTCCATGCCCCAGGTTGGCATCCACTACCCCCCTGTGCCCGCCTAGAGGCGGGGTATGGCTTTGAGGGGAGTGGAAGCCCCTGGTGCCCATTTGCCAAGGGATGGGGAAGGGAAGGAGGGCACGAGGGAGAGGGGCAGTGCTGGGCCCCAGCCTGCAGGGCTAACATTCCACCTGCAGAGGGGATGGCAGCCCTGCCCTCTCTAGGCTTCGCCCTCCTCCTGCTGCTGGGTATAAAGGTGGAAAAGAGGAGCTCTGATAGGCAGAGGGCAAGCACCACCCGGAGGGGTCCAGGTCCAGGTCCAGGTCCAGGAGAAGCAGAGCCAGGCCTAGGTGAGGGTGATGTAGGCAGAGGCCTTTTCTTTCAAGTGCCGCAGGCAGAGGTGGCAACTCCAACTCCCTGAGAGGGTGGCCAGAGGATGGAATCAGGCCCATGTCCACCCAGCAGCGTGCATGGCTTCTGCCACCAGGAAGCCAACTTCCCAGCGCCCCATCCCCCACAGGCGTCCACCTCATCCCTCACCTTCTGGGGGCTCCGCCATGGGGGGACTCAGGCAGTACATGTGGTAACCCCGATCACAGTCGTCACAAAACAGCAGCTGGTCCTGGGGGGTGAGACCCACCCAGCTGGCACCCTGGGGGCATGGGCACCAGAAACCGGGGTGGGGGGCTGGGGAAGGGGCCTGGTCCCAAGGGTGCTGGGCCGGGGGGTGGGGGGGCACTCTGAAAAGGTCTGCATTATGGCCTCTGCCTGATCAGCAGACATCCATGTCACTCTGTAACTCTGGAATGCTATGTGACACTAAGGGCCTGGTACTAGCTCTGGAGTTGTGGACATGGGTTAGAATCCCGGCTCTACCCCTTTCTCAGACAGCCCATTCTCCCTCTCTGAGCTCCTTTCTTCTATGCAGTGGAAATGAGAGCAAGGCAGCAATCCATAGATCTGGTAGGGTAGTGTCAGGGGGAGGAGCAAAATAGTGCCAGACTCCAGTAATGGACACTAATAACAGTAAGTCTCCGCATTACTGCTGGTTGCCTGGGGCTGGGGGGGGGGGGGGGAGGACTCCTGGTGGGACTGGCAGGGAGGGAGGCTGGGGATGTCCCAGGGAGGCAGGGCGGACACTCACGTCATTCTCCGAGGTGCCACATAGGCTGCAGGACTTGCACTCAATACACTGCCAGCGGTAGGTCCGCACAGCAGCTGTCATGTTCACCGTGAACTGTAAACACGAGGGGTGTCCTGGGGGCCGAGAGACAGGGATGTGGTTGGGGGGGAGGAAATCATCCTGCCTCTGGTGGCTACTTGACCCCCCCTAGGGAAGAAGCAGCCTCACCCCTACACAAGACGCCCAGCAGGCAAGCAGCTATACCTTGGCCATCACAGTCTCCTAGCCAGACGCCATGGCAACCACACTTTGCTCCCCAGAATGCTATGGCAACCACATTCCATTACCCACAGTGCTGTGGCAACCACGTCTTACCACCCACAACACCGGGGCAACCACAGTCCGTTAACCACGGGGCTGAGGCAGCCACATTCCATTACCCACCACGGAATATGGCCAAATGCGCCTGTTAACCACAGTCACGTGGCAACCGCCTTCTCCCAGCCACAATGCCATGGCAACCGCCTTGCACAACAGGGGTCCCCACACCTTGATTCCACAAGATGCCCCAGCAATGAAACTGTTCCTAACAATACTCATAATACCAATTGGTTAGGCATCTCAGTACCCCAGGGCAGACACCTGCAGCTATAGCCATGGTGCCTGACACCAGAGCCACCACTCCTGCCATCCACACTCAGTGTCCATTGTGCCTGCCCTCATCATCATCACCCACAGGGCCTGATACCCACACCACCCACAGGGCCTGATACCCACACCCACAGTCGCTGCCCACAGCTATCATCCATGATGCCCAACACCCACCAACACTGCCACAGTACTTGACACCCTCAGCTCCTGCCCACAGATCTGACACTTCTGGCCATCCCCTAAGGTAGCCAACCCCACAGCTGCTGCCTGAGTGCCTTAACAACTACAATTTCATTTTATCTAACTGCCACAAGAAGCAGACCTCACAACCCAGGATACCACAACCGTCACAAATTTCTTACCGTGCTGAAGCCACCACCATGAGAAATGGCATTCCATTTGGCAAATAAGGACCCACCCAGGCAGTCGCAATCCATCACTCCCAGAGCTCAGTCTCCTACCCACAATGCCTCTGCCATCTTCTCACTACTGTCCATGCCGCGATTAGCATGGGTCACTACGTACAATGGCACAATGGCCATGTCCCACCATTCCCAGAGCCCACTGGGATTCCTACAGTGCTCAGCAGCTGAACCATGGGGGCCTTGGTTCCCCACACACAACCTCCCCATCCTCCAAGCCTGGACTCCTGGCCCTCTTCTCCACCTCCAATGGGGGTATCACCTGATCGGCCACAGTCTGCACAAGAGATGAGGTCCTCGGGACACCCCGTCTTCTTGGAGCCACCCAGGCAGAAGTCACAGTAGCCATTAGGGATGACAGTGCCGTCAGGTGCCTTCTTGGCTGAAAGACAGTGGGCAGGGGTGGGCACAGGGCAGGAGGACCACCCAGTCAAGGGCTGCTGAAGTAGGAGTGGAAAGAAGCATCCCTACCTGTGTGCTTCCTTTGTGCCTCGGGGACCCAGGCCAATTCTTTGTAAAACTCTGGGGGTGGGGGACAGAGAGAGGGGCTCTCACCAGAGGCAAGGCTCCAACTCCCTGCCCCTCCCACCCCCAGCCTTGGCCCTGGGGCTGGGCTATTATTAGTCCGAGCACCAGGAGAAGGTGGAAAGAGTAGCTATCCTGACCTGTGATCAGTAACAAAAAAAAAAAGGAGTTGGGGAGGGGGCGTCATTCTCATGAGGACCACCAGCTCTTAGTACAATTGATTATGTTCTCTTTTATTATACAAAAATGTGACAAGCAGTACGGGCTGAGGAAGAGCAGCCTAGCCTCTGCCTCACAACTCTACCTATCTGCCGGGCAGCAACCCCTAGCTAAGCCCCGCCCAGGTAAAATTCTGCAGATGTTTCTGGCCAAGACCTAGTATGGAGAGAAGCTCAGAGCACAGAGGTGCCCGGATATGTGGTGGGCCTGGTCTGAGGACGCTGCCCTCTGCCTCCAAGAGATGGACGGGAGTCAGCTCCCCTCCCCCATCACTCAGCTGGCATGGTGTGGGCTGAACACAGGTGGGTGCCAAGGGCTCCTGGGCCACCAACCCGACCCTTCAGCCCCTTAGCCAAAAGCACAGCAGAAAAGGGAGAAAGGGAGGCTCAGCGAGGGAGGGGAGTCATCTATCACCCCCTCCCCAAGCTCTAATTGAAACAATAAATCAGACCCAGAAATATTACGCCCGGGCCAGGAGCGAGGGAAGAGATGGTTGGTTGCCATGGCAACCCCAGAGCCAGCATCCCTATGGTCGGTGGGGGAGGGAACCTCTGAGCTGGAGATTTTCCAGAAATGTCTAATGTGCCCCCACC